>NC_140240.1:26819447-26864671 GCF_949987555.1 Borostomias antarcticus
TTTGCACCGTTTCTCTAATCTAAAATGGTCTTTGATCCGTCATTTGCACTTTCAGTACCTGGCAAAGAAAATATCCACAGGGGAATGAAAATATGCCTGATACCTCCCGGAGCGTTTCACATTCAGATCATTACTTTAGATGGAGAAAAGGGGGCATCTTTAGACTGGTGAGAGAGAAGGCTTGGATCTGAGGCCGTCATAACTCACCTACACACCAGTACTGCACTCCTCCTTAACCTCAGTGTTACACAGGTAACTGCTTCGCACAAAATAAGACTGTAATAAGGAATTCATATTTTAATATACAGTAGATGGTGTTTTTTTTAAGTTTTTTTTTTAAACATTGTTGTATTGGTAACTGCTGTTGTGTTGAGTTGGTCTGCCTTGTGGTGTGTGTTATGTGTATCCTGTTAAATATGGGTTGATGATGATTTGGGACTGTACATAAGGGCTACGATACAGCACAAATGGAGACACGTGGATGATATTTTAACATGTGCATATTTTGTAGATTTGATATGTAAATACTGGAATACAATAAACAGTTGTATAACTAAACACATATTGATTGATCTGTGTTCGTGATGTGGCCTGCCTACCTCATTGAAATTCCTGCTTTATTGCCCACAACACAATGCTCTATTGTTTTTCTTATAGTAGGCATGTTTCTCTAGTCTAGACATTAACATGAGCCAGAGAGCCTTTTTTTTTGTTTTTTTTGCAATATGCCTACTTTTAGCTGAACTGACTGTTCAGCAAACTCTGGTAGGCCTATAGAATGTTTGACTAAAGGCCCCCTTTCACAAGCTGGGAGACAATGATTCAGATTCAGGACCCAACAGAGCCACTGTCAGTGTGCTGTGAAGATAGACAAACAATACCCTCTCTCAGTCACGAACGTCGTTGTTCTCCCTCACACGCAGCAGTCTTTTTGTCCAGAAACAGGATTTTAAGCCCCTGCTGTGTAAAGAGAGAGGGGGAACTCGGACCAAGCAGGCTCGGTCCCGAAAACCGGATTATCTTGAAAGTTGAGTCTGGAGAAAGCTATTTTTCTGTCTGAGGGTTCTGAGAAAACAGGGGATGTCAAGATGATCAATGGAATGTGCGAGGGCACCATACTCGGGCTATAATTCATTGAGTCGCGGGCCCCGTCAGAGAGCGGCTCCGTCTATCCACATAGAGAATAGCACTTCAGAATGTATACCATGAAAATTGCATTAAGGAGGCCCTGGATTTTGTGTTTCCTCTGCATTAATATCCCATTTCATCATCCTTCATTTCTGAGAGAAAGAGAGAGGAGGGTATGTGTGGAGTCGATTGTATTTTCTGCTGAGACTGCTGAGAGCAGCTTTATTTGGGCACCTTTTTCATTTATTTGAGGTTGTGCTTGGTCGACTAAAGGAAAGGGTAGCGGTGGCACAATTGAATGAACATGTAATCACGAAATAACTTATTACACTCAATAGTTCGACCTAATCACCAGTGTGGCAATTCCCCATGGATTATGTACATCCATAATAGCGATGCCATTTGCATTGTATATCCTTGTTATATTATACGTGACACACTGTCGCCCCCATGTGGACACTGGGTATGCTAGCAGTGCTCAATCAGATAATAAAATAGCGTGTACTCGTTGTACGGAGAGGTTTGAATGAATATCGAAAATGTCTATTGATGTACAATTACTAGCTAAATGTAGTCGGGGGGAATTGAAGCAAACGATGGAACTTGTGATTCATGTGATGGGAAACGCGCACGTGTGCGGTGATGCATTGTGGGAGCAGCTGGAACCACTTCCGCCAGCCTCAGCGCCATTTTCGGCGTCGTCACTCAGCAGCATGTCGCTAATGTTTCCTAGATAAGAAGAAAGAGCGGATATTAAGTGTTTGTGTTTGGTCGCCAACTTCGAATACTCGCGGAAAAATGGGACGCAAGAAGAAGAAGCAGATGAAGCCATGGTGCTGGTATCCTTTGGTTTGGCTGAACAAACGTAAATGTTGAATGTTAAAGGGGCTTAGCTTAGCCTCGCGTTAGCACTGACTAGCTTACGAGCAGCTAGCGAGCTAGGCCTCATTGCTAGCTAACCTTCGCTAGCTACCGGTGTTAGTATCCAGAATGTTTGCTATCTAACATTAAGCTACCAGTATTTTAGGTGTTTTGTTTATATTTCATGTTAATTCTTCAATTACATTCGTGAGGTCGTGTAATGTGCTGATTATGGGCCCTAAATACTCTTAATAGCGAGCTAGCTAGCTACTAGTTAGGATAGCCTAGATAACGTTGTTAGCTAGCTAGCTAACTTGTGTTGTTGTTCAGCAAGCTAATAACGTCTTCACTCTTTAGTATGAATGGTGTTCGACACCAGACCTAGAATGATATCGAGGTTCTTAAATTAATTTAGTTCCGATCGGATCCTTGACTCTCATTTCAAAGGTATTGTAACCGAGATTTCGATGATGAAAAGATCCTCATTCAACACCAAAAGGCCAAACATTTTAAGTGCCACATATGTCACAAGAAACTGTACACAGGTCCCGGTCTGGCCATCCACTGCATGCAGGTTGGTATGCTTCCTGTTCACGTTCCCCTTCATTGTTGCTTGTCAATGTGTGAAACTTGAACAACACACCGCTTTTGCGTTGTGAAAGTGTGAGATGCATTAATTCCTCCTACTTCATACATGCATGTGTTCGTCTTTTTCTCACGTGCAAGATTCGGGGACCGTGTAGACAAAAACGCTTGTGTTCCCGTAGAAGAGCTGTAACCTTACTGTTGACCTGTGATTGTTTTTCTGTTTTAGGTTCATAAAGAAACTATTGACGGGGTTCCAAATGCCATACCTGGAAGAATAGACATCGAGCTGGAGATCTACGGCATGGAGGGCATTCCAGAGAAAGACATGCAAGAGAGAAGACGGACGTTGGAACAGAAATCTCAAGGTAAAAAGGCCGGTTCACCCGAGTCACCAAAGTACTGCTGGGCTGGATGCAGAAGTAAGGGTGAGACAGGTCCTCCATTTTGGTGGGCTGATAACGCCTTTTTGAAACTGTTGTTTGATGTGCTGAGGTCAGCGCGAGGTCAAAGGTGCAGCACGTCCTCCGTTGAAAAACAACAGAGTGCTCTCGCGCAAAGCAGATGGCCGGGGTTCATCTGCACAGGCCTTAAGGGATTGATATTGGACAGTGGGGGACTGACAATGGCCCTCTTGTCTATGGCATTGCTGCCTTGAGGAAGTTAATCTCTAGGAAAGCCGTGAGACACGAATGTAACCCGTTTCTAAATCCCCCCCAGAGAGCCAGAAGAAGAAGCAGAACAATCCGGACGACTCGGACGAATATGACGATGACGACGAGCCGGGCCCCTCGTTCCAGCAGCCCGCAGCCGCCGCCGCCGCCCAACCCCAGCCGGGCTACGCCCCGCCCATGGCCCAGCCTGGCATGCCCCCTGTGGGCGGAGCTCCAGGGATGCCGCCAGGGAACTACTCAGGTACACGAGAGCGCCTCCACTCAGAGAAGAGCGCTTTCCGCCCGGGCGCGTGAGGTTATCAGGGTTACGGCCCGGTTAGAAAACTGTAGAGTACATGAGCTGAAACGCTCGTGTCAGATGACCCGCTTTTTCACGCTGCCCGATTGGATAGCAAAAGGTGCGTTTAAATGAGCCGGCGATGTGTGTTGGCTGTTGTAGATCGCTCAAGCTGTGAATGACTTTCTACCTTGCAGGAATGCCCCCCATGATGCCAGGCATGCAGCACATGATTCACGGGATGCCCCCCGGCATGCACGGGATGCCTCACGGGTGAGTACCAAGCCGCGGTCGCTGGGGGGGAGAGCAATGTGGTTTAGGCGTCAACAAGCCCCTGTCAACGTGGTCACCGCCCGTCTTGTCGTGTGTCGGTACAGGATGATGCAGATGGGAGGGATGATGCCGCCGATGATGTCAGGGATGTCAGGGATGCCCGGGATGCCGCCAGGTGAGCCTTTGTGAATATCCCTGGAATTTGGAAACCCTAGTAATGAATTAAGTATATAAATACATTTTTTGGGTTTGTCGCGCCCCCAGGAATGCCGCCCCACATGGCCCACCGGCCGGGAATGCCCCACATGGCGCAGCCGCCCGCCACAGCCGGGATGCCCGCCCGACCGATTGCGGCCGCCCAGCCCGCCGTCACCAAGCCCCTCTTCCCCAGCGCGGTACAGGTGAGTCCGGAGGACGACTCTGCGGTCGCCGTTGCTTCACCAGTCGTTTCCTCACACGGGCATCTGTTGAGTCATTCCAGTGTGTCTCGTTTAAACAGAAAGGAGAAGTGATGGTGACAGAACGCAGCCGAGCCCGGTCACCTGCGGGAACTAGGTGTACATTCCACTAGTTCTGCATCTGGAGTTTAAGTCTTATCCTTTTTGTTTCGTTAGCCGTTTTCCGTTTGCTTCTCCCACTCTCATTCATGGCGTTCGTACACTCTCTCTCTCTCTCTCTCTCTCCCCCTCCCTCCCTTTCTCTTTCTGCTGCAGATGGGGTCTCATACTCCAAACTCGAGCGCGGGCTCCACCCCGTCAGAGCCTCAGTCCGGCCCCCCCTCTAAGGCCCCGTTCTCTAACACACCACAAGTACGCAGGCCAGGACGCAGCTGACCTAGGCCCGCGGCATGTGTCCCATAGCATTAACACGGCCTGGCTGTAAACGAACGCTTCGCTAAGCTGTAAGCTAGGCCTGTTTGTTGCGTAAGCAAAGCTAAACTAACTAACACCCTTTGCGGAGCGTTTGTAGATTTTACCCGCCACGGTTTCCGTTCTGCCTTGCTGCATGCCTGTGTGTGTGGCGTGGGGCCTTAGGTCTCCCGGCATGAGGGAGATTAGTAGCTGGATATCTGACACTTTTATTTCATGTTTTGCCCAGGCATGACCTGTATTTAGTTTCCTTCCTTCCCCTTATGCACTTGGTTTCACCAGGGCCACCCCTTTAAATGTTCCCTGGGTTATTTTGCAACGCCCCGTACGGACCTGTTGCTGCAATGCAACAACATGCACAACATGTGTTTCAGGGTTCCGGGCCCCTCCCCACACCCGCAAACGCTTAGGAAATCATAGTGCCTCAAAAAAAAAAAAGAAGAAGTGGTCTTTATCTGTCATATGTGCACGATATGGCACAGTTGAGACGCTGAGCTGGGCCCAATGCGGGGCTCGAACCGATGACCCCCGAGATTGAGTTGTTTTCCATGGGAAAACACGACGGTTGACTCGTACGGATGGGCTCAGGCCTAACGGTGGATGAGGAATCATGTGCAGTGCTGTGTGAATGCCACCAGTGCATTTCCTCATGATGATTCAGACTGAGAGATCAGTGTTACTAACTCGGCATGCTTAGGGTGTGACCTGCACTCTGCTCATGAGAGATCTGTACCATAATGTGAAAGATAAATATTTCTGTATTTGATGTCTTTCCTTGCAGCAGTGGCGGTTTTAGTAAGTTTTAACTGGGGTGGCAGGGGTTGCAGCAGGGGGGGCAGGGGTGATCTCCCCCATACACATTTGAACTTTAGAGATAGCCACTGGGGTGGCAAGGCTTTTTTCAGATGTGGCAACTGCCACCTTCTAGAACCGCCAGTGCCTTGCAGAACTTGTCACTTTTCAGAGAGATTTATAAGATACTACCATAAAGATGGCGAAAGAGCCCTCCTGCATATTTTTGTTTGATCAGTTCGCCTGGCAGGAGTTGGCAAAAGTGAATGTCATTTCTCATTAGTTGAGTGCACTGTGGATTGTTGTGTTGCTGTGTCAGTGTTGCAACTCTCCAGTCATCTGAGACTCCCCCCTCTCTCTTTCCCCTCTCTCTGTCTCTCTCTCTCTCTGTCTGTTTCTCTCTCTCTCCCTCTTTCTCTCTGCCTCTCTCGCCCTCTCATTGCCTCACTCTCTCCCTCTGGCTCTCTCTCTCCCTCTGGCTCTCTCTCTACCTCTCTCCCTCTATGCCTCTCTCTCTACCTCTCTCTCTCTCTCTCTCTCTCTCTCTCTCTCTCTCTCTCTCTCTCTCTCTCTCTCTCTCTCTCTCTCTCTGTCCAGGCCCAGCAGAGTGCCTCGGGAGCCGCGGGCGCCAACCCCCACAGCGCGGCTTCCACCGAACCTCCCAAAGCTACATTCCCCGCCTACACCCAGCCCTCCTCTTCCTCCTCCTCTTCCTCCTCCTCCTCTACCCCCTCTAACAGCACTGTGGCCAAGCCCCCGGCCGCAGTGTCCAATAAGCCCGCCACGCTCACCACCACGAGTGCAACCAGTAAGTTGATCCACCCTGATGAGGATATCTCACTGGTAAGTTGCTTGAGCTTTACGTTTTGCCCTTTCACAGTAAGTAATGTATTGATATAGTTTATCATTCCGGCGGACATTCTGGATTCGTTGCCGGGTTTAGACCGCTCGGCGAACCCGACGGGGTCGGACTTTGGACTTGACCGGTCTTAAAAAGTGCCAAAGCCACCCCCGCCTGGCGCGCCACGCGAGCTAAACCAAACAGTCCTGACCCTCGAACTTGGCAGAGACAAACTAGCTGCCCTCTCGTACTCATTGAATGGTGCTTTTGTCCTGCTTGTCCTTTGCAATGAACGGGCCAACCCCGCCGCGTTGCGCTAGTCTGAGCGTCTCCTCCGTGTCCTGTCCCCGCCCCCCTACCCCCCCACCCCCCCACCCCAACCCCCTCACCCTACCGTCAACAGGAAGAGAGGCGGGCTCAGTTGCCCCGGTACCAGCGGAGCATCCCCCGGGCCGGCCAGGCGCACATGTCGGCGCCGCCGGTGGCGGCCGTGGGCGGCATGATGCCCCCACAGCAGCCAGGCATGAGGCTCCCCATGCACGGTAAGAGACGCCTCAACACTCGTACTTAAACCGCCGCGGTTCGTGTTAGGGCGGCGTCCCTTACACCGCGTCACACCCGCACGCACGAACGTCATGGCTATGGATTTACCGCGGTGTTAGTGTGAGACTGACCGATGTCCCCCCTCCGTCCCTCCCCCCAGGTCAGTATGGTGCTCCTCCCCAGGGCATGCCCGGCTACATGCCCGGAGGGATGCCTCCGTACGGGCAGGGCCCGCCGATGGGGCCCCCCTACCAGGGCGGGCCCCCCATGGGCATGAGGCCCCCTGTCATGTCTCCAGCAGGGCGCTACTGAAGCAGCAACACCACCAAAACCATCGGCGCCGCCTCAGCGCCCCCTTCACTAGGTTTGGAGGTTAAACCTTTTCTCACCTTGTGCTGTGCTTTTTTTTTTCTGCTTTTTCTTTTTTTAAATCCTAGCCCAAGCCAATGAGCTTTAAAGACGGTGAAGAGAAAAAAAAAAAAAAACAGGTTGCAACACACGGACATTAGCATGACATCTTATAATGGGGAAAACTAAGCTAAAACACAACACAGCTTGACGACTGCAACTTTCAATTGTTGTTGTGATTTGATACATGAATGGGTTTGTTTCTTCTCATGTTCACTCAGGTTTGTAGAAGTGTGTTTAAATATGGTTCATGTTGTTTTGAAGCTGCTGGAGTAACATGATCGTACCAACCCCCCCTTACAAAAGGCAAGTTCTTGTAAATATATGATTATTTCTTTTGGTTCTTTTTTCTTTTTGTTTCTTAGTGGTCGAGGCCCTCACAGCATGTTTAGGTGCTGTTGGACACCTAGTCCCCAACTATGGTTGGTGAGGGTCTCTTGATGATTCCAACTATTACCGTAGTATGTCAGCCCCCTGACCATCTGTCTTTAGCTTTATTCTTATTTCAGGTGCATTATTCCATGATCAAAAGGGTAAAAACTGTGTTGCATCCTCTGTATTGTTTTAAAATCTATGTTGTAATAAAACTTAATTAAAATCCAATGCTGGTTTTTCCTGGCCTGTGGATGGGGAGTCTCCATGAAGGTTGGTACCAATGTTGGATGAATGCAAGTTGCGTTAACTGTTACATGTCCTCCATGCGATGGCCTGTATTTCTGCGGCCTTAATGCTCACACTTGCATGCAAGTTTCATCCTGGCAACTGGTCATATTTGGTGTAGATGGAGCAACCTTTTAATCATTTTAGTCCTACAGCTCTTTGCCACGTCCTCATGTTCTCGGGACGCCATGCCTGCCCAAGTATTCGAAAGTCGATATCAAATGATAGTTGTAAATCATTTGAATATTGACTGAATAACTGTTTAATGGCTTTAACAGTGGTTAAATATTTGGGTCTGCGCTCACATTTGTCTTTTGGAAATGTTACATTGATTTAATTTAATCCCCCCCCCCCCCCCCCCAAATGACAATCAGGGGCGTGCCTAGCGGACATGAAACTGGACTTGGTCAGAGCTGAATTACTTTTAAGGGTCTAGATTACACAGTAAATATAATTGTCAGGCTGAAGATAAGTGGTTACTCTTGGGTTACTGTGGCATTGTCTCATTTTGCCCCCTTTTCTTAATGCTATGTCTTTGTCACCTATAGCCCATCTTGATCTGCTTTTCAGCCTAAAACCCCAGGGCCTGGCATGACAGGTCAGTTAATCCTGTAAGTACCCTATCAAGTATTGTAGTGTGGCGGTATCCTGTACTACTGGGCTCAAATGTTTTGGGGGAGTGGGAGGTTCTGATTCATTTTACACTATTATAAGACCAAGGCTTTTTATTTTAATGATCCAAAGGTAGTTAAACATGGATGTTACAGTACCATTTGAGCTTTGGCCATGTATGTTGTGGAGTGCTCTAGATGCCCCTTCCTGTTTGTTGAAGCACTCACGATGACAAGATGTTCCCTGTCATTGGGTAAGTAGTCTGTCATGAGGACAATTAAAGCAGTGATTAACAAATTAGGTTTTTATTTGAAACATACAGGGTAATTTATAATATTTCAAAGGTCCAATATCCAGTTTGCCTGTATATTTAAGAGAGATTGTAATTCGATTTTCATGTATTCCTCCGCGTAGACAATACTGAAGGACAATGCATGAACCGAGGGGTTGGACTAGGTTAGTCAAGAGTTAGTCATATTAAATTAGTAGACAGAAGCTAAAAGGCCATCAGATAGGTAATGAGGTCATAGGATATTAGGTCTCCCCTTGTCCTCTGATGAGGATCTCTTAGAAATCATAGATCCACAACGAAAATGTATGTTTAGAGTTGCATTAATCACCTACAATGACTTCAGTCCACCCCTGATAATCACAAAATGGCTCAAGCGTAATCAGGTATGGACCGTTCAACCGACTTGTCATTTTTGTGTTTTATCATGTTTTTCATGATTGTGTGGCATAATGTGAAATATATAAATAAATACTATGTACCAATGCCAATATATGAATAAAAGATTTACATACTTAACCATGCAATGGTGTTGTGGGTCTTTGTTAAAGCCACCAACCAGAGGGTGCAGACCACTAGAGGGCATATCAGGCATTCAGTAACGGGTGGTGTAGATGTGTGAGATCACAAAAGCAGAATTGCTATCCAAAACATCAAGATGGCTTATGTCAATGTGACTAATGTTTTAATTTCAATCCACCACGCGTTAGGCTGTGCTGCACACGCTCAGTTAGGACCAGAAAGTACCGGTATGTCATTAGAAGTTGCATAATCATTAAAGGCTGACAAGTCACAGGAGTAGAGCCACAATACAGTACGTCTTGTTTCCTCTTTGAGGTTTGGGGTGGAGCTCGGCTTGTTCAGTTCCTCGTTATCTGCCAGTAACCCCAACCTCCGTGTTTCCACATCCCCTCAACTCCCCGGGCTCACCTCCCCTCTCTCATAGCCTCAGCACCATCCTCACCGTAGCCCCCCCGATGCCAGCTCAAAGCTAGGCTGACGAACGAGCAGGGAGACCATGGAGATGAATCATCTGACCAGTGGTGGGTTGCTGCTGGTCCTCATGCTTGCTGTCTTGGGTGAGTCATCCTAACAGTCATCTTGTTGTGGAGTATGGTGCATAGTTACTGGACACTTCTTTGTCAAGCCCCTCTGTTAAATTTCTGTAAAAAAACAACAAAGGGTGTGTAGTTAGTGGACACTTATTTGTCAAGCTCATCAGTTAAATTGTTTTGTTTTTTTAAGCACATTCTTTTAAAGAAAAAAATAGTATGGTGTATAGTTAGTGGACACTTATTGTAAAAGTGTTAACTTATTCTCATCTAAAAAATAAATAAATAAATATATAAAATCTGTCGTGGAGCAATTAATTTACCTAGCAGAGTGAACGAAACCTAAAGACCCTTTCATTGCCCTTTTTTGCATGTCCACATGCAGTCAAGGGTTCTGAGATCATGCAAATTTAAACGATTCTAGCTTTTTAACACCCAACTCTTTTTGTCTCCTAGTTCGCGGTGAAGTCCAGTTCCTGGAGAAGCGCAAGGGCGGGTCCGTGGTTCTTCCCTGCGCGCACCACGGCTCCGGACCCCCGCCCATCAGCCTCACCCTGAAGCACCTGTGGAGGCAGCAGGACAGCCAGGTCATGTACATGCCCGCCGGGTACCAAGCCAAACCGTTTAGCAGGTACAAAGGCCGCCTCAGCGTCAGCGGAGACCCCGGTTCAGGCCTGGTCAACGTCACCGTCGACAACCTGGAGGGCTCCGACACGGGCCGCTACTTCTGTTATTTTGTGGTGCGCTCCCGCGGCAGCACTGACCAAAAGGTCCTCGGCCAGACCGAGTTCTTCCTCTACGTTGATGACGTTGGTGAGTACAGAACTTTTAGCATCCATCATATTGTTAAACAGTATTCATCATGTGTTAGTGCCACCTCTACACTGCGCTCACAGTCCCGTCATCTTTAGCATGCAGGATGGATGCACTTGTGGTACTCGGCATATTTCCTTCCCCCCTTATTAGTTCTCGACACATTTACGCCTGCCACCGCTTCCTCAATGTGAACACACTTCCCCTTCCTCTCACACACACACACACACACACACACACACACACACACACACGTTCGCCCACCATGCCCCTCCACTAGTCAGCTCTGGCTCCAGCAGGCACTAGTCAGTAAGTCCCTGTTTGCTCCCGTCCTCTGGAGATGTCCCAGGCTTGCTGGACGTCAGGCTGCTCGAGACGAGCGCGGGGGGCTCCGTCGTGGTCCCCTGCCTCGCCCCGCGCGTGGAGGCGCCAGGGGCCGCGGTGGGGGTGTGTCTGAAGCGGTGGCGAGGCCGGGGACAGGCGGAGGTGCTGTTCCACTCCGAGCGCCGCGACGACACCGGCTCCTCCTTCGGCCCCGAGCGGCTCCGCCAGGACGCGGCGCCCGGCGGCCTGGCCTCCAGCTTCACCCTGCTCCACCTGCAGCAGGAGGACAGCGCCTTTTACAGCTGCGAGTTGCTCGTCCCGGTCAAGCCTGACCACAACGCCACTCTAGGGAGGAGCCTGTACTTTGTGGCGGTGAAAGGTGGGTCATGCCGGCCGCCGGGGAATAAGGCTTGCTTGGAGTAAGGCTTGCTCATATCAACTTACTTGTACATAAATTGTCGCACTAATATTTTTCTTGTCTTTCCATGTCTTTAACCGGATGAAAACAACTTGTTTGATTTATTTTTTTTAAAAAATTTTTGTGTTTCTCATTTAATTGTATGCTTTGAATCTCTTTTCATTTGTTTTTCTCTCTAAATTTGTGCAAATAAAGTGCCTTACTGAATGCCATGTACCAGATGATTGGGAGGTTTTAGAAGTGCTAGTTCTTTGTACCAAATGTTTATTCCTTATATTGTAGTTACAGTATGTTACAGTACTTGTGTCTGCACAAATATAAGTAGTGAGAACCTTTTTAGAATTTCAATCTTGCATTGTACTGTAGTATACAGCTGTGTACCTGAGCCTGCCGTTCAACGTTGGATACTGTGTGTGTGTGTGTGTGTGTGTGTGTGTGTGTGTGTGTGTGTGTGTGTGTGTGTGTGTTCACAGATGGTCAGTGTTCGGGCTATGCCACTGTGCTGTACGCCACCTCTGGAGCTGTGGCTCTACTGCTGATCTTACTCATTGCTCTGGCTTGTCACGTGAGTATCACAAACACGCTGACCACGCCCAACTGCTTAATGTCTACATTTCACATTAGTACCTCATTGAGATGAATTAGGACGGGGTGCTATTTGTTTGACAATGACGACTCCTGTTTGAGCACTAACCACAATTCTCAGGAGGTAGCATAACAGATGGAGAATTACACGGAGGCTGTAGTAGCACCTCGCCTAGACGAAGCCACAGGGGGTCACACCGGAATCTAGAAGGTTTCAGTCAATGCACAGCGGCAGTTTCTGATGCAACTGATTTGCTTTACTTCCTTCGTCTACTCTACTTTCAGGCCTGCCGGAGTAAGACCCGCGACGGCGTCAAACCACAGGCTCTGTGTCCCATCTACGAGGAGATGGTCGGGGTGCAGCAGCCACTGAGCAAGAAACTCGTCTACCACCTGGACGAAACCGACACGTCCTTGTACAACACCACCCCCGAAAAGGCTCGGTGCCAGAACCCCTACGATGTCCCAGGGGCCCGCTGAGGAGGAACAGTCATGATGGTCAGCCCCTCCGCATGATCATCATCACCGCTGGAATCTGGACTTCACCAACCACTTGAATCTGGACTTCAGCCCTTCATTCAATTATCACCACCATGAACTGGACTACCTTCATACTGTACTTGCCAAGAAATTATGTTACAACTCTGGACAACAGTCACATGACAATCAGCTACCATGAACTTGTGCCTGCCTTAGTTCACGGTGCATTGCAGGGTTGTCACACAAATGGGGTAAACTGTAAAAGCTAGGCTATATGTAGGCCTACTGTACATTCCAGATAGGTTGTTTTTCCACCCCAAGGCTTTGCTATAGAGTGCAATGATAACTTTTTATTTGACCAAACTGGAGGCCCAAACAGTTTGTTAAAATAAAACTTCCTTCTGGGCCTTCATTGTGGAACGAGCTGCAGAACGTGATGAAATGAAAAGAGCTAGGAGGATAAAATTCAGAGCAAAATGGAAGGCTGTAAATGCACTTTGTTTTCAAACGTAAATTGATGTTTTTAACTTTGTAGTATTTGTTTTACTACAGTATGTGTTGCAACCTGTCTGCACTGTGTGCCGCTCGTCTGTCAGGTCTCTCTTGGAAAAGAGATTTTTAATCTCAATGAGACCAACCTGGTTATATACAAAATAAAGACTATTCTTTCAAATATATCCAATAGTGTGATACTTATGTTTGGCTAAACAAAAAAATTCCATACAAAAACAGACTTGACAAGACACTTTTTAACAGCCAAGAAAAATTGCAATTTATTAATATCGTCCGAAATAAGCTCCATAGTTCATGGAAACATTTTTTTCCGGTGCATGTCATTAACAATCACATTCTATGAGGAGAAAAAAGAACAACATTTAAAAGCCACAACTTTGTATCTCAGTTACAGACATTTTCTTTTAACGATTTTAAAATAAAGAGGAAAAAAAGGCAGAAGGCAAAGTAACCCCCCCCCCTTTAAAAAACGGACAGCCTTAAGTCATGGGCTTGTTTCAGTAGAACCCACAGTGCTTTAGCAGAAGGATAAGCGCTCATTGGTTAAGGATTACACAGCATGGCCACGCAATGCAGTTTGCCATAAAGTCAGATGATGGTAATGATAGTTAATGAGGGAGAGCGGGAACAAAATAAAACAGCAAATTCGAGTTCAACAAAAACATCAAACCCTGAACCCCAGAGTACGAGTCGCCACGCACCCCAGACAGACGCACGGTCCGGACTCCCTCCCTCCCACTTGTGCATAGATCATGATCCTTTTAAAACCAGCTTTTCGCTCCACTTCAATCTGTCTCTGAAAACCATCAATGTTGCATGAGAATCTCTTTAAACTCATTGAATACCTGCCACAGGAACAGACGCAAAAAGACAGGAAAGGTGAAGAGTAATGCTCAATGCTCCTGAAAATAACAGGATGTAACCTCAAAGAAAAATACATGGAAAACATACAGCTAAATGTATGTCCTGTCACTGCCTTTTGACAATCAAAACCAATGATCATTGTTTCAATGTAAAGCAATTTCTACATACATGTAAAGCACTCCACTTTTTTGTGTGAAAAAAGTTGATTTTCAGTCCTTTATTTGGTAAATATGTAACTGCTACGGACTTCTTTATTTAGAAAAACTGGTATTCCATATTGATAAATCCTTACCCTTCAGTGCTTGGTTTCCTTTTTCTCATCTTATTCGCACATAAATCTAAATCAAAATGACGAAAGTTGGTATTCTGGAACCCTGGCCTTCCTGAGACAAGATCCACGTCTTTCATGAGTGTGCAAGATAGTGAGCAAATTGCGTTGTTTACAGACAAACAAAATCAAATAAATCAATACATAGTTAGTCTGTCGACATCAAAAGAGAAATTAAAACTTGAAATACGACACAACACTGATCAATCCCAGAGTTCTGAAAGTAGCATAAAATCTTCATTTTGCACGTTTTCATGTTCATTTGATGGAAGAGGGAATTTATCCTTTATTTTCAACATTCCTGTTATAAATTCCTTTTTCCTTGAACTTCAGACAAATGAAATGCTTGTAAACGACAGGTAGCGTTGCAAAATAAGAACAGAGAAGATAGGCACCTCTGAAGTGAGTCTTGTAACAAACTCACCTCCCCCACGTCACCCCTTTCCAATTCTCCATGAAGTTAACATACGTAGGGATTACTAGTCCTACAACTATCTATGGCCACAGTTCTTAGATTTTTTTCCCTCTCCGTTTTCTTTTTATGTTTTTTTTTTGTACTTTTTTTTAACAGAACAAAATGGCGCGATACTCAATGATAATCCTTGTTTGGATTATTCCACAATAAAAGCCACTATAAGGTAGATAAACATTTTACAGATAAAATGAAAAAACATATTTTTTCCATTAAGTCCTTGAGTAAACATTAACACGTGAATTGTCACCGTCTCCCCTCGGTACTTAGTCTCGTTTCTCTACGATTAGCTGAGTGAGGGGGAGAAGACACTCAGTGCAACGTTAGAAGATAATGTCTATCAGAATATAGTTTTCAACAAGCAAAACAAAATAAGAGAACAGAATAAAAGGACAAAAAAAACAACTACATACTGAATGGAACATCAACAGCAGGCATGTGCCCAACACTCCCACACAGTCATTTGCACACATTCATACACGCATCTGACTTTTAAACACAATGAAGATGATTTTAGATTTTTTTTTTCCTCTTCCAATATTGTGTTGTTTCAAACTTAATTCAATATTTTGTACTGATGTCCTCAAAAAGCTCCGAAGTGTACAAGTCAGACAAAAAAAGAACAATTACTAAAGACTTCACATTACTTATTGGCGCTCCTTGATTCAAGTATTTGTATTTAATATTTTTTGTTTTGTTTGATATGTTTATGATCTTTTTCTGGGTAAAGTATGCATTAAAACAGGTGATTTCAGGTTGGGTATTTAGACTTAGTCGAATGAGATACAGTACGAGCACTTAATGGTACTGTAATAAGTTTATCAAATCAGAATGTGCATATCCAACTCCAGTTAGCTAGGAAAGACATTTCTCTTGATCCATCAAGTATCAGTTAAAACCCACCCCATTTCTTTCCATCTTGCCATCACTTATTAGCGGGGGAAATACATATTGCTCATCTTCAGTTGTATTAAACCCAGACCTTTTTAAAGGAAAAAGTTTGACGAGGTTTGAGATCCAAGGTGTCTTTGATGTGCTACCACACACCATACTACACACTGTGTATCTGTAGTCACGCTGTAGAGGACGAGGGCCTCTCCCTGCTGGTGCAGCATGGGGAACCCTTCTCGTCAGGGCTCTCCTGTGGAGCGGGACTCTGGGTGGTCCTCGGCTGATGGGTCTGTCTGAGCTTGGATCAAGGCAGTTACAGAAACAGGCAATAGTGATTTTTGCTAGTGTGCTGCAGGACCGCAAGTCCCGAAAGGTAGCCTTTTCCTGTTATTCTTTGTTTTTTTTAACGTTTTTTTTTTCTCTTAAGACTTTGTACCTCTTGAAATGTGCCCCTGTGGCCCCCTGCTGTAGCAGGGAGGAGAGAGGGGGCTGATACAGTGGGCCCAAGCCGTCTGGGTCTGTGGAAATGTACAGTTCTGTGGTCCCGCTTTGAGCGGAACACAAACAAATACAGATAAATACAGCATCCACATAAAAGGCACCCCAGCCTGCAGCCCACCCCCTGGATGGTGGAAGTGGAGGTCGCTGACTGGAGACGTTTCAGCTAGAAGTGCAGAGCTTTTTAACATATTATACATCATCTTTTTTTCCATTTAGTTTTTTTTTTTTTTTTTCTAAATCATTTGTAAGATTTTTTGTCAAACTTCATAAAAATGACGTTAAAATGCGATTTTTTAATTTTTGGTTTAAAAAAATATGTACCCGGGATAACCCATTAACTGTGCACCGTAGCATTCCGGAACCCCAAAGGAGTCAAGATTCTCTCCTAAAGGGGCATTCCCCACAAAAAGCAATTTTTTTAATTTTATTTTTTTACAATTCTCAGTTATCAGGGATGAGGTGTCGCCGCCCATTTGATCCCTCCTGTCCCCCCTCCTGCTTCCTCCACAAAGGTTATCAAAAACCCTCCAAACTGGGAAGAGAAGGAAGTGCTCTTTCTTTAGATAGTACAACGTAAGGACTGACTACTTGGATTGGCACATAGGAGTCAAGTTGGCATCTCTTGTATGCAGAATGACCTCTAAATTAACATGACAAGCAGGCCATCCTCGGGAAAGAGGTTCATTACTAACCATTTCCCGCTACTTGGCCATAAGGTCTGTGCCGACTACTGCACAGCTGGCTTTTAGTGTAAGACTTCAGCTCTCACAACATTAAGGAGCCAAACACGAGAACTTCATCTATTCGTCTTAAGTTGTCTCCCCTACCCTGAGATCAAGCCCGCTGGGCTTCTTCAGCATTAAGAGAGAGACAGGCCGACCTTCAGCGGTACACTACTACCCCAGGAGAATGGAGTGTTAGCAACAGAACGACAGTGTTGTGGTTTAGCCCAGCTTGACGGGAGAGGCGGCCATCTTGAAGTGCTGAGAGGGAGCACACGCAGAAGGTGTGAGTTGTCTAGCTCTGGGAGGAGTGGCCGTTCCTAAAGCAGGATTGGCAGGTTGTTTTTAAAGGGCCCCAGCCTCTAGTCTTTGCATAGAAACAGAGCTGTGGGGTCTGTCTGTGACTGGTCAGGGGAGGGCGGCGGTTCTGGTGGGTCTGGAGAGAGGAGGGTGTAGCGTTAGCAGCTAGGCGAAGGGTGGGGGGGACAGCCCGCGGACGGGCGGAGCAGCTTGGGCCAGGACACACCCACCCCGTCTGAGACAACCTAGTTGGAAGTACTCCAGAATACTGTCCAGAAACACAAAGCATGATCAGTAATAGCGAATAGACAATCAACCGCGGTCTGCAGTATTGATCCTCGTTTTGCATTCAATACACAGGATGAACTTACAGAGGCACCTCTGACCAAAGTGTTTCTGCATATAAACAGTGAGGGGCTAGTTCAGCAGCCGATCTGAAGACCACTGCATGTAGACACATAACAAATCAACAAAGTACAACATCGAAAAGAGGGGGGAAAAAATAACATAAAAAAATAAAAACAACACTGGCAAATTCCAGAAATATGACTGTCTCAACTTCCAGCTAAAGTGATCTTTGTGTGAAAGGAGGGGGGGATGGGAGAGGGCGGGACGACAAAGTTGAGTGCTGGCAGAGGCGCGGGGCCGGTAGCTCCGTGCTGATTGGCCAGTCTTGGAGGAGCCATTTCCTGCCGGGCTGAGGGGGGTCCAATGGGGGGCTTGGTGCCAGCCCTGGAGGAAGTGCTGGCGCCGAGGGCGGCGCAGCAGAGAGAGGCACTCAGAGGACCCTCCCCATCCCCACCCCAACTCCCACCGACTGGCGGAACACCAGAGACAGGTAACATTGCATGTCTAGCGCCGCCAGACAGAACAAGGCTAAACATTTGGAGTAACAGTGATATTCACTTTGATATAGTTCAAAGAAGAAAAAGGATCATACACTGCTGATTTTTTTTTTTTTGTCCGATAGTTTTTTGTTTTGTTTTTTGTTTCCCTTCGTCCTGGTACCATTCTTGAGGTTCTTTCTTGTCCGTTTCAAGTTCCTGGAACCACAGAGGAACGACTGAACGGCAGACATATTTCCAAGTTGAAATACAGTACAAACAAGAGCAGTATTTTTTGTGTGTTTTTTTTCCCCCTCAAGTTATGCTGCTCCTCATTCTGATTTACTGGATTGCAGTTGAAGCGATTTGCTCTTTCATAAGTGCTATGATAAAACCCTTCCACGTGGGGAAAAAGGTTAGTCTCTTATGTTTTTGTACAGTACCAAATGCAAGGAACACTCATAGATCTACTGCATTAGAAGAAACCCCTCTTATTTGGTTTTGTGCCAGAAGCCTGGCCCCTCGCGCTCCCCAGCTGGTGTCAGTCTCTGCTGGGTGTGGCTGGCATGCAGAGAGGAAGTGCGCTTTCCGGTCCCCCGGCTGGGTACGAGTAGTTTCAGACGGCAGTACGGAGTCTGAACACACAGTTCACACCTGCTCTCCCTCTTCGCCGAGTTTAGCCCAACAGTCCCAGAGGGGTCGGGGGGCCTGGAGGGAATCAGAGTTCAGAAAGGGGTCAAAGGTTTCTGTAGTTCCAACATGTTCTTTGCTTCGATCATCAACGGGGGAAAAAATCACAAGAGAAAGAGATGAAAAGGAAAGCTCCAGTTGACTCGCGTGTGGAGGGAAGAAGTCTGTGGCATATATTGCACTATGTAACTGTCATGGTTTGATTCATTTTGTTTTCCAGAAACTGGCGGACCGTATTGGGATGAAGGTCACTAACGGAATTGACGTCCGACAATGCATTGCCAAGCACCTGTAGTCTTGTAGATGAGTAGGGTCACGGTCACGACCATCTACTTCAGAGCAGTGGTATCTGGGACTCGCAGACGTAATCCATGATTAGGTGCCACCAGACCTGGAGACTTGTAGAGACGTATACATACGAATACACACAATTAGGTCGACGTAAAATCTTCTCTCAGCTTATGTTGCGATAGATATAAAAATGCGCCTGGGTATACAAAAAGAAAAACCTAAAAAAACAGCAGTGTAAATCCCTTTGAGAACAATCGGATCAGAAATAAAATGTTCCGCCAATGATTGGTAGGGCCAGCATAGAGACAGGTGTCAGACTGCAGAGCCACTTGGTATCACTCTAGTGTCCTGTTCTATTGGCTGGCTCAGAGATGGGACTGTGCAAGTTTTAAACTATTTCTTCAGTTTAAAAACAAACAAAAACAACAACAAAAAAGGGCGACTTGAGAAAGACCTGGGCCGGAGACCACTTAAGGCTAATATTAGTGCTGAGAAACAAACATGAAAAACAACAAGTCAAAGGTCTTTGAACCACATCGTTGGCCACGGGCATGCTGGGAATGGTAGTCTTGTTTTTCAATTTGGGATTTTCGGGGCTTAGGAAAGGTTTCAAAATGGCAGCTTCTTCGATTGCTTCTTCTTCTGAAGGAAAAAAACAACACCCAAAAAACACTTCACACAGAATGTCGGCGATATTAATGGAAAACTTAAAAACACTTAAAAACACTTAAAAACACTATAAAAAGGTTCTCTTTTAGCTTTTCAGAGTCTTTTCTCTCCATTTCATTCATTTTCCTCTCTTCCATTTCATGAATATCAGAATAACCCTCCCTCCGTTTTGATAAAGAAACTTAAACCGAACAAAGGCAAAGTAAATGTGGAAGTGCCGGGGTCTGCAGTCTTGTGTTTGAGGGCACCCAGCCTTCTGGTATACGGTTCACAGTTCCATTGATACTGATTATCGCCACGTGATTTGCTTGATTCTGCTCCTGTTCATTTGTAATCTTCTCCGTCTTCCTCTTCCGTTCTCCACCTGTAGGTCTTTCTATTCCCCCCCCCCTCCTCCCCCCCCCCCCCGTCTTCCTCCTCGCCCTCCGCTGGGCGGGTGCGGCGGTGACCTCCGGCCTACATGGACTCTCCGCTCAGCAGGTCTCCCGGCAGCAGCGTGTTGATGGAGGTGGGACTGCCGATCACGCGGGTGTCGTCTCCGCCGGGGGGTCCCCACAGGCTGGAGTACTGGGGCACGCCCCCCCACAGCAGGTCGCCGCCACCGCCCGTCTTGGATCCTCCCCCTAGCCCGCCACTCCCGCCGCTGCTCCAGTGGCCGATGGCGTGCGACTGCGACGCCCCGCCCATCCGCGTCTGATTGTTGCCCGGGTTGGCCTGCCAGCTGGTGGTGGGCGGGAGCGACTGGCCTTGTGCAAAGAAGCGGTTGACCTCCTCCTCGCCGGCGAACTCCGCCAGGATGGTGGTGTTTCCCAGCACGCACCTGGAGGCAGGTAGGAGACGCAGACAGTTACACCTCAAACACTCTTACGCCTCCTCCCTCCTAACCCCGGGGTATCTGTGAGCGAGTCTTACATGTGCAGGGACTTCTGGGCCTTGGCGGCCTCCTCCTTGGAGCTGTAGCGCACCAAGGCGCTGCCCTGGGTGAGGTTGAGGTGGAATGTGATGAGGGGGCCGTGCTGCATGCACAGCGTCCGCAGGGTGGAGCCGTCAATCTGGAACACAAGGGTCAGAGGGTCAGTCTGTTAGGCCATCCTCAGCCTGTTCACCGTTGAGTGGCTTGAATGGAAGTTTTGTTATGTAGTGGAATGAGTGCTTATTGTGCCTTATGTGGTACACTTAAATATTTATTTAAGTGTACCACATAAATAATTATATTATTTATGTCTATATCTACAGGGATAGCTAACATCAAATGGCCTACCATGTAGGTAACATCTGTGTAACTATTTATGTCTCAGTAGTTAGCCCATGTTTAGTGCTGTAAATGTTCTTAGCCAGTAGACAAACATTTTCCAGGAGCTTGTTGAGAGATGGCAGGGAAGAATTTTCACTTTCACTTTTTCGGCCCCCGGGTGAACTGGCTCTTTGCTTCCCTCTGGAATATGTAGGGGTGGGACCTATGCCCGTCCTCCATTGCTCTCTGTAAAGCGCATTGTGTTGCCTGTGTATGAAATGTGCTATACAAATAAAGTTTGATTTGATTTGAATGAATTTGTGTTTTGATCTGTGGCTACAGCTACAGGTTCAGTGACAGAATCTGTCCCCCCCCCCCCCGCCCCAGGTCTGCTCCCCAGCGGAGCCCCCCTGTGTGGGGTAAGGTTTCTCTGCCCACTAATGTACACATTATGTACAGTAACTACTTTTCCACTGCAGATAGACGCACGCTGTATATAATATATAGAACAAGACCGGGAATAGATGTATAAAATGAAAGATAGAATTCAATTCAGTCATAGATACATAATCCATGTTTTAAATGGATTTAAATGTCCTTACATTCTCTCCACCCTCAGAATCACCTCCAAGGAGCGGGGAATGGAGTTGTATTTTCAGCTGTATTTCAACATTTTCAGTAAATTATGTTGATGAGTATCGCAATATATCGCAATATGGATTGTATCGTATCGCAATGAGGGAGGACTCATCACACGGGCAGGACAGAGTTGTTTTGCTATGGCGCTACTATAACAGGGCTGAGGGGGGATGTGGCGTGGGGTCAGGGGTCAGAGTACAACCCACCTGTGGTGTAAGGTTCCTCAGCACCAGCCAGCTACTGGTCCTGTTGGAGCTGTCTGTGCTCCATGTGGTTCCCTCTGGCAAAGAGAGAGAACATCCGTCAGCACATCGTCAACACCGTCTGCACTCAAACAATCTTTCTACAGCACACTGTTGCTAGTTGGTTTCTTACACTTCCTCTAACAAAAACAACGTTCTGTGTGCTACTCTGACATGTCAACAGCTCTCCGACTACATGGGTTCAACCTGCCTCTCTCACGTCAGGATAGGGGCAACTACAGCGTGTCTTTGAAGTTCTGTTGGTGTAGGCCGCCAGATGTCAGTTTGACACGATCCTCCCCTCTAACCACAACAGGGCGTTGCTCTCCAGCGTACAGGAACGGAGGAGGAGAGGAGTGCTGAATTAAACGGCCACACCTTGGCACCTTTACTATCGCTCCCCCTCTGACATCTTCAAAACAGTTCACCTCAAAACCCACGGCACTTCCTGTAATTCAAGATGCTACCGATTACCGTAGCTTTTCTGTTCACACTTTGAGTCAGATTTTCATTGCTTTTGCGATACTGCCACAGAGTCTCAACTGAACCTCTTGGTTGTTCAGGTTCTAAAATGACAACGGCGATTTACATGACGACGGTTTACATGACGACGACTGGGCCGGTCAGGCACGCCCTGGTGAGGCACTCCCAGCCCTGCATGGGTGCGTGGGGGGGGGTAGAGGAGCAGGGGGGGACGGACGCACCTGAAGCGTAGGAGCTGCTCCAGCCCTGGGCCAGGCCCAGAGAGTTGCCCCCCCAGGTAGAGGAGGAGGAGGCGGAGGAGGAGGGGGGGGGCTTGTTGTTGGTCAGGCCCGGCGGGGGCCTGGAGGGGGCGGCGGCGTTGCGGGGCCCCTGGGGGACCTTCCACAGCTCGTGGGACAGGGAGGCCGGGTGCAGGGAGATGGGCCCCGGGGACCAGGCGGACTTCATGTCTGACAGCTTGCCTGATGGGAGAGGAGGTAGAGGTTGAACAGGGTCTATACAGACGGTTTATGATAGTCCGGCCGATGCGTTTCTGGACATATGAAGATGGGCAATAGGGGGTCTGGAAATTCTCTATTTGGGAATTTGACAGACCTCCAACCGACCACAGTAACGAAACATGGGGGAAGTCATCGTATCAAGTGGGCACAGTCATCACATCAAACCCGCCCCATGTTAGATAAACGTTTATGATCGACCCAATCGAGAACTGATAATCGGGGTGTGAGCGGGATGTGTTACCAGACTGCAGAGAGAAACAGAATGTGAGCTCACGTGATCAAGGTGGCCGTGTCAGGCTTGGGTAAATGCGCGGCTTTGAAAGACAGACAAAATAAAAGCCCCACTCTGCTACAGCAGACCTTGTGGGCTCAACCACACTACTTCTGAGACCACTTTTCCCCTGCAGATTTGTGGAACGAAAAATGAAACCCAAGTGCCTGCGGGTCACTTTCTTAGAATCGAGGCATGGCCTATCGCTCGTCTGGATCGGTTTACGGCCACAAACACCCACAGCGTGACGCATGTGGACAGAGCAACGCTGGGTGTTGATTCGAAAAGCACGGAGGTACCTCGGTACTATTGTAGGCCACAAGGCTGGTACAGCATTGGGTAGAGGGACGGGAGGAAATTGAGGACTCGTCACACGGGCAGGCGCTACTCTAGCTAGCTATGGCGCTACTAGGGGTCAGAGATCCAGGTCCATGTGGACAGGAGGGGGTGGGGTCTGTGGGTCAGTACCACCACTCTCGTCCTCTGGGGAGGAGGGAGCTAGCGTAGCCACTGACTGGCCAGTCGCTGGCCGGGGGTAGAGAGGCATTCTGGGACGGAGTAGGGGAGGAGCCTATGGTGGCGGTGGTCTATTGTTATGGCCGGAGAGGAGTAGTGGGGGAGAGAGACGAGTCATAAACAAAGGACTTTGACTTTTAATGGAGTAAAAGTTAAAGAAGCAAAATGAAAACTAGTTGACGAGGCGTCGCTCCTCAGACTGACTCAGATATAAACCCCCGCAGGTCTAAATGGTGCAGTGCAAGAAAACAGCCAGAACAGATGCAGTATAACAGCCTTATTCCCTGTTGAGCGTTAATCTTTAACCCCTTCCTCTGGTCCTACTCACTTCCGCTGCGGTCCCTCAGCAGGTAGCGGTTGACGTCCTGGATGTTGGTGTTGATGGTGGGCCCGCTAGGGACGCTGCCCGGGGTCATGTTGGGGTCATTCTCAGGGTCGATGTTCTGCAGGCCCTTCCAGGGTACCCCTGGACAGAACTCTGATGGGACACGATGAAGAATCATCAGTACAGACTGTGCTATTAAAATATTGTCCAGTTGTGGGGATTATTTATTGCTCATTGTTTTTATTTTATTTTCAACTTTTGTCATAAAATTGATAGGGAGGGTCACATATTCTAAATAAACTTTTGCTAAACAACGTCTTGTTTTAGTGATTTACTGTACAGCGGTGTGTAACCAATCCAGGGTTGTGTGCGTGTCTCTCACCCGGGGGCCAGGTGATGGAGGTGCCGTTGGTGATCTTGTCGTTGGGGCTCTTGCCCTGCGGGCCCCAGCTGTCGGGGGCCACCAGCGGGCTGGTGGGGGACTCGGAGCTGGACATCAGATTGTAGGGGCTGTAGGAGTCGTCCAGCGGGGGCTTCCCTCCCGGAGGGCCCAGATTGGGGGCAGCAGAAATGGCACCTGGGAACACAGTATGACAGCCAATGGAAATGAGTCACAACGAAAAGGGCAGCTGTATGACTACTAACAGAGTTGAGTAATATACAGGGCACGGGCCTACCAACAGAGCTGACCTATACTTGTAAGATAGAATGCAGGCTCATACTCAGACGTATAAATACAGAGTTTAGCTACACTTGTAGGGCTGAGAAGTATAAATATGATTAGCTACACTTGTAGGGCTGAGAAGTATAAATATGTTTAGCTACACTTGTAAGGTAGAATGCAGGCTCATACTTAGATGTATACATGCACCGCACGGTCAATTATAATAATATATATAATTTATTAGAGACACCGCTTGACTCAACTACACCAAAAACAGGTTAGCCGTATTTGTGGTCTACCATGAACAGGAAACAGAGGCCCTGGTTGTTCCAGTATTGAGCTAGCTGCCGTTTTCCTGTTAGCTCTCACTGGGCTATGACGCAGACGGTTGGCTCAGGGCTGCTGGTATCTGTGGTCTGTGGCACTGTGGTAGTGGTGTCAGAAACTAAGGCAGTGAGACTGTTTGTGTGACTTCGAGTGAAAGAGCAACAGTCACATTTAAGCGCTGTACACTGGCCAAAGTGTTGTCGTTCAAGTTGGTTTATTTTTTTGTCATATGTACAAGATATGGGTAGAATGGAATGTGTGTGTGTGTTGTTCCTACCATGCTTATTGAGGTTGGTCTCCATGTGGGAGGAGTTGTCCATGGCGTTGGCGTGTGTCCACTGGGACAGGCGGGACTGAGGCTGGGGGGGCTCCTTCATGGACAGACCCCCCACCTCCATGCAGTTTACATTCATGTTTGGATTGAGTCCAGCTACAGGGGAGGACACACACACACAAAACCATAAACGATCGATCCAATTCAAATCAATCATATTCTCGAGTTGTTTTCTGTCGGTGACTCAATGTAGCATTCGTGCCAGATCCTGAGAAATGTGTGGCCTTGACGAAATGCACTCAGAGGGTCGATTCTGAAGGTGTGTGTGTGTGTGTGTGTGTGTGCGCCCCGCCACACTCACAGAGAGGGTAGGGGCTGTAGGAGTTGGGGGAAGACTGCGTCTCTTTGGTGTGCGGGTCGGAGAGGCTCTGGAGGGGTCCCTGGGGGTGTCCGGGGAAGGAGGGGGGGTCCAGGGATGATTTGGTGGCGGCGGGGCCCGGGTGGGACAGCGGCTGCTGCTTCAGCAGGAGGGCCTGGTACAGCTGACGCTGATGCTGCTGGATCTGGTGCTGCATGTTGTTGATTGTACGTGCAACCTGGAGGGATGGGGGGGAGGGAGGGAGGGAGGGAGGGAGGGAGGGAGGGAGGGAGGGAGGGAGGGAGGGAGGGAGAGAGAGAGAGAGAGAAGTGGAGGAAGGGAGAGAGAAGTGGAGGAAGGGAGAGAGAAGTGGAGGGAGAATGAGAGAGGTGGAGGGAGAGGTGGAGGGAGGGAGAGAGAGAAGTGGAGGGAGAGAGAGAAAGGTAGAGGGTGACAGACAGAAGAAACATTCAGTGAGCATCTCCCAGAGGCCAAACCAGAGAATGACAGCCCAGCTCTCTCCCTCAGCCCAGCTCTCTCCCTCAGCCCAGCTCTCTCACTCAGCCCAGCTCTCTCACTCAGCCCAGCTCTCTCACTCAGCCCAGCTCTCTCCCTCAGCCCAGCTCTCTCCCTCAGCCCAGCTCTCCCACTCAGCCCAGCTCTCTCACTCAGCCCAGCTCTCTCCCTCAGCCCAGCTCTCTCCCTCAGCCCAGCTCTCTCCCTCAGCCCAGCTCTCTCCCTCAGCCCAGCTCTCTCCCTCAGCCCAGCTCTCTCCCTCAGCACGTCCCCAGCTACGCGGGTGGGGTTTTCATTTCTCTTCCCTTTTAAAGTTAAAACTCGGCTCCGCCGAAAATGAGGGTCTCCCTCAGTGGACCCTGAGTGGAAATAAAGGCTTGAAATGAAATAAAATGAAATAACGCTATTAACTACAAAAGAGCCCAACTTCCTCAAAGTACAATTTCTCTATGTGTGCCGAATATAACTTAAAAAGATTTAATTATGGGTAACATTTGATTTCGATTCACGCCCGCGACATAGAGATGTGTCATTAGAGAGTGGCGGTGGACAGGAAGTCGGGCGCGGGAGGACTGGGGGTCGCGGGGTCGACGGGACTCACTTGCTGCTCTTGTTGTCTGATGGGGCCGGAGACGTTGCGCTGAGCCTGCATCATCTGCTGCTGGATCTGTAAACGCTGGTACGCCTGGAGAGAGACAGACAGGAGAGAGACAGACAGGAGAGACAAGAGTAGAGACAGAGTAGAGAGACAGACAGCAGAGACAGTAGAGAGAGACAGCAGAGACAGTAGAGAGAGACAGACAGTAGAGAGAGAGAGAGAGACAGACAGTAGAGAGAGAGTAGAGAGAGACAGCAGATAGAGAGTAGAGACAGTAGAAAGAGAGACAGACAGTAGAGACAGAGTAGAGAGACAGACAGGAGAGAGAGAGAGAGACAGACAGGAGACAGTAGAGAGACAGACAGTAGAGAGAGAGATAAAGTAGAGAGACAGACAGGAGAGAGAAACAGTAGAGAGAAGATAGAGTAGAGAGACAGAGAGAGAGTGTGTGTGTGAGAGAGAGAGTAGAGAGACAGAGAGAGTGTGTGTGTGAGAGAGAGAGTAGAGAGACAGAGTAGAGAGAGATTTAGTTTGGACATCCAATGGAACACAACCACTGTAAAGACTGTCAATCAGTATCCCTGCACCCACCCTGATCTATACATGCTGTATATACACGCTTTACATACTAACTGAAAACCTACCATTCATATACATTAGTAAATATTACACTTACTTTTCACTCAGTTCACCTATTTGTATTTACATTTTAAAATGTTTGTTGTTTGCCTTGGCAATGTAAACGTATGCTTCCTGTGCCAATAAAGCCCTTTGAATTGAATTGAGAGAGATGACGGCCATCACCTTACTCAAACAGACTTGTGGGGAACACTTGAATCATCATGACAACAATTCTGTCTACTCTTACGAGAACGAGTGGTTGGATTATCTGATACAGAGAGAGAGTGAGAGAGTGAGAGAGAGAGAGAGAGAGAGAGAGTGAGAGAGAAGGCAGATTAACTCACCATTTGCAGTTGCTGTAGTTGGTACAACAGGGTCATTTGTTGAGGGTTTATTGGTGAGGTTAAAAGTGCAGGGTTCAGACCAATGTTTTTTGCGGCAAACTGCAAGAGCTGTGCTTGAACCTGGAGAAAGAGGGCAGGGAGACCAGAGAGGGAGGGGTTTGAGCACCACAACGCCACTCACACACGAGAGGGTTATTACAAAAGACTAGGGCGTCGCGGAGGGGGTAAACTGGTCGCATGTGTGTGTGTACCTGAGGGGTGAGAAACTGAGGCACTTGAGCGCGTAGACTAGGCTGGGAGGAGCCGAGAGGCGGCACTGTCGGCTGAGGGGGCGGAGCCTGCTGCTGCTGCTGCTGCATGGCCCGGGCTTGTGCTGCTCCGCTACTGCCAAACATTCCACTCTGCATCTACACACACACACACACACCGGCGGGGGCGTCGGTAAGCGCGTCACACTCTCGCTCGTTCAAACCTCCGTCCGTTTCGCTGCGTTCTGACTGCGCGGCGCTATCCTGGGGCGTCGCTAGCGGAGTTCTGACTGCTCCTCCCTGGGGACGGCGGGCGGGGGGGTCGACCTCCCGCTAAACGCCGAGAGCGTCGACTGAGAGCGCTCCGTTCAGTGCGAGACTCACCGGCCGGACGTGTGTTAATGAGCGCGTCGTGGGCGTCTTGTGGCGGGACGCCTCGCGGGCGCCTCCGTGGCACGCTCATTCAAACGGGGCCCCAAAAAGCCTGGCACATTCTGAGCACTCACAGGAGTCGGATCGAACGGCGAGCACAGTGAAAAGCGTTCTAGTCTGAACTACAGGCCAGTGAAGGACAGATGAGTGAGTGAGAGAATTCAGTTCTGTGTCAAGGGCTTTTGTTTGGGCTCTGGAGGACCATACCGCCCCCATACAATAAACACACTTGAGAGAGTGGAGAGAGAGGGAGACGGAGAGGGAGAGAGATAGAGAGACGGAGAGAGAGAGAGCGAAGGAGAGAGATAGAGAGACGGAGAGAGAAAGGGAGAGAGAGACGGAGAGATAGAGAGACGGAGAGAGATAGAGAGACGGAGAGAGAGGGGGAGAGAGAGCGAGGGAGAGGGGGGGGGGGGGGGGGGGGGCGGTGAGGAGAACTAAAATTATAGCATTCACCATGTCCTTGTGGTGTGCTGTATTCTTGTTTTATTTTGGGGGCAAGGTAGTTTGTGCATGTTATTTGTGTGTGTGTGTGTGTGTGTGTGTGTGTGTGTGTGTGCGTGTGCGTGTGTGTACCTGTCTGTTGTTCAAGTTTTGCATGGCCAGCCCCGTGGAGGCCGAGCCCAGGCCCTGGCCCTGCAGGGGGAGGAGCTTCAGACTGGGAGAAGGCAGAAACGGTGAGGTGGAGACGTCATCTGACAGACCGCCATCCTGAACCAGGGGAGGAAGGAAGGAGAGAGATGGAGGGAGAGAGATGGAGGGAGAGAGGAGGAAAGGAGGGAGAGAGAGGGGGAGAGAGAAGGGAGGGAGAGAGAGAGGAGGGAAGGGGGAGAAGGTAGAGAGAGAGAAGGGAGGGAGAGAGAGGAGGGAAGGGGGAGAGAGAGGGAGAGAGAGAGAAAAGGGAGGGAGAGAGGAGGAAAGGAGGGAGAGAGAGAGAAGGGAGGGAGACAGAGGAGGGAAGGGGGAGAGAGATGAGAGAGCAGGAAGGAAGGAAGGAAGGGAGGGAGAGAATCGAGGAAGAGAGAGAGGGAATAAACAATCATTCATTAATAAAATACGCTGTAATCCATTACTAAACACGGTATAAAACTATTAGACGGTATACGCTTGGACCATCACATTTTTGGCCCATATTATTGCGTAGCTGGGTTAGGGGGGGGCCGCGGGCGTACCTTGTCCAGGAAGGGGCTGCGGTCGGAGGAGGCGTCTTTGGAGTGGGCCAGCGCCCGGCACAGTAAGGGCTTGTTCATGCCGTTGTTGTAGTCGGACACGCCCATGCCGCGCTTGTCCAGCTCCGTCTTCTTCTCCAACAGAGCGCCTAGGGAGAGAGGGGAGGGGGTTCATACGAGAACGTGCGCGCGCGCAGACACACGCACACACACACACACACACACGCACGCACTCCCACACGCACGCACGCACACACCCAATACGCAGGGCGACTTACTCATGGCCTGGTCCAGATTCATGTTGTTACTCTTTAGGGCTTCCTCCGCTGGGTCCCTCTGCAAAACAAGATGGACGACATGGAGCTCTCAGTGACGTGGTGGTCAAACACACCGCGCCATGACAAGCAGAGGATTCATAATAAATGTGTGTGTGTGTGTGTGTGCGTGCGCGCGCGTACCGGGAAGCCCATGTCAGTGAGTTGTTTGATGAGACGGTTCATGATCCAGGCTTCGTCTGGTTTGTTGGCCATCTTCCCCTGAACGAGCACGTCCAGCAGTAGCAGAGAGAGAGAGAGTTTAACTGAGCGGATCCACATCGTATTATCTTTCACTTATCATATCGTAATCATGGGTCAAGTGCTTCAGGACGAGTTGCGTTTATGTGTTCTGGATCGCTGCTGATGCTTTACAAACCACTTCAAACCGCAGCTAGATTAACTTGAGATTAAATTCGGGGCTAAAATCAAAGGGGTATCAGCGCCCAGTGGGTGACCTCTGACCTTGGGCGGGCCCTTCTTGGGCTGGTTGCTCCAGGAGTTGCAGGAGTTGCTCTCCTGGGGGGCGGGGCTGTTCCACATGTCCCCGTCGTCAGTGTCCCATTGGCCGGCCGACATGCCCATCTCCTCAGCTCCGCCTCCCCAGCCGTCTTGCATAGATTTGGGGGCTGGGGGAGGTGGAAAGAGAATTAAGAGCGTGAGAAAGGGGTAAACAACAACAATCAACAACAACAACAATCCGACTCACTCAGTCACTCAGAACAGCATCCTTCTTATCATCAAGGAAGCCTTTACACAACGTTGTGCATTTCAACTGCAGTTCACGAGACAGCCACATGGTGTCAGTATTGTCATTCGAGCGTCTATGACTCGCGTGCTTTCTGACTCCTATGCTTTCCTTCATGGGAATATTTAGAAGGGCGAAGGACGAATAAAAAGGACTAAAGTCAACTGGAGCTTTCAAAAGCACTATAGACACCTCTGACACACTCTGAATCCACTCACAACAGACGGGTTAACAGACGGCATCCATATCCGGCCTCGCCAACACACCCGAGTGTGTCCACCGTTGGCGCCCTTTCGACTAGCGTTTTTAGCGTGCGTGTGTGTTTCGGTACCTGGCTTGCAGGGCGCAGACGCGGGGGGTCCGTTGCTCCTGCTGTAGGGTCCTGGGGGGGGCTCGTGGGCCCCCTCGCCCCCCCAGCTCCCCACGCCCCCGGGGGGCTTGCCCCACGCCGAGGTGCCGTTGTCCACGGAGGGGGACGGGGTGGCGGGATCTCCCCAGGCGGGCTCCGACTTGGGCTGGACGCTGGGCAGCTCCCCCCAGCCTGGGAGAGGAAGGTGGACACAGGTTGGACGTCCTGTTACTCCACAACGTGTACCTGAGCGAACTTGTCCTCACGCTGACGCCATATCCCAAAGGTCAAGTTACTGTATGCGTACGAGAGCTAACTAGTCCTCCCATGTCGCCATAATCCCAAAAATCAAATTACAGAATACGCACGAGACCTCACAAACTTGTCCTACTGACGCCATATCCCAGAGCACAAGTTACTGCCTTAACGCCTAGCACTAGATATCTAGTTGTTTTGCGATTTAATTTTTCCATATATTATAAACATATATTTATATAGTAACCTCACCCCAAAAAAATGCAAGAGCAACCTCGCCATCTAACATGGCCGGAGCTAGAAGGACAGAGCCCGATTGGAAGTGTCCACGACTCCGCCCTCTTCCAGGCTCAGCGCGCTCCGCCGCCCTCAGGCCATCCCAGTGAGTCACGGGCCGAGAGCCGCCCTCACGTGTTAATTAGAGAGGCGGGCGGCGAGCGTTGACTCCGTGCCATGGCGGCTTAATATAGCAGCCCTTTCAGCAGGGGGCAGGCAGGCAGCGACAGCAGGCCTTCAGAAGCCCCGGTCTGCCCTGCGGGGACGATGGCAGCGCGGCCGTGGCTGTTTAACTCCTGGCCCGCGCCCAGCCCTGCCTCCTCCCTCCTGGCTTGTGTGTGTGTGTGTGTTAGGGTTGTCAGGGTGTAGTACCCAGGCAGGGGCAGCAGGGGGAGCTGGTGCCATTCATCACCGTAGAGTGAGGAGGCGCGTTCCTGCTCTGCTATGCATGCATGTATGGCTTTTGTCTACCGAGAGGGATGTTGAATTGAATGCCTTGAGGATATGCTTTCAACTACTAATAGTTTTAGGAGGATATTTACTTAAACATGAGAAACTTTAAAGAAAAGATAGGTTTTATGGTAATTTCAGTCAACTGTGGGACAGACACTACGTTGGCGATGATGTATGCAAAGTATATTCATGATATATTTTAACCATTCAGCAAAGTCAGAATAATGATCTGATATATTCGATGGTATGATGGCATGGGACCCAGCAGAAGCCAGTACCAGTATTAAAGGAACGCGCAAACTTTTGGGGAAATTGTCGTATTTTTCATCTTCCCCAGAGTCGGATAATAAGACGCATACCCTTCTCTCCTCTGTTTGGAGGTAGGAAGCACTGAGACCCGTCAGAGCCGTTAGCCTAGCTTAGCGCAATCACTGGGAGTGGATTTGAAACATTAGCCTGGGCTAACGGCTCTAATGGGTCTCAATGCTTGCTACTGCACGCGCAGAAGGGTATGTATCTTCTTATCTGACTCGGGGGAAGGTGGGCTAAATGAGCTAAGTTCAGTGGAGCGTGAGAGTGCGCACAACTCCTGGTTTCAATGAACAGTCACGTGCGCCCGGTAGGGTGATACAGTGAATAAAGAAGAGAACCAGCACTCACGAGATAGACGGTACGGTCTTTAAAGTTTTAATGGGCTAACGGACGCGTTTCGGCCTCAAGCCACCATCATTAAGGCCCGAAACACGCGCGTTCGCCCGTTAAAACTTTAAAGACTGTACCGTCTATAGGTATAGGTATAGGTACTGCATTTGTAATGCGCTCCCCATCCAGTTGTTACACTGGCCAGGAGCGCAGCCCAAGGGCAGAAAGAAAGGGAGAGGAAAGATTGCACAAAAAGGGAGGACAGTACACAAAGACAGTCTAGCACTCAAGCACACAGTGTGGGGGAAATCGTGTCAGGTCTTACCTGGGTTGGCGAGGGGGGGTCGGCCCTGCGGCCCCCCGCCCTGGTGCGGGGCCGCCGTGCAGGGCGAGCCGTTGTTGTTGTTGTTGCCGCTGCCGTGGTGCGTCGGGGGCTGTCCGTGGTGCGTCGGGGGCTGTCCGTGGTGCGTCGGGGGCTGTCCGTGGTGCGTCGGGGGCTGTCCGTGGTGCGTCGGGGGCTGTCCGTGGTGCGTCGGGGGCTGTCCGTGGTGCGGGTGGTGCTGCTGCTGCAGGTGGTGGTGGTGTTGGTGGTGGTTGCCGTTGCCGGTGGTGACGGAGTGTTGTTGTTGGTGGTGGTGGTGGTTGTTGTTGTTGTTGGCGACCATGCCGTTGTTCTTGGTGGCGGGCGGCGCCGAGTTGCCGCTGCTGCTGCCGCCGCCACCGCCGCCGCCGCCCTGGTGGCCGCCGGGGTTGTTCTTGTCCCACATGTTGACGGCCTTGTTGTAGGCGTTGGGGTCGCCCCAGGTGGACGTGCCGTCGTCGATCTCCATCTTGCGGCGGATGGACGGGGGCGAGGGCTCCTCCCAGCCCGTGGGCTCCATCCCGGCGTCCGGTTTGCCCCCTGCGCCGCCGCCCCAGTTTGAGCTCTGCTTCACGGACCCGGGGCCTCCCCAGGAACCCATGCCTCCGCCGCCGTTGGAGGCTTCCTGGGGCTTGGCCGCCGCCCACCCGGGGGCGGGCCCGCCGTTGGAGGCTTCCTGGGGCTTGGCCGCCGCCCACCCGGGGGCGGGCCCGCCGTTGGGTCGCTGGGTCTCCCCCCAGCCCCCTCCTCCTCCTCCTCCTACAGCGGGCGCCGGCTTAGCCCAGCCTCCTCTGGGGCTCTCCTTCCACCCTCCTCCTCCTCCTCCTCCTCCTCCTCCGGTCTCGCCCTCCCACATGCTGCCGGAGGAGCCGTTCTTTTTGGCGGCGGGCTCGGCCGGCTCCCCCCACTCCCCACCGCCACCTCCTCCTCCTCCTCCGCCACCTCCTCCTCCGCTGGAGCTGTTGGATCCGGCGCTGCCGTTGCCCCAGGCGTGGGGGGGCTTGGCGCCGTCTCCCCACGTCTGGCCCTGCTGGGGCTTCCCCGGCCCGTCCTCCCAGCCGGGGGACCTCTCCTCCGGGGAGGAGGAGGAGCCCCAGGACTGGGGCCCGTTCTTGGGGTTGCCGTTGCCGGGCTCCCCCCAGCCGGTGGTGGTGGTGCCGCCGTTGGGGGCCTTGGGCGGCGGCGGTTCGCCCCATCCGGGGCCGGCCTGGGCCTGCTGAGGAGGAGGGGGCGGACCCCCGCCCCAGCCCGACGACGACGACCCTCCTCCCGGGGACCCGCCGGGACCCTCGGCTTTACCCCCGGAGCCCGGGCGATGCCCCGGTACGCCCACGTTATTCGGACCCCCGTTGGTCGGCGGCGAGGCGGGGGACGGGCCGCCCCAGCTGTCAGCCATGTTGCCGCCGGAGCTCTTGCGCTCGAAGGCGGCAGTGGATGCGGCGGCGGCGGCGGCAGCCTCCTCCATCTCCCAGGCGGTGTGCTGGCGCACGGGCGTCTGGCCCCAGCCTGTGTTGCAGAGCACCCGGGGGTCCAGGTCCTGGCGGGGCAGGGGGGGAGGCGGGGGCTGGACGTCCATGCTGGAGGACCTCTCCCTCCGGCGGCCGCGTCCCTCACTGCTGCCCCCGCTGCCCTCCTCGCTGGCGGGCGTCGCCGTAGTCGCCGCCGCCCCCCCCTGCGGCTGGCCCCAGTTGCCCAGGGACTGGTCCGGGGCGGGGCCGCCCGACGGCGAGTCCCAGCCTTTGGATTCGCCGCCACTGCCGCTCGCCGCTGTTTTCCCCCAGTCTCCCCATCCTCCTCCCCCTCCGTCTCCGCCGCGGCCCCATGCCGAGGGGGCGGAGTCCCAACCCGAGTCCTTGGAGGAGGAGCAGGAGGAGGGGTCGTTGTTGTTGTTGTTGGTGGAGGCCTTGGCGTCGCCGTTGCCCCAGACGGAGCCGCCCGCGTCCCCGTTGAGCTGGGAGGACTCGGTGGGGGACTGGCCCCCCCAGCCGGGCAGGCCGTAGACGGGGCTCATGGGCTCGGGGTTGGGCTGCTGCTTGGCGTGGCGGCCGTGCCCGTCGCCGCCGGCCTGCTCCATGCTGAAAGTGGCGCCGGAGGCGGGGGAGGAGGCGGCGTCGTCTGGGCTCATCATGCCCCCGCCCCAGGGGCTCCCGCCCCCGTCCATCCCTCCGTTGCCCATCCCGGGCGGCGGCGGCGGGTTGCCGGACGACAGGGCGGCGCCGTTCCCCGGCCCGCCCCCCCCGCCCTCGTGGCCCAGCGCGGGCCAGGCCGAGGGGTTGGCGTTGGGGTTGAGGTTCAGGTTGAAGCCGGGCTGGGAACTCCAGCCGGGTGCGCCCCCGGCGCCGCGACCGCTGCCCATCCCCAGGCCGTCGGGCTTCCCGTCGGCGGGGCCGGCGCCCCAGCCCCTGCCGCCCGTGGCGGCGGCGACTCCGGCCGCCATCATGCTAGCGTTAGCATTAGCCTTGAGAGAGGAGGGGTAGTGAGCCTGCTGGCTGGCCGCCATGCTCATATTGCTGCTGCTGCTGATGCTGATGGAGGTGTTGGTGGCGTTGGTGGCGACGTTGGCGTTCGGGGCACAGTCACTGCTGACGGAGGAGGGGCATCCTGCTGGTTGGTCTGCGCTACTGCGGCTGATGGAGGGCCAGGCGTCGGTGTCGCTGCCGTCGATGATCACTGGCTCCCAGCTGCCGGGGGCTTGGCTGGGGCTGCTGCTGCTGCTGGAGGGGGGTGGTGGTGGTGGCAGGGCTTCCCAGTGGGGATTCTCATACTGGGCCACAGGGCCACTCTGGAGGGACTGGTCTGGAGAGAGACAGAGAGAGAGAAGAGAGTGATAGAGAAAAGAGAAAGAGAGGAGGGAGAAAGCGACGGCCAGAAAGAAAGAGGGAGCGGGAGAGAGGGGGAGAGAGAGAGAGGGAGAGAGGGGGAGAGAGAGAGAGGGAGAGAGAGAGAGAGAGAGAGAGGGAGAGGACGTTAGCCATTAGACCCAGGAACACCATGTAATACACTCTCGGGGCTGCGGGAAGCAATTCTATCTCCACGCTTGGTTACGTTACGAGTGTCCTGACTGGCTGGCCGTAAGCGCCGGCCACGTGACTCCGCCTCCCCCCCCGCCCCCCACCCCCGGTCGTAATCAGGATGCACAGTCGAGCGTGCCGAAAGTCACATCAGATCGGCCACATCCATACATCCCCCTGCTCTGGTGCGCTCGCACGGAAGAGGTGTGTGTGTGTGTGTGTGTGCGCGTGTGTGTGTGTGTGCGGGAAAGGGGGGGTGGGGGTGGCTGCTCTCCTCCTCCTCCTCTCCCTCTATTCCAGCTCTCCTCACCCTGCTCTCTCTTCCATCCCTTGCTCACTCTCATCCGGCTCCAACCAACCCCCCCCCCCCCCCCCCCACACTTATCCCCCTGCCCCCACTTCTACTGTCTCCCTCCACTGTACCTCCCATCTCTTCTTCCACTCCCCCCCCTCTCTCCTCCTCCCCCCCTCTCTCTCCTCCTTCCCTCCCCCCCTCTCCTCTCTCTCTCCTCCTTCTCTCTCCTCCCCCCTCTCTCTCTCCTCCTTCTCTCCCTCCCCCTCTCTCTCCTCCCCCCTCTCTCTCTCCTCCTTCTCTCCCCACCCCCCTCTCTCCTCCCCCAGTCTCTCTCTCCTCCTCCCCCCCCCCCCCTCTCTCTCTCTCTCCTCCCCCCCCCTTTCTCTCCCCCCCTACTCTGAGAGGCCCCATCAGTCTCTATCCTGGCTCCCTGGTCATGGCTGTGAAGGGAAGCCCAAGTGGAACGCTGCTCATTTATTGGAATGAGACCAGGACGGCTCCCCATCCATCACTAACCCCCCCCCCTCCCCCCCCCCAACACACACACACACACACACACACACACACACACACACGCACACACCCACCCCTGCTCCAGCAGACCAACCCAGGACCCGCAGTCACTGCCTCTACTGCACCGTAGTCACACGTGCACACCCCCCCCCCCCCACACACACACACACCCACAGACACACATAGCCACACATGCTGGGGACAAGGGAGAAGTGTATTCTTTGACTGCTTTTTACTGTCACACATGTACACACACAAACGGGCAACTCACACACACACACACAGAATTTTAATTCTCCACTGTAAAGCACTCTGTGCACTCGTGCTGAGAAGAGCGCTCTATAAATAAAGTTTTACTTACTTACACACAAACACACACACACACCCACAAACAAACACAAGGGGCCATGACTGATAATACAAACGTCCTCTCTCTACATCTGCTCTTAGTGCCTCCATGCGAGTTGGAGCTGAGGAAGAGACCCAGACACAAGCACACAATCACCAACGCAAATAATCCCACTAAGAGGGAACGCACAAGAAACACATCAGGACCAAAACCAATAATAGGCCGATTCCAGCCGCACGGGTGTAATCTATCAAGGAGGGGCAGGTAATCAATGGCTTTATTAACACTAGTGTGGAGAGAGGAGAGGGGTGTATTGATCCGGTATGCTAAGTTGAACCAGGCCTGTGTGTGGTTAGCATGGGGGCTGGTCTCATAGAGCCAGGCCTCTGGGCTGATAGCATACCGCGCATTAGAAATATCCGTTTTTAATGTTGATACATTATTAATGCAATCCTAACATCTCATAGGCGGCATCGCAAAGACCAAGCGATCCGTTCTAATGAAAAGTACAGAGGCTTGTAACGCAGACGTAGGCCTATTAGTTTTAATGAAAGATACTTATCCATGTAATGCATGAGCCTTATAATCCATGGGTTCATCTGTGGCCGTCGTATCACACGCAGTCTACGAGAGAACATATTAAAAAAAGAATGGAATCGCTGTGCTATCGAAGATAAAACCCACTTTCAATTTCATATACTAGTAATGTTTCGGAAAAACTATCCCTCGACTTAACTGCGCTTCGTTTAACTTCAGTGAATGTGCTAGTCAAAGTACCGGACCTAAACTACTGTACTTGGCTGTACTTCTTATCGACTGTTACCGTCCCGATTAAGTTATTCAATTTCCTCAAAGATTGCTGGGGAATTTTACATAATTGGAGTTTGTATCCATCCACCACAGATAAAGGCCTTGGTCCGAACAATCACCTCAAACGGAGGGGAGCGCCAGTCCATTAGAAGCCCTCACACTCTGACAGCTGCGCAGCTTTAAGATACTGCGCAATCCACCGCCTGCTCCATCCAAATGCAATTTCCCCGTCCACACACACTTATCTCCTCTCCCCAGACGGCGTTATCGCAAAGGGTCGTCGGTGTGTGTGTGTGTGCGTGTGCGAATACACACACGCAAGCACAGGCTACTCTGCAGTTCTACACACAACCACACACACACAATCAGTATACAGCACTTCATAGCAATTTTTCAGAGTGACTGAAGAGTGACCGCCAAGGTATACGGTAATACGATAATCTCCCCAAACCAGTACCACCACGGCTTTCCCAGCGTCTACAAACCCCTTCCCAGCGCCCAGAGACGACGTAACCGCTAACCGCTACTATGTAACCAGTCCGGCAGACATGCCTCCTCATAACACCCCAGGGTGTGTGTGTGTGTGTGGGATAACACCCCAGGGTGTGTGTGTGTGTGTGTGGGGGGGGGGGGCATCTAGGGTCAAGTCCGAGTTCACAGCGCATTCCGCGAGACGCAGCGAAGGTCCGGTCGGCGCTGGAACAGAGGGGGCATTTAGACGGGAGGGATCGCTCTCTTTCTGTCCCGTGGTCACATTACCGCCGGAGCGCATTCCAGCCGAGCCACAAGGACACGGCGGCTTCACAGTGATTATATATACCCACACACACACACACACATTATATACACACACACACACACACACACACGTAATGCGCTTCAGACCGCGGGGGCTTTAAACGGCAGGCCTCTCGTGTCACGTGACGCGTGTCTTTGTAGTTTTATGGAATAGCGTTCCGAGTATCAAATTGCATTTGCCTACGACTCAGCATGGAGTTTTTTTGGATGTTCATATTTCAGAGTTGAGTTCCAACAGAGCCCTCGCTGTGTGTGTGTGTGTGTGTTTATCTTTGGCAGCCTCTCTTAAGCCACGGCTCGTTTGGCACGGATTCAGATCCATTGTTTTGGTGCACGCCTGCTTGCGATTCGGTCAACTCAGAGGGGCTCCTAAAAACTAACAAACATTCGCGCGCTGTTTCTTTTTCTCCCTCCAACCCTTTATCCGCGTACCTGCTGGCTATTTTGTTTTCACGCGAGGAGTTCGATGACGGCTGCGCATGCGTCTTTTCCTCCTCCTATTCCTCCCTCCCTCTCTTCCCTCCCTCTCTCTCTCTCTCTGCTAGTCTACTGTGCAGTCGGGGACGCCATTTTATCAGACCTGAATCTCAGCCAAGAGCTCAGAGGCTGCAGCCTGCCGGAAAAAAACAACAACCTCTTGCTGTCGTTTTTGCTTTCTCTTCTCTTGTTTGTTCTGCCGCCGCCTCCTCTCTCTCTCTCTCTCTCCCTCTCTCTCTCGCAGTGTCGCTCGCACGCTTGTTCCGAAGGGCACAAAAATAGGTTTGCGTGATAAATGAACGGCGCTAGAGAAAGCACGCAGCCCCCCCCCCCCGCCTCTCTGCACTTCATCACCGCCGTCACGCGCGCCGGACGCAAAACTAAACACACAAAAATAAAACACCATGGTAGAGAGAGGGATATGGAGAGAGAGAGAGAGAGACGGAGAGAGAGAGAGGAGGGGGGGGGGGGGGGTAGGGGGTAGGCGGGAGTGAATAGGGAGTCCGAGTACCTGAAGAGAGAGAGAGGGAGAGAGAGAGAGAGAGAGAGAGAGAGAGAGAGAGAGAGAGAGAGAGCGAGGGGAGGGTGTAGGTAGAGAGCGGGTTTGAGTACCTGGAGAGGCGCGGCGGAGTGACAGCGAGGGGAAGCTAGGTGGCGCTGCTGTGTGTGGCGCCCCCCCCTCCCTCCCTCCGCTCAACATGTCTGCTGCAAAAGCCTCCCAGCCAGACCTTGACACGCCGCCAACACACTGCTGGCAGCCCTGTGTGTGTGTGTGTGTGTGTGTGCATGTCTACCGGGCGAGTGTCTGTGTCTGATTTGCGTGTGTGCACGCGCATTTTGTCTAATACAGAGTTCGCCCGCGTGCGCGTTGTACGGTAGACGACCCGGTCTTGCTCGGAGAGAGAGAGAGAGAGAAAGAGAGAGAGGGAGAGAGAGAAAGAGAGAGAGGGAGAGGGAAAGAGAGAGAGGGAAAGAGAGTACAGCAATCGGGGAAAAAAGGAAACAGGGGTTATAAGCCGCTTCCCTTCTGGCGGCGGCAATTAGTAGGGCGGTCGTCGGTTTGTGCCCCTCCGCATGAATAGGGGGGGGGGCGAAAATAACAAAACAAAAGGATTCCTGTGACGGCGTCTTAAGAAGACGGCGTTTATCCGCGCCGCCGAGAGAAAAAACCCGATTACGACGTATGTTTTACGACGTAACGAAATATCGCCGAAATTCCCCGCATACTGGCTTTAAAGCCCAATAAAACGAGGCCTCCCGAGGGAGGGAGGGAGGGAGCGGGGGAGGGAGAGGGGGAGGGAGAGGGGGGGGTACAACACCGGGGGGAGGCTCGGCTGACGCCGGGCAGAGAGAAGAAAGCGAGCAGGGGATGAGAGCAGGGGATGAGAGCAGGGGATGAGAGGCCGATAATGAGGCTGCTGCGGCTGCCATCACGAGCGCGGGCAGGTAGCCAACAGACCCGCTCGCTCGCTCAAATGAAAGGCGGCGCGAGGGAAAAGAGAGAGAGCTGGGGGGTGTGGGGGGGGGAGAGGGGGGGGGGGGTCTGGCACTGGCAGAGGGAGAAGAAAGGGAACAGAAAGGATGGCACGTCTGGAGGGACGGCGTTCCCAAAATGGCAGCGCATCAGTCGGCGACACGGGGGCGTTGGCGGCGTTCGGCCTTGGGGGGAGGCTGGACGCGCCCCGTTTCGGGCGGCGCGGCGCACTTTTTCGGGGCCCGACAATAACAACAACGACGACGATGACGACAACAACAACCCCCTGATGATGAAACGCCACGTTGGCCAAGCTGTGCCACTCACTTCCTCTTTTGTCTTCGAAACAGACCCCTTTCAGGAGCGGTCCGGCCCCTATTTGGATCACAGGCCTGCTTGTTCTCCGGATGCAGGGAGAGTAAGAGAGAGAGAGAGAGAGAGAGGGTGGAGAGAGAGAGAGAGAGGGTAGGGAGAGAGGGTAGGGAGAGAGAGAGAGAGAGAGAGAGAGAGAGAGAGGGTGGGAAGAGAGAGAGAGAGGGAGGGAGGGAGAGAAAGTGAGGGAGCGACAGTGGCCACAGGAGGGGTTTAAAACCTCATCCTTCATGTCTGTGCTCCCCTGGTGAGAGAATGGAAGAGGAGAGTGACCAACATGGCTCCTCTGGTTTCCCTGGCACCGCCTGAGCTAATGAAGCCACAAGGGGGCTCTGTGTGTGTGTGTGTGTGTGTGTGTCTGTGTGTGTGTGTGTCAAAGCGGGCATTCTCTGCCTCACCCTGCGAGAGGAGAGACACTCACGGGTCAACCTTTAACACACTCCAAATATACCCCTCTATCCCGATGAGGTCATCACTGCCCCAGTCTGAGAGGCAGCTCCAAAAATACCCCCCTGATGTCATCGGTGTGGAATCGCAGCCGGGTCCGGAGGCGGGGTTGATCCAGAACATCTTTAAGTCACATTCTGTTCCCCGCTTTCATCTTTAAACAGAACAAGCTAGAGGTTAAGAAGGCGCAATGTTGGCCTTCCCTCCACTGCCATTCCCAGAACAACAGGAACAACAGAAATGTAGCCTCGTCACGTAGGCTTTGAGGTAAGCCAGTAGCCAAATAAAAAAGGGCTGAAAATACAAATATAAGCGGGCTAGCGTGCTGATATGACAGGGCTAGCGAGCTAATATAAGAGGGCTCGCGTGCTGATATGACAGGGCTAGCGAGCTAATATAAGAGGGCTAGCGTGCTGACAGGGCTAGCGAGCTAATATAAGAGGGCTAGCGTGCTGATATGACAGAGCTAGCATGCTAATATAAGAGGGCTAGCGTGCTGATATGACAGAGCTAGCATGCTAATATAAGAGGGAGGGCTAGCGTGCTGATATGACAGAGCTAGCATGCTAATATAAGAGGACTAGCGGGCTAATATGACAGGTCTAGCGTGCTGATATGACAGGGCTAGTGTGCTGATATGACAGGGCTAGCGTGCTGATATGACAGGGCTAGCGTGCTGATATGACAGGGCTAGCGTGCTGATATGACAGGGCTAGCGTGCTAATAACAGCCAGCAGCTTGCCTCCTGGCTACGTGCTCCACAGAGACTCCACAGGGGCAGCTGTTAGGCTGCAGTTTCCCACAGACAGAGGCAGTCTGCCGCCTGGGTCTGGTCTGGTCTGGCGGCTCAGACCCCCCCCCCACTCCAGCACCTGCTACTACAGAGGCTGGCTGGCTGAAGGAACGCCCCCCCCCCCCCACACCCCTCGGATGTCCCAGATCAGCTGGGGATATGGAGATGAGGGGGGATGGGGCCCCTCTTAAGGATGGGGGTTGCAGACGGTGTGTGTGTGTGTGCAGATATAAGTAGGGGGTGGTTGTGACTCGGGGTGTGGGGGTTGGGCGGCCATGTTGCCAGGCCAGCTGGGCTGCAGGGCAGACACAGATCTGAGGAGGGGAGACACAACTGGGTCAGGCCGGTGGCTTCCGCTGACCCCGCCGCCGCCGCCGGCCCCTAATGATCTCGCTGGCGGCGAAGACCCCCGTGACCCCGGACGGCCCCCCGCCGTGACCCCCTAAAAGAGGACGCACTTCATCATCACCAGCACAGGTGGAAGGCAAGTATCCACTGGGGAGCCGGGTAGCATTTTGTCAAGCCAGAGGGAGTGTGGGAGGGAGGGGGAAGCTCTCTACCCAGCCCGAGGCTCTCTTGCCAGGGGCGATGTTGTCCAGAGGTGCCCCCCCCCCCCCGGGGACACTCGACAGCTATTAGGCCTCCGTCCTGCGTCCGTCCTCCCCCTAGAGTGGCCGTTATACAAAGATAATCGTCCGCTCGGTTCGACTGGAGGGTACGGCGCGGCAGAGTTCGGTAGAGTCCGGCTTTAGTGAGCGTCTACAGCCCGGGGGCCTCAGCATGTCAGCGTGAAAAAAGAGAGGGATGGAGGCAGGGGAGAACGGAGAGAAAGAGAGAGGGAGTGAGAGAGAGAGAGAGAGATGCAAACAGACTCTACAGCAAACTCCCCCTCAGATCACAGAGTAAGATTGCACTGTGGATATACGCCTTTACAGATGTCTTTTGTGTGTCTGTGTGTGTTTTAAGCGGGGATCTATATTTGCATAGTCTCGTGTGAACGTGTAGAAGAAAGGTAGTCAGAGCACTGCTGGGGGGGGTAGAGGAAGTAAGACCGTCATCGCAGTAGAAAACCTTCTACGGCTGGAATAGCGCTTTCTAGTCCTTGACAGAGAGACGGGAGGAAATACAAAACGCTGAGAGCCATTTACTCAAGGACCATCTTTAGTCCAAACAGACACGCATATACTCACACATGGTTACGCATGCAGACACACACACACACACACACACATATATGTTAAACGCAAGCCCTCTGGCAGAATCAGTAGGAACCGTTTCTCTGTGGCCCTCCTCGCCATTGGTGAGATCGTTAAAGGGGGGCCGCGGGCGATGGAGATGTGTGTGTGTGCGTGTGTGTGTGTGTGTACATGTCCTCCTTATTTCCCTAGTGTAGAGTAAGACCCAGAGTCTCCACCAGAGAGAGAACAGAGCCTGCATCACGTCTCTCTTCTGGGCTCTACTAGTCGAGAGACGGGACTACGGGACCGTTCCACCGTTGACCATCAGAGTCACGGCGAGTCTCGGGAGGAATCCCCGGACCCACAATGCCCGGCGGCCAGCGACTCACCTGAGTGGCGTTTGCCCGAAGAGGTGGCGGCGGTGGTGGAAGAGGACGTGGCCTCCTGAGAGCAGGAGGAGGAGGAGAGGGCGCTCAGGGCTCCGGGGGGGAGCGGCTGCCCCCTCTTCAGTAGCTGCTTGTGCTCCTGCTGGCGGAAGCGCGGGGGCACCTCTCTGGGCGGGTAGCGGGGGCCTGAGGACGAGGGCGGCTGGCTCTGCTGCTGGGCTGGCGTCTGCTGGGCACCGGAGGGGGCGCGCTTGCCATTGCCGCCGCTGGCGGGGGCGGCGGAGGAGGGGGGGGGGTGCGAGGGGGTCACGCTGGGGAGGTGGTGGTGGAGGAGGAGGGGGCCGGGCTTAGCAGACTCTGGCACTGGAGGGAGACACAACGGGAGGAGAGGGGTTAACATGGGACTGGGAGTGAGGCGGAGGCACGGGCTGGTAGAATAAGACGGAATAAATATGTATGTGGCGTAAGGTGATATAGTTAAATACATTTTTTTGTGTAGACGAATCTTTTATTGACAAGGAACAAACAACAAAATATCAACAGTTTTTAGAAAGGCAAGTATTGCCCCCCCCCCCTCCCGCCCCCCGCGTCGGGAGCGATCAGGAGTCGTAATACTATTGGACACAAGCCTTGAGTTTTTTTTTATATATCTTTTTAATGATTCGTCTATAAAAATGGTATCTAGAGCACCTTTAAGAGCCCGGAGATCAAAAGAAACCTTGAGGCTTTTTTCTTTTTCCATTTTCTCCTCCCGCTGCAACAGCCTTCTTGGACGCCCCATGGCCAGATATATGCTGTGAAGGCCAGACCAACTGCACATGAAAGGGCAGCCTGCATCCACTGTCTGAGCAACACACACACGCGCGCGCACACACACACACACACCTGCTGCTCGCCTCATCTCTACCCGACCCTAGCATTCTTGTTTTCCAGAGAGAGATAAAGAGAGATGAGAGAGAGAGAGAGAGAGAGAGAGAGAGATGCCTCTCCTCTAATGGAGTATCGTTAGCCGGTGTGGTATTAGCAGGCTGCTAGCAGCAAAGGAGCTTAGCGTTAGCTAGCTTAGCGTTAGCTAGCTTAGCCCCTATGGGGGAGCAGGGCAGAGCACAGGCCGGACCAGGCAGGCTGCCTGAGGGCTAGAGGCTGCACACACACACACAAACAAACACACTTACACACCTTTGGAGGCACAGGTGTGTGTGTGTGTGTCGCGCGTGCTGAGACTGAGTGTAAGACAACGAGGGAGAGAGAGGGAGAGAGAAAGAGAGGGAGAGGGGAGAGAGGGAGGGAGGGAGGGAAAAGGAATGGTAAAATGCCCCTGACATCTAGCATGTCATCCTTTGTGCTAGTTTACATGTGTATCCTCTGAGTCTACTTATGAGCTGACGCGCTCGGCTCCCAAGAGACCGTGACCTCAGTGTTGCTGCGAGTTGCAACATGGGTTAATGTAAACACGAGTATGCATGCCTTGTGCTGTTGTTTTAACCGCAGACCCACCCTCTCAAGGGAGGGAGAGAGAGAGAGAGAGAGAGAGAGAGGGAGGGAGAGAGAAAGTGGAGAGAGAGAGAGAAAGTGAAGGGGAAAGGGAACAGGAAGTGATTCACACATGGTGC
>NC_140240.1:26864871-26887371 GCF_949987555.1 Borostomias antarcticus
CAGTAGTACTAAGGCTGTTTGAATGTAATACTCAGTAGTACTAAGGCTGTTTGAATGTAATACTCCCATCTAGGCGCAGGTCTGAGTCGGTCTCTCTTCTCCAAGGTTTCTGCCTCCATTCCTTTCCCTTCATACACTTCTACGGCCCTCCAGGGGCCCCTCACACCCGCTCTACCCTTCCATCCTCTCTCCCTCTCTCCTCCCTCTCTCTGTTCCTTCCTTCTCTACTCCCTCTCTCTGTGTACTCCCTCTATCCCCCCTTCTTTCTCCGTCTACTCTCTCCTCCCTACCTCGCTCCCTCCCTCTCTGTCTGTCTCCTCCCTCCCTCCCTCTCTCCTCCCTCCCTAGCTCCCTCCCTCTCTGTCTCCTCCCTCCAACTCTCTCCTCCCTCCCTCTCTCTCTCCTCCCTACCTCCCTCCGTCTCCTCTCTCTGTCTCCTCCCTCCCTCCCTCTCTCTCTCCCTCCCTCCTCTCCCTTCCCTCCCTCCCTCTCCCTGTCTCCTCCCTCCCTCCCTCTCTCTCTCTCTCTGCCTCGTCTCTGGGTCTCTCAGTACCCTGTGCTCCGTGTTGTCTGGCTTCCCCAGCAGCTCCACTAACGTCCTCCATGACCCCCGTGCTTCCTCAAGCCTTCCTGCCCTCCACCCAGGGGCCTCACACACACACACACACACACACACACACACACACACGCACGCACACACAAAAACAGACGGAGACACACACAATGACGTGGACACACACACACACGGAAACAAACGGAAAGAGACACACACAAAGACACGGACACACACACAGGCAGAGACGCGCACTCGGACGTGACCCGAGTTGGGGGGGGGGGGGGGGGTCTTTTGACATTTATCGCCGGCGCCGGCGAGATGCTTGAGGCCAGGTGTCTTTCCACCGGCCCACGTCAGCGGCATACTGCCCCCCCCCCCCTCCCTGCTCCGCCATCACACGGTAGAACCACTCAGTCACGCTCCAAATATACTCCACACATGTACAGGCCACACACACGGGCGCACGCACCCACCCACCCACCCACCCACCCACACACCCACACCCACACCCACACCCACACCCACACGTAATAGTTTCATAATACCTCCACTAAGGACAATGGGTTTAGCCTTGGATGCCTTACAAACCTGCGATTGTGAAGACCGGTTTTTCACTGTGTGTGTGCGCCTCCCAGGCTGAGGGCATAATGAGGCTGACTCAATGAGGGGTCAGGGGTCAGGTAAACCAGGGTGACCTCCGACACGGCCGACGCTCACGCCCAGATGGCCGGGCTGTGCACGGACCCGGCGCTGCCGGGGCAACGGCCTGGAGGGTGTTTGAGTGTGTGTCTGAGCCAGGGTGACTTACACACACACACACACAAAGTGACAGACAGACCAACACACACACACACACACACACACACACACACACACACACACACACACACACACACAAAGTGACAGACAGACCAACACACATACACACACACACACACACACACACACACACACACACACACACAAAAGCATTAAACAGAAACCCAGAAGCCTTCGATGACACCAGATGTCCTGACGGGCGTCAGCGTGGACCAGACCGGCGTTATAACTCACACCTGCACGGCGCTTGCTAACACACACCTGCACGGCGCTTGCTAACACACACCTGCGCGGCGTTAAGTTAACACACACCTGCGCAGCGTTAAGCTAACACACACCTGCGCGGCGTTAAGCTAACACACACCTGCGCGGCATTAAGCTAACACACACCTGCGCGGCGTTAAGCTAACACACACCTGCGCGGCGTTAAGCTAACACACACCTGCGCGGCGTTAAGCTAACACACACCTGCGCGGCGTTAAGCTAACACACACCTGCGCGGCGTTAAGCTAACGCACACCTGCGCGGCGTTAAGCTAACACACACCTGCACGGCGCTTGCTAACACACACCTGCGCGGTGTTAAGTTAACACACACCTGCGCGGCGTTAAGCTAACACACACCTGCGCGGCGTTAAGCTAACACACACCTGCGCGGCGTTAAGCTAACACACACCTGCGCGGCCGCGTTGTCGTCGGCATACGACTGTGGAACGGAGTGCGTCCGACTGGAGGTCGCGTGACGCGGGAAGCCAGAACGGCTCGGACGGACCGCCGTCCTCCTCCTCACGCCGCTGCTGACTGAACGCCACGTGCTCCCCGCGTCCTCTCCTCATCCCTCCATCCCCTCCTCTGTCCTGTCCTCATCCCTCCATCATCTGTCCTCATCCCTCTATTATGGTTGCCGTGGTTAACGGTGTTAGTGGTATTAGGATGCAGACTGATCACATCACTCGCCCCTGCAGTCGTTTGGCTTGTTCTAAAAACAAACAAAAAGGAAAACCCATTCAGTTCATTTTCAAATATCAGCGCCCACGTTCATCAAATAACAAAAAAACTCTTAATTTGTGAAATACTAAACTAGCTAGCTAGCTACCTCTAAATATGGATCTGGCACGGATTAGGTTAATTCACTTGATAACAAGTCTGGTTACGTTTTGAAAACCATTTATTCTGTTGATGGGTAGATTTTATTTATCTGAGTTTTATCTTCTTTCTCTGAAGTGCTTTGAGCAAAATTACTTACAAGGGCGAAGCATCTGTCACAGACAAGCCTAGGGTCCTCGGAAGCTCACCAGCCCCTGGACCCACTCACTGAAGACCCACTGACCCAACCGACCAGAACAAATTCCTAGCATGTGTAAAAACCTACCTGGCAATAAGACTGATTCTGAAGAAGCAATTCACGCTACAGAGATCGTCATGTGTTTGTCATGAGTTTATCACCCGGTGGGAAACATGCTCTCCCTACCCTCCATCCCCCGCGTTGCTATGTGGGCGCCATGTTCTCCAGGCTCCGGCTCCACTGGGCCCTGGGAGGGTGTCGCTGCGCGTTAGGCAACGCTGCGAGCGAGCATGAGTGAGGCGCACGCGTCTCTGCGTGCGTGCGTACGCAGGCGAACGTGCTCGTGGGGTTCACGGACGCTCTCGGAATCAGAGACGATAAGCAGACGAGGGCCGAAAGCATTCGTGTATTTTTAGAAAGCTATGCGGCTGTGAGCTCACCTTTGGTTTTCGGATCAGCAACCTGGAAGAGAGACAAGGAGAGAGAGAGAGAGAAAGAGAAAGAGAGAGAGAGAGAGAGACGGGTTAGAAACTGTAAACACAGGAGTTAATTCTAACTAATGATTAACGTGCCACCACCTCGGGCCGGTGCCATAAAAAGGTGGTGATAAAAACTTAATAAGTAGACGTCCGAGCGGAAGGATTCATTTTAGAATCAGGAAGGGAACGGCTCAGCAAATGTAGTATTTCCGTGTGTGTGCATGTCCAACAGCTAAGTGGTTACACTGCAGTGAAACAAGCCTGCCAAATTGGATTCTGCCCACATCCCAGTTCACACAAAAGAAACTGCCAGGCGTGTTCAAAATCCATGAGCTGTAACGATGAACGACTTAGGAACGTGGAGTCGAGGAAATGCACGCGCACGCACGCACCCACACACTCTACTGGGTCTGACTGCGGTGTGTGTGTGTGTGTGTGTGTGTCTGTGTGTTAAACGCCGCTCGGCTCCCAAACCCAAACACAAGCACGTACGGAACATTGCCCGAGGGGAGGCCAGCTGAAAAGCAGTTTTTGGCTCGGTGCACGTGTGAACGTGCGTGTGTGTGTGTGTGTGTGTAAGGCCCGTGCGTGCGCGCGAGAGCGTCTCCAGATGCGCTCACCTTTCTCGGAGCAGCGTCCTTCTTGGTCTTTTCTTCTGGCCTTTTCTTTTTCTTTTCTTCCATCAAATGGTTCACTTCTCGTGTTGCTAGCTTCCCTCAGCTGGGGGGAGAGAGAGAGAGGAGGGAGAGAGAGAGGTTTTAAGGGGGGCCGTGAGAGGCGTGGAGTTCATTGCGGGGAAGGAGAGACACCTACGCTGTCTCCCCCCGAGCCTCTCTCCCTCCGCGCTCGCTGAGGGTCAGAGGCACTAGAACTTTCTGAAGGGGGGCCTTGGAACGCCGCAACATTCAGCACTTTGGAAGCGGCCCAAGGTGTCACAGAGAGAGAGAGAGATGGGGAGAGAGAGATAGATAGAGAGAGGAAGAGATGGAGAGAGAGAGATAGAGAGAGATGGAGATAGAGAGAGAGATAGAGGGAGAGAGAGAGAGAGAGAGATAGAGGGAGAGAGAGAGAGAGAGAGAGAGAGCGAGCGAGAGGCTGCAGCCGTTTCCCAGGGCCCGTCTCCAGCGAGTCTCTGGCCGTGGGGAAAATGAGATGGCTGCAGGGCCAGAGAAACAACTTTATTTCAGCCTTTATTTCTTTTGGCTGGAGTTTGGTGACCGTTCCTGGAAACTATTAACAGCGCGATGACTGTACAGCGCAGAGAGCGTGCGTGCGTGTGTGTGTCCTGAAAGGTTCGGCCCCTACTGGACAAAGCCATTAGCTGGTCACTGGGCGTTGATTTTAGTGGCCTGACAAATTGGTCAACATTGTCCATGTCGGCCCCAAACTGTTGGTCTTCCTCCCAGCTCTGCTTGTGGTTTGCCTGCTGTGCTGTGACTCTGCTGGCATCACACTGTCCTGTTTAACTCTGTGTCTCTCTCCCTCTCTCTCTCTCACATACACACACACACACACACACGCACACACACACACACACACACACACACACACACGCACGCACGCAAACACACACACAGCCCTGTCCTGCACAATAAGGCCACTGTGCTACTCTGATGTCGGCGAAAGGAACAGAACCATCTCCAACAGACTCTGTGACCTCACACACACACGCACACACAAACACACACACACACACACGCTAGCAGCATCTGACTGACCCAAGTGGAGGGGGGCGGTCGGTGTGTGTCCTCAGGGCCAGACAGACAGTCAGGCAGGCAGACATACAGACAGAGTAGCTGCAGAGAGACAGACGGTGTCCACAGGGGCCCCGGATATGAACATGAATACATTCTTGTCGAATGACAATAATAGGGAGTACAATGATAGGCTGCCCTCGTGCTGTGCTGCCCACTGATAGGGGGAGGGAGCTGTCAATCAAATAGATGGGCAGGCTCTGGCTGACGGAGAGGATCACCACAGGGAACTGCATTAGACGGCAGTACTGACGAGAGGAGGGAGAGAGAGAGAGGGAGGGGGGGAGAGAGAGAGGGGGAGGGGGGGAGAGAGAGAGGGGGAGGGAGAGAGCTAGTGGAAAGACGAGACGGCCATTAACTACTGCCAATCACCATAGAGAGAGAGAGACTGAGGAAGACTGCCATAGCTGTAATAAGAGAGGACAGTTTCACACTTGTGCTCTCTCGCACACGCACGCACGCACACACGCACACACACACACACACACGCACACACGCACGCACGCACACACGCACACACACACCTTCATTATGAGGGGGCTGTGTGTGTCTGTGTCACACCAGTATCTCTCAGTGGGCATTGAGGCTGCCCCTACCACAATAAATTGGGAGCTGGACGTCGTGTGTACGTGTGTGTGTGTGTGTGTGTGAGAGAGACGGCCGTCTCTCAAATCTGCCTATTAACGAGGCTCGCTCCCTCCTCTCGCCCCCCCTACGCGGCTCTAACGAGCCTATAGGCTGGCACCTCCGCCCTCGTCGTTACTCCCGCAGCCAATCGCAGTGCTTCGTGCGCCTGGCGGGCGTCACCAGCCCCCCCGCCCGTCCGCCGATATTTCTTGGATCCCGTCCAAGAAGGGGGTTGTGAGAAGGTGGCGATGATGAGGAAGGTGTTGATGCTCATCGCGATGAAACGATGCCCTCGCCATCAGATTGGGGGGGGGGGGGGGGCAGTCGAGGCATCGGGGTGGGGGTCGGATTGGGGGTCGGGGTGGGGTATTAAAAATATCCGGAAACCCCGTGTGCGCGCCGGAAGTTTCCGGGCACAAAATCCCGTGGCCTAATCGTCGTCGTCTCCCAGATGTTCCGAAATGAGCGCACCCATCTGGCGACTGCTGTCACAGAGGAGGAGGGCGGGCGGTAGCTATGACGACAGTAATAATACCACACATATTTGTTTACCTCGTTTCCGGGGGAACGCTGCGTGGGAGGAGGCATTTGAATCGGGGATTACTCACGGCTGCGCGCGTCGACCGGCGGTGCAAATAGAAGCGGTGGTAGCGGAGGATGTACTCGGGCTCCCGGAAGCCCCCGGAAGCTCACAGCAGCGAGCCCACGGGCCAGGCTAGCCGGCCTGTATCTAACCTAGCCAGCCGACTGCTCCGGGATACCGTGCCGTGTTGCGATGCGCCGCGTGCCGATTGCCGATATTGTGCTACAGATTTTCTGACGGCGGAGGGAAATTGAAGGGACCTAAACAGAACGGCTTTCCATGAAGTGCTCATGTGGGGGGGGGGGCTCATCCTCTCAGGAGGATTAGTCAACAGGGGGAGGGGGGGGGGGTGGGTAGAGGGAGGTGCTACACAGCCTCCAACACACCTTTAATTACCCCCCGGGGGGGGGAGGGGGGCAGGTTGTGGCGCGATAGGGGACGGAGGGAATAGAGAGAGGGGAGAGGGAGGGAGGGAGGGAGGGCAAGATACAAATTTAAAGGGAAAGGATGAGCAGAGAGAGGGGATAGAGAGAGAGAGGGAAAGAGAGAGAGACAGAGAGAGAGGGGGAGACAGAGAGAGGGAGACGGAGAGAGGGAAAGAGAGGGAGAGAGAGAGACAGGGAGAGAGAGAGAGGGAGACAGAGAGGGAGACAGAGAGGGAGACAGAGAGGGAGCAAGGGAGAGAGAGAGAGGGAGACAGAGAGACAGGGAGAGAGAGAGGGAGAGAGAGACGTGTCAGCACAGTGTAGGGTGAAAACCAAGGGCAGAGAGACCGCATGCCTCTATCTCTACGTGCCTCTCCACATGGTCTCGGGTGCTGCTGACACCGTCAACCCCCCCAGCCCTCACCCACCCAGAGTCACGCCGGGTCTGGGGGTTCAAGTTACACCAGGGGTGCAGAGAAGGAGGGAGACGAGACCGATGACCTCCTAACATGGGACAGGCTCCATGTCTGACCTCCTAACATGGGACAGGCTCCATGTCTGACCTCCTAACATGGGACAGGGCCGGGCTCCCACGTCTGGGTCACAGGTTGCCGCAACTTCCGTCTAGACTCGGGACGACCGACGCTCGTCAAATCGTAACGCCATATTGCGTTCTGCCGTCTCCCGTGAGCATCCGAGCATCTCCGTGAACTCGCTCTGGAGAGCTAGAGAACGTTTCTCTAGTATAACTTCCCTTCTTTCATGAGCTTTGCGCGGAACCCGGCGGAATCCAGATTCAAGAGCCGGTGTCGGCGAGGGAGTCGTGCGCGGGAGGCGGCTTTTGATTGGAGCGCACGTCGGGAGCAGACGCCAGGAGCTGTCTGCACACCCCGGGGAGGAGGAGGAGGAGGGGGAGGAGGGAGAGAAAGAGAAACAGGCAGATGAAAGGAGAGGCAGAGCAACACCAATTAGGAACGACAGCAGTCGGAGAGGCAGGCGGGGGTGAAGAGAAAAGCCCGGAGTGTGTGAAGGGAGTTAGAGGAGGAGGGAGAGATACCTCACTGGGGAGAGGACGGGCGGAAAAACGCAGCAGGATGGAGGACGACAGGCGGAGAGAGAGAGAGACGGAACAGCCTCGGTAGTGAGCGCCTGACCAGATGTGTTTAAAAGCAAGCGAGCGGAGGATGAAGGATAGAAGTGTGTGTGTGTGTGTGTGTGTGGAGGGGGGGTGGGGGGGGAGTAGGGTGCAAACGCCTCAGACCGTACAGTCGTGCGCAGAGAGAGAGAGAGAGACGGAGAGACGGAGGGTGGGGGGGCGTTTCCTGGAGCAGGGCCCGAGCTGTCATGGCCGCAAGGCAAACACAGAGCCTGGGCCCAGCACGGCCGGAGAACGCCGACCGCAGGCGAGGGGGGTGAGAGAGAGGGAGAGAGAGAGCGTGATGGAGGGCATCGAAGAGAAGCGGAGAGAGACCGAGAAGCACCCACACAACCCTCAAGCCGACAGCCTCCGTTCCCTCCATTAGCTGCTCTTGCGGCTAGGCTAACACATTAGCGTAGCCACCATGGCTCTCCCGGGCCCTTTTACACAGGCAACAGCCTGGACGCCCTTAAAACCTGGAGAGGAGGGGGGGGGGTGAATAATCTCCTCGGGCGCCATTACAGACAAGCGGCCAGCGTTGTCCTCGTCCTGAGCAGGAGCGGAGGAGGGGGGACGGGGGGCAATGACGACAAGCCTGTAAATTCCTCAGCTGATAAGCGACAACAACACAGTGGGTTGTCAGCGCTGGACGGAAAACGGTGCGGTTGTTTACGGGGGGGGGCAGGGGGCATCGATCGCAAGCATACCAGCCCCACACACTATGGGCCCCGTGTCAAAACATGCAGCAGCTTGGACAGTGCGGGAGCAACAGCAGCTAGCTAGCTAGCGCGGCTACGCTAGCTCAGCAGGACTAGAGGAGAGAGACTGAGGGAACTTCTCAATGAACGGGGAGAGTAGTACATGTCGGTTCTTCTTCTTGGCTGCAGGCACTGAGAAGAGTGCACGCGAGAGAGAGAGACGAAAAAGAAAAGCTATAAATAAAACGCCTTTGATGTTCTCCTCCAGAAATTAGATCTGGAGAGTCTGGGCCTCATTCCCCCGGCAGGTGGATCTGTAGCGCTGGCCTGCCTGCTCGGCTGGCAGCTCATTAAGAGAGAATATAACACACAAAAAAAAAAACTGTTCCAGACAAACGGATTTGAAACGTACCGCAGAGCGGAGCGAAGAGGAGAGAGAGAGAAACGGAGGATGTCTAAAATCGGGGTGTCACGACAACTTTGGAGGCTCCCTTGTAGTAGTGTGGCGCCCTCGTCCCGAGCTGGGGGGTGGGTGGGTGTCGACAAGCCTGTAAATTCCTCGGCTGATAAGCGACAACGCCACAGTGGGGTGTCAGTGCCGGGCGGGGATGCGGCGCTTCGTCTCCTCCTTCCGAGCTCCGACAGCACAGACAGTGACTGACCTTTGATAGCCAGCAGCCGGGATTTACTGTATCCAGCCTTATCTGATCTGGACGGACACGTCCGCTCGGCTTGGTTGGTTTGTTTTGAGTGAAACAAGTCGATTTGTGAGACACTCCGTCCATTACTGGCCGAAACAACAATGGAAAACGCGATAAGGCGAAAGACTTGAGTTACATAAAATAATTGTCAATGGCTTTAAATTGCACGACCAGCCCTCGGCCACTATTACAATACGGACCGTCCAAGGCCATGCAGCCGATCTGCTGTAGTAAACAGGCAGACGGGGTCTGATGAATGGAGCCAGTCGGCTACACTCCCAACAAGGTTGCTCTGACATTGACTGTCTTGCAGCGTCAACCATGGCAGAAAGAAAGACACACACACACACACACACACACACACACGATTGCAGTCTACTTTACTACTTTAGAGGCTTGTCAAGAGCCAAAGCACAATACAAACCCTGAGAAAGAGAAGACGAGTGTTCTGTGAGAAGACGAGTGTTCTGTTTAGCTGAGGAAACAAAGACCTATAAGATGGAAGAGCAAGAAACGATGTGTGTGTGTGTGTGTGTTTGTGAGTGCGTGTGTGTGTGTCACTTGCTGAGTCCCTGACCAGGCACCACTGAATATGTCATCATTACGCTAGGTGAAAGATATGCCGGTATGAATGTCATTCATACCCAGCCTCCGTAAAAGAAAGGGGTGGATTTGCCAGACAGGAATGTGCGAACAAACAATGTAACAACGTCACCTGGAATAGCACTCCACTTGTGCGTGCTTGTTTGTGTGTGTGTGTGTGTGTGTGTGTGTGTGTGTGTGTGTGTGTGGTGGTGAGGGGGGGGGATACAACAGAATGAACTGTGGTGCATTTTTTAAATGCAAACCAGAAAACAACGAAATGAAAGCCAAAAGAACAGATGATGCACCAACACCGATGGCCTTAAAAGCATCATCACACAACCAGCAAACAGCATTAAAAAGACTCGAATCCCATTAGCCGACAATAACTGGTTTATGGTTACCCAATAGGGCTTTAACTGGCCTAGCAGGGCCCCGGTACAGCACATCGCCTGGACAGCACGTCCTGCTGCTTCCTGTGAGGGGCTGACATGGGATGCCTCCTGCTCCACATCTCTTCAATTAGCCGCCATAGAGAGAGAGAGAGAGAGAGAGAGAGAGAGAGAGAGAGAGAGGGAGAGAGGAAGGGGTGGGGTGGAGGGACGGAGGGAGGCCCCTGCTTCGACACTGGACATTCCCCTGGATCGCTGCCAAGACTCACAGCCCTCCCTCCCTCTCCTCCCCCTTCTCTCTCTCCTCCCCCTTCTCTCTCTCCTCCCCCGCCCCCCGGCCCACCCCTGCACCCCCGCCAGGCCTCCCGACCGCCCGCCCCCCCCCCCCCCCCCTCTCACGTAGCAGACGGGAGCGGGGGAGCGGGCGCAGGCTGCGCCCCCCTCTCTCTCTCTCTCGGCGGTAGCAGAGGCCCCGCCATGGGCCTGCGTACGCAGCGCCAGAGAGAGCGGAGCTTTCGCACGCGCCTCGAAAACAACGAGACGGTTACCCACCGGAGTCCTTGAAGTAAACGACATTGATTCTGTTTACTTTCAGGGGAAATGGTCGAGGAAAAGGACGAGTGCCCATAGCAAAGACGAAGACACGCGGAGGAGGCCAGACATCGCACAGCTTTCGATTCATGTCCTGAGCGATTAAACCGGACACACAGCGCAGCAGCTGTTTGACTGTGGAGGCTTTAACCCCAGACTTAAAAATACCCACACGCGCAGTCAAGAGATTCATAAATGGCTCATAATGGCGACAGCAGCAGCAGTAGCATCTGTAGACCTATAGCAACAGTAGCAGTTGTGGCAGTAGTAGTAGCAACAGCAGTAGCAATACTAGTAGCAGTAGGAACAGTAGTAGTAGCAGTAACAGCAGCACAACCGTATTAGTAGCAGTAGCAACCGCAGTAACAGTACAAGTAGCAGTAGAAACAGCAGTAACAATACTAGAAGCAGTAGAAACAGCAGCAGCAGCTCAGTAGTAACAGTGGCAGCAGTAACAGCAGCAGCACTAGCAACAGTGAGTTTAGAGGCTGAACAGCCAAGGCCAGACCAAGGTCATGAGGATCAGGGCACCCTATGTGGCCTCGTTATTCTCTTCCTGGCATAAGGCTAACCTTTCTAGCCTTCACGGTTGCTAACGGCTAGGCTACACCGTCACAAAGAGGCAGCGGGATAAACATGAGATTAAGCAAGATGTTTTTAGCCTGCAATCAAACTGGATTCCCAATCTCAAACTCGTGCCACCAGCTACGTCGGAGTTGATGGCGTCAAACCAGCTCTGGTTCCTGGCGTTTCCGGGGTCAGCCGGTGTCAGGTCCGTGCTCCCGGACTCTACTTTGGTTTCCAGCAACGGATCCTGACGTTCACAGAGGAAATAGGGTTGCCGGTTACCGCTCAGCTCGGTTTGACTCAGATCAAAACAAACGAGTAACGGCGATTGCTCTGAGTCAAAAACGTTCTCTGGCCATCGTTGTATTCAGGCGTCGAACCTTGTCAAAAAATACTAATGCCTCTTTTATGACGTAATAATGAAGCGCTCCCATCCTTTTATGGGAGTCATTTCTTTGCCTGAATTACCCTGTGTACGGTGTAGATTAACACAAAGCCACAAAGCGGCACTAAGCAACATATTTACTACAGCATGAAGACATGTCTCGCCGTCAGGCTAGCCCTCCCGAGTCCCAGAGCCCCCCACTGTCCAGCCGCCTTCTGTTAGGGGGACCTGGGCCTGGCTGCTGTCTGAGGGGGGCGGGGAGGGTTAGTGAGGCTGATCCAAAAACGTATGGCAGCGCCCGGTTCCCCCACGCTAGGAGCCCCCCCCCCTCCTCATTTTCACACTCTGAATGCAGAGCCCCATCCCAGGCCTTTTCCCACCCCTCCCTCTCTCCTTCCCTCCAGGGGAAGGGTAGGGAGGGGGTGAGGGAGGGCCCCCGACCCTGGGAGAGAGGAGGGCCGTCGGGTTGGGGGTGGGCTGTCAGCTGGGCGTCTCGGGGAGGAGGGTACCTCCCGACCTGATTAACAATGGCGGCGCATTAACCAACTGGCTGGGCCTTGAGCCTGACATTAATGGTCACACACTCCCGCAGTTAAGCGTGTTAAGGATTCTCAGCCATGTCTCCCTCCTTCCACAAACACACACACGCATACACAACCACCCCATCCGCTGCATTTTCATGTCATCGCCCCCACTGGTGTGTGACGATGGAGATGATACGATGGAGATGATACGATGGGCAGAGAGAGAGAGAGTGAGAGAGAGATTGAGAGGGGACAGAGATGTCAAATAAGGAGGGAATAAATTGAAGGAGAAAATTATGTACTTCAATTAAGACACGCAGGAGATATATTAAAAGCCGTACTCCAGCACCTTGGGACCGGGTTGGGGTGGAGAGGGAGCAGAAAAGCAATGGTAGGTGACGGTTCAATCAAAGACTCCAGGTTCCTCACTAAAAAGGGATGGGAAGGGGCCAGGACTGCGATTTCTAATACCGTACATGTAAACACTGAGAAATTCTGCACTTTCAGTGGTACTGACTGAGCTGGCATGCCACAGCACCCCATATACACCGGTAATAAGTAGAACCGTCAGCTTTTCATCCAAACCTTGGGGAAGGCTGATGGACTTCGCTTGAAAACAACCTCTGAACTCACCTCACTTCAAGAGCCTTCTCATATTACATGTAACGTTACATTGACAAAATCCAGTTCAGTCCAGAGCCATTGCAGCCAATCGTAAAACAGAACTGATACAAGCCTCTGCCGCCAACCTGTACACACGGGTACATTTAGAGATCAAAAACGGACGGATTTTGATTAGTAAAACTAAAAACCCGGTCACTGAGAACTTATCAATGAATCACTTGACGGTGGCTTGCCAGCGAGAAGGCTACATTACAACATACAGTCCATTTGTGCATACAAAAAGCGTACATTTTTAGAAGTTGGTATGACGCAGTCGCTATAGCCTACATTGTCAATTTGATGCATAAATGTAAAACAAATGCAAGGAATTGTAGCTAAGCTTGTAAGAGAGGTATGTCTGTCTTAGATGAGTTAGATAGCATTTAGAAACGTTATAACGTGACTATAATGTTAGCTGAGCCAACTACGTTCAAGCCGACGGTGACAGAGTCAACATGCAGTAATGTTACAAGGGTAGACATGTCATCCTTACCTTGCGTCTTCACACGTTGGGCTTTGGCAGCTTTCAATTGCGAATTGGTGCATGGCAGAAAACGACTTGGGAAAACATTTTTTCGATGCCTTTTCTTACAGGTACCCGTAAAAATGCTAGTTGAGGATTTCGGTCGCAGCGTTAGCAGCAGCCCGCCACCGACAACCAGGTCCAGCGCTCGAGCGGTTCACCGACTGGATTAACGTTACCGCTCGAGCAGCTTCTCATAACAAAAATACCGAGGTAAATTCTTACCGGCTGGTCAGCCGGAGATATCAAGTACTTTGTATTTAGAGCAAAAATGCAGTAACGTTAAAACAATACTTGGTAAAACAGCAATGAACGTCCAAGTAACGTTAGCAAGATATAGAGAAAACACGAAAAACACAGCTAGCTAATGAAAAACAATTTGACTCAAAAAGCAGCCAATATGCTAGAACTAGTTGGCAATAGTCATGGACTGTTGCAAGGTTTTGCAAATTTTGAAATAAATCAGGCAGTTTTCAGTAAATCGCTGATGAGTTCGCATAGGACAACCGATGGCGCAAGCCAACTTGTTTTAAAGTGCAAATGAAATCTTTTTCTCTTGTTTAGGGTCGCTAGCTGAAGAGCTAGCAGGCTAGCAACAACATCTGACCGACGAGATGGCTACCGCGAATGCAACTTGAAAAATGAATCCCGGAAAGTACATTCTCGAGGAATCCAAATGTAGGAGTGGACAGTCATAATACGCGTTCAGTTAAGCTCTCGTTGACAGCGCTCCTGCAGCCATTTTGTTCAGACTAACAACACCGCTCGGCTCTCTCTCCTCTGAGCAGGAATCATGCAGGAAGTGGCCCCATGCCCGAGTAGCCTGCCCACGTGACCCATCCAGCCAACAACACAGCAGTCGCTGGCCCCGCCCCGTCATACCCTTGACAATGGCAGTCTGATTTGCTTACAAAAAATGATAGACAGGCAGATCATATTTCTAAGGTAATTGCCCACATAGGCCCGGTGCTGGGTGCATATATCAGTTTTCTGAGGTTTTATAGCCTATTACCCACAAGAGCACTTGCTGCTATAGCTGTACAGCTAGATCAGTCATAAATCTACTTTTGTGCTAAACATCAGCATACGATTACATAAAATAGCCTAATTGTGAACTTGTTCAAAAGCAGCACCATAAAACGGTGGTGTAAAATCCGCCGCTCTGGGCTCTACCTAGCGTAAAGTCTTGATCACATTCTGTGCAGAAACCCAGAGAACATACTAGGCTACCTACCACACTATTCACACACAAAAAAATGATTGATGAGGTCGACTTTTTGCCGCCCTGAAAACGCGTCTAAAGCCGATTCTGAAAAAAGACCCCGTTCATTCTCTTGGCTCTTTTCTTATGGAAATGACCGCGCTGCACACACACAGTGGGAACAGGTCAGGGCAGCGGTCCCCAGGGGGGGGGGGGGGGGGCAGGACTGACCAGTAGGAACACACGCCTAGTTTCCCCACACCACCGACCACAGATCACCGGAGGGACTACTAATGAGAAAAACAGAGCCTAGCCTACACCAGAGAGTTTCTTCCTATTTCAGGGCAAGGTGCCCGGAGCTATTAAAACAACATGCCCGGATCGAATGGAAAAAACAGCTGTTCAAAGTCAGGGTTAAGAGAGGTGAGGGGTAATGCCTACATGTCTTGGGTTTAAAGTGCCCGAAGGCACCGCTGCAGAATGTAGGCTAGCCTACTGTAGGCCTCCGGCAAAGTAGGCTACCGTGTGAAACGTTGCATTTTCATGAAATGGATTCGGATGTTGGGAGGAGGGCCGTTTGGTCATCTGCATGTTATTGTAGTAAACTAATATAGGCCTAGAACTAAACATGCCAATTTGCATGACTTTAAAGCGACCATGTTGCAACCTCCGGTAGTTATTAGTGTCAAAAAGAGAGCCGCAGAAATGATCTATGCGCCACGGAGGACATTTCATACTTGACACACAAAAAAAAAAGACGTAGAGCATGACACGAATACAGAGAACAAAGGGAACGGAACAATTGATGCAAGTATGTGTGTCCCTCCCTCCCCATGCACATCCGCCCTAACTCATCACCGCTATTCTTTTAGGTGTCTCCGATGTTTCTTTGACGCGGCCAATTTCCCTAATTGCTTTCACATTTAAGCCCAGTCTGCTGACAGAGGAGAAGCAATGAGAAAGGTCTGCTTGACATTCTGATAAGGCGAACCAGACGACGGGAGGGTGGTGGGGGAGGGGGGGCGACTACAGCGAAGCCAATCGCTCACTCACTCCTGCCTCGAATACCACTATACCCTCTCTCTCCCTCTTCCTCTCCCCTTCTCTCTCTCCCTTTTTCTCTCTGCCTCCCCCTCTCTTTCTCTTAGCCCCCACTCCCCGCGTTCCTCTAATATTGTCTCTGTCAATGCGGTTCTCTGGCTTTTGTTTTAATTTCAGTTCAAACACGACGGCGCGTTCCAACATAAGGTTTTAATTTCCAGCCTGCAGCGGGAGCTTGCCAGACACAAGCGAGTGCGCGCGCGCGCACACACACACTGTTCCTGTGACTGCTGTGGCCGCATGTATGTATAATGCATGCGCTGTGGGCTACATTTCATACTTTAAACACGCTTCCCATGAGGGAAAGTATCCGCATCTAAGACACGTTCAGAACCAGACACAACTAGGAGCCACATCAGTAAGCAGCTGAAGAGTAAATCCCTATAGATTAGGCTACATTAATACACACACACACACACACATATATATATATATATATATATATAGAGAGAGAGAGAGATGTGTATATATTTTTTCGTTTTCCCCAAAAATAAATATATATTCCACCACCTACAAACAGAATTTAGTTTACAATCCATCGTTTCCCAAATGTCTCATATTTAGCTTTGCTCTCTAACGAATCCTGGCTTATCTGCTTTATTCTGAAATCCTTTTATTTTTTTTATTTTTTTTAATACGGCCAAGGGAGGAGCCAAACATTTCAGCGAAGTAACGAGCCAAATCTGGGGTTTTAAAACTGGCACCCCATCATGCCCTAGACTTCTATAGCTGGATCCTCTCTCCAGTACAGTATGTGGTCCAGGATGATGGATGAGAAGGTCAGCGCGGAAGTATTGATCATGAATACACAACTCTCCTCCGGCAGTCTAGAGTCATCAAAATGCAAACTGTGACTCTTGCTGCTCTGAAAGTGACATTTCCAAAGGCATGACTTGACATATTATGCATAAATGAGTCTGGGGCTGATAATTATGACATGAAGAGGTGGAAAAGGCGTCTACGACGGAACCACTCGTGAAAAGGCGTCTAACCACGACGGAACCACTCGTGAAAAGGTGCCTTCCACGACACAACCACTCATGAAAAGGCGTCTAGACACAAGAAAACCACTTGTGAAAAGGTGTCACCCACAACGCAACCACTCATGAAAAGGTGTCTAGCCATGACGGAACCACTCGTAAAAACACGCTTGAGAGATCCTCTCTGATGCTGAAGTTTTTAAGACCCCCTCCCTACATTCTGGCAATGCTGAAGTACCAACCGAATCTTTGTCCATTGTAGTCATAAGAGCTTTAAAGTCAGGCAGAGACAACTACCTTAGTTTCAAGTCTTTTTGAAGGCTATTCCAAGTCTGTGGAGCAGAATGAAGGCTTTTCTTCCCAGTCTAGCTCGTGCACTTGGCACAGACAACCAGGCCACATCCTGTGGTCTCAGACTACAACTACAAATAGATCTCCGCGCAGTCAAGAGAACAGATTTAAGACGGGAGTATATTTCGGCTCTATAGATAAATCTAAACTCGAAAAGCCCACTCCACTTAGCACAATCAACACCCGTACATGCTGACGACATGCATCTTGGGTGGGGGAGGACAGGTTCACTGTGCACTTGTTGCTTTAAGCCTCGGATACACTAGAAGACTTTCACAATCTTAACAGATTATGAAGTGACTGGGAGTATACACTAGACGACTGGCTTCTGATGATTTTTGTATGACAACTGAAAAACTGGGTATCGCACATTTAACGACTGGACGAGTTTACACTACACGATTGCGTCCAGAATCTGCTCAAAAATATCAAACATGTTTGAAATGCTCCGACTTGCTCCAACTCGGATCGGGAGAAGTCTATTCTCATCATACACTTGCCGATGTAAATCTGTACCCCTCATACACTTACAGATTTCTGTGCCAAATTGCCACTCCGACTACCCCCAACTAGTGCAGACTGCTGCTGACTAGGACAGACTCGGCAGGATTGTAAATCGTGTATAAAATCGGGCATAATATCTTGTAGTGTATCCTCAGCTTTACGACCCAAGAAACATCTTTGTTACACACTGTACACGTCTCTTCAAGGATGAGACATAGGAGGCAAAAAAACATACTGAATAGTGAAACCATGGAGATGGAGCCAGATATAGAGTTGAGTGTTAGATCTTCCCAGAGGTCTACAGTTTATCAGTTTATGCCAGTATAATGTGAGCGTGGGATGTGGCAGCGCCTATAAAAAGTACCCACCCCGCCCCCGCCCCCTTTGACTTTTTCACATGATATTGTTTATTTTAACATGGAATCAAAATTGATTTAATCAAAGTCAATCTTCCTAAATCATTTCAAATAAAAGATGGAAAATATTTGATTCCATAAATAACTGAAACTCCCCCCCCCCCCCCCCCTCACCCCCCCCCCCCCCCCCCCCCCCCCCCCCTCACCGAAGCACTTTTGGCAGCAATTATCTGAATCTGAAGTAACACAATCTGTTTGGATAAGTCTTGATCAGTTTTGCACATCTGGACGCAGCAATTGTCACCAATTCTTCTCTCCAAAATCGCTCAAGCTGCATCAAGTTGGATGGATGCCATCGGCGAACAGCAATTTGTAAGTCCTGCCACGGATTCTCAATTGGATGAATGACCAGGCTTTGACTGGGCCATTCCAGGATATATTGACTTTTTTGTTCAGTCGGCACTCTTGTCATAGATTTAACCATTTATTGCCACAAATGGAGATGGCAGCTTCTGTATGCTTGTCGCTGATGGCTGTGCTCTGAATCCGCCCCACGCCCTTTGCTGCATGTCTTCCCATCTCTCTCTCTCCCACCTTTCCTGTCTGTCCTTCAACTGTCCTATCCCGATAAATCAGAAATGCCCTAAAAATATCTTTAAAAAATAAAATAAAAAGAGGCCACCTTGTTGTGAGGATGGGCTGTGGAGTGAATGATAGAAAAGCGCTGGTTTGATCAGCGGCCCGTCAGCTGATGAACAGCTCATGGCTTCTGTGTCCTGCATGGATTAACGCAATGCTACATTTTTTAAGCCACTCCAGTGTGGTTGTATGTTTTGGGTCATTGTCCTTCTGGAAGATGAATCTTCTCGCAAGTCCCAGGTCTCTTGCAGACTGCAGCAGGTTTTCTTCCAGAATGTTCCGTTCATTCTTTGTGAGTTTAAGTCCCTGCTGCACAGAAGTGTCCCCATAACGTGATGCTGCCACGGTTACCGCCATACTCTCGTCTGCCATACTCTCGTCTGCGTTGTGTTCAACAGTTGGACCCATGTTAAAGGTTTGCCCAGGATGGGATTCGCGTTGTGTTCAACAGTTGGACCCATGTTAAAGGTTTGCCCAGGATGGGATTCGAACCCAGGTTCGACAAGCTCTCCCGCTTGTGAGGGGAGACTCTGACAGTTGCGCCAGTAGGGACGTCCCTCTTGGAGGAACTGTCGTCGCCCCTTTGAGGAGTGAGTTTTACCAGCTACTTTCACTCGGTTACTGTCATAGAAATTGTAGTTTCACTCTACCTCCCTCAGTCTGGCCTACAGTAACTTTTCTTTGTTCCATTGTCCCTGAAACCAATTCAAGATTTACCGCCCTTTCTCATATCACGTGCCTGTACTCTTGACCACTGTTGATGATGTCCGCCATTTATTATGACGTGTACAGATAGGTTAGCCAATCACATCCCTGGAAGCGTCATACCTGTGTATTGCTTGAATATAAGGCCATGCAACACCAGACTACTTCGCTTCTGTTGGATACCACTCACGTGCGTTACCCTGAAGTCCTTGCGCTCGTATGTTTTCTCAATAAATCAGACTTAACCTCTTTGAGCGAACCTTGGCAAATCTTTTACTTTTGATCAGATTTAAATCCACTACATTACACCACCACCATGCTTCACGATAGGGACAGTGTTCTTAGGTCGATGTGCGGTGTTAGGCTTACACCAACCATAACACTTAATGTTGAGGCCAAAAAGCTAGATTGTAGTCTCATCAGACCATAGAATATTCTTCCACTTGGATCGTCTCCCATATGCCTTCGGGCAAACTAGTTTTATGTGAGCCGTTTTCAACAAGGGCTCTCTTCTTGCCACTCTCCCATAAAGCCCAGATTTGTGAAGTGTCGGGGCTATTGTTCCATGCACAGTTTCTCCCATCTCAGCCATGGAAGGCTGTAAGTCCTTCCAAGTTATCATAGGCCTCTTGGGGCCCTCAGACCATGGCCCGTCTCGCCCACTTACTTAACTTTTGAAGACGGCCTGTTCTAGGCAGATTCACTGTCCAGCCGTAATCCTCTCCATTTTTTATGATGGACTTAACTGTGCTCCAGGGGATATTCAATGCCCGAGAAATGTTCTCATATATCTTTTGTCTGATTGGTGCTTTTAAAGGACCTTCTCCCGGATCTGCTCGGAATGTTCCTTGGTCTTTATGGTGTAGTCTATCAGTTTGGGAATGTTCCTTGGTCTTCATGGTGTAGTCTATCAGTTTGGGAATGTTCCTTGGTCTTCATGGTGTAGTCTATCTGTTTAGGAATGTTCCTTGGTCTTCATGGTGTAGTCTATCAGTTTGGGAATGTTCCTTGGTCTTCATGGTGTAGTCTATCAGTTTGGGAATGTTCCTTGGTCTTCATGGTGTAGTCTATCAGTTTGGGAATGTTCCTTGGTCTTCATGGTGTAGTCTATCAGTTTGGGAATGTTCCTTGGTCTTCATGGTGTAGTCTATCAGTTTGGGAATGTTCCTTGGTCTTCATGGTGTAGTCTATCAGTTTGGGAATGTTCCTTGGTCTTCATGGTGTAGTCTATCAGTTTGGGAATGTTCCTTGGTCTTCATGGTGTAGTCTATCAGTTTGGGAATGTTCCTTGGTCTTCATGGTGTAGTCTATCAGTTTGGGAATGTTCCTTGGTCTTCATGGTGTAGTCTATCAGTTTGGGAATGCACTGACCAACTGTGGGATCACCCCAGGACAGGTGTATTTATTCTGAAATCACCTTAATTGCACAAAGATGGACTCCATTCAATTAATTATGTGACTTCTGGACTTGTGCAAGTGCTTTAGGTGTGTCATAGCAAAGGGGCTGAACACTTACTGTATGCAATCAATTATTTATTTATTTTTATTATTATTTTAATTTGTATTTCATTTAGAAAAATATTGAGTGCTCAGTGACAAAAACAAAACAAAATTAAATCCATTTTGATTCCATGTTGTAACACATGTAAAATGTGACAGTGTGTGAATACATGTACACAATGTGAATACATTTTATACGCACAAAGGAGAGCAGACAGGGTGTGTGTTGATATGTACATTTATGTGTGTGTGCGTGTGTGTGTGTGTGTGTATGTATGTAGGTGTGTGTGTGTAGGTGTGTGTGTGTGTGTGTGCACGTGTGTGTGTTATAGGCTGAGGGGAGAGCGGAGCAGTGCAGCAGGACAGCGGTTCTGAGCCGCGGTAATTTCCCCTGAGACTGCCGAGGTAAAGGCCAGGGAGAAGAAGACAGGAGGGAGGAGAGGAGATAGATAGAGAGAGAGAGAGAGAGAGTGTTAAAAAATAACGAGGAATGATACAAACAGCCTGGTGAAAAGAGATGGAGCACATTCATCTAGCCGCCGTGCATCATCAACATTTCAAGGCCTTGCCTCTTCTGAATCAGAGCCTTCATGCTAATAGCACGTCTATTCTGGGTCATTTTATCAGCAAGCATACTGAAGTGCTGCATTGATTTAGTAAAGTATTAATCTATTAATTACAGTGCAGCCTTTCTCGGTGACCTTGCCTTGTTTTGTTGTTCTCACTGGGCCTCAATATTAGCATACATTAAGCTGCTTATCTTTCATCCGCAACTGCTAATACGTCAAATTATATCACCCTAAAGAAAATAGCATGAGCACAATGGCTGTTAGCACACTGGTGTGTGTGCATGCGCGCATGTGTGTGTGTGCGTGTGTCTGAATTAACCTCCCCCTCCCCTTGCTGCAAACCCATTAAAAAGAATTGAGACCTGTGTGAATTTTATGGTGTTTTGGGAACTGACTGGTTAATCAGATTTATTGCACACTTAAGCTTAATTGATTGCCTTTATGGATTCAAATGAATAATTAACTGCTAACAAGCGTTGGTTGAGCGCGCCGGCGTAGCGATAATGACTCGAGAAACAGGAAGAGAGAGCGAAGCCTGTCAATCACACTTATAGCTTAATCTCACAGTCGGCCCTTTATTCCCATAACTAAGATTGGCCAAAGGCTTCCGTCTGCTCCCAACCTTATTTCCCATTCAAACGGCACGTTCAAGTACCGACGGCTATCGAAACGCCGGGTAAGAAACAGAAGCGACGCTAACCTTTTCTTTACTCCCTCTTGATCGAAGAGCCTTCGAAGCCCTCGCCTGCGGAAATTGCCGTCTTCATTAAAATGGGAGCTTCAGAAGCTTTTCCCGAAGACCTTGTGTCCCCGGCGACCCTGTGGGAGCTGGGATGTGTTGATCAGAGGCGGTCGCGAGGGGGTCCCGGTGTGGCGCGTGCGTTAATACCTGGCCAGACGCTTCCAACAGAGACAACACGTCCCGACCTCAATATGATCTTCAGCCGATCGATACAACCGTCAGCGCCGAGGACTTGCTGTCCGCAGATTAACCCCCTGGTGGAGTGCACGCGCACACACACGCACGCACGCACACACACACACACACACACACACACCTTTCACAGCAGAGCCCCATCGATCGGCCTGTATTGACTGGTACACAGTGTCACCACATGTACAGTGCACACATGCTTGTTGACTTCATTTTTCACTGGTCGGCCTGCTAACATACCGTGTCGGGGTGGGGGGGAGTGTTTTGGGTCAGGGAGATCCCAGTGGACAGGAGAGCAGGAGAGGCGGAGGAGGTTCCCAAACGTGGCCTTTGGGGGGGGGGACATAACGAAGGGGTGCGGAATGATTT
>NC_140240.1:26897371-26902371 GCF_949987555.1 Borostomias antarcticus
CGAGGCCGGGGGGGAACTCGCCGGAACATTGGGGGAACGTTGGCGGAATGTTGGGGGAACGTTGGGGGAATGTTGGGGGAACGTTGGGGGAACGTTGGGGGAACGTCGGGGGAAGCCGGCGTTCGTTCAGCCGACGTGAAACATCACCCCGGGGGCGTCAGACTGTCAGGTGACACTTTCATTGAAATAAAATGAGCCCCTCGTTAGGCGAAGCGCAGACGCGCACGCACGCACACACACTCACACACACTCCACACGCAGACGCAGACACTCACGCACACAAACACACACACACACACAGGATTTGCTCAGGAGGCGCTTGATTTGTGATGCCCCACGGTCTGAAAAGCAGCCAATCTCAGTCCTGGTGATTGAATCCTCTTTGGGAAAATAAAGGAGCTCAACACTCCTCCTCACCTCCTCGTCGCCGCACGCCTGAGGTCCATTTTGCAAGATAGTTCTGCATTGCGTTCACGGAAAAGGAGAAGCCTTTTCAAATTAGGTGGATCGAGTGCGTGGAGGTGTGTGTGATGCTTCCGTGATGGACTGTGTGTGTGTGTGTGTGTTTGTGTGCGCTGGTGAAACCCAGGGAAATTGCACATCTCGCCCTATCGGGGGTTGGAATCTGCGCCGTACGGGGGCCCGGGCGCTGATGGCAATCTCCTCCCGGTTTCAATTTAGCGCGCCCGATGCGGCGTTTTTTCCGGCCCCGCTGCTTATCGGCCCGCGCCGCCCGAGGAGGAGGGGGGCCTGGGTATCATGGGGGGGTGGTGGTGGTGGCGGCGGGGTTAGGAGATGGCAGGCAGCAGAACCCTCGGACCAAGGCACGAGACGGAACATAAAACCCACTGTTTGAGCGGAACGCAAAATGTGTGTATAATGTAAAAATTATAGTGATATCAAATGCAGAGAGAGAGATAGAGAGGGAGATAGAGAGATAGAGAGAGCAAGATAGATAGAGAGAGAGGGGGATAAAGAGAGAGGGAGATAGATAGACAGGGAGATAGAGGCAGATAGAGAGAGAGAGAGGCAGATGGAGAGAGAGGGAGATAAAGAGAGAGGGAGATAGAGAGAGAGAGATAGAGAGAGGGGGAGATGGAGAGAGAGAGAGATAGAGAGAGGGAGAGACCTGCTAGAGCATTACTGTCAGACCTGGGCCCTGACCTAAACCCTCAAAAGACCAAAATAATGAGATTCCAAAAAAGATCCAGATCTCAGGACATTCTACCAAAGTTCTCAATCGGTACAAAACATGTTGAATCAATGTGTGAATGCACACACTACACCTATCTAGGAATAAAACTAAGTTCAACTGGACACTTTAATGAAGCAGTTCGTGAGCTGAGAGAGAACGCATGCCGGGCTTTCTATGCCATAAAGAAAAATATACAAACCGATATACCAGTTCCAATTTGGATAAAATGAATTGAGTGCGTTATTGAACCAATTACACTCTATGGCAGTGAGGTGTGGGGCCCACTTACAAAACAAGACTTTACTCACTGGGATAAACACCCCATTGAGACCCTGCATGCAGAGTTCTGTAAAATTCTCCGACATATCCAGGAAAGCTACAAACAATGCATGCAGGGCAGAATTAGGCAATTACCCATTAATAATAAAAATTCAAAAAAGAGCAATTCAATTTTGGACACATAAAACTTAGTGACCCCCTCTCGTATCATTACCAAGCCCTGCAATGCTAAGAGCTGAGCAACAGGAACCCCCTGACCCAGCTGATCCTGAGACTGAGACCACAAACCTGCCCTATTAACACAACCCAGGACCAGAGCCTCACTCAACCCAACCTGCCCTATTAACACAACCCAGGACCAGAGCCTCACTCAACCCAACCTGCCCTACTAACACAACCCAGGACCAGAACCTCAACCCAACCTGCCCTATTAACACAACCCAGGACCAGAGCCTCACTCAACCCAACCTGCCCTACTAACACAACCCAGGACCAGAGCCTCACTCAACCCAACCTGCCCTATTAACACAACCCAGGACCAGAGCCTCACTCAACCCAACCTGCCCTATTAACACAACCCAGGACCAGAGCCTCACTCAACCCAACCTGCCCTATTAACACAACCCAGGACCAGAGCCTCACTCAACCCAACCTGCCCTACTAACACAACCCAGGACCAGAGCCTCACTCAACCCAACCTGCCCTATTAACACAACCCAGGACCAGAGCCTCACTCAACCCAACCTGCCCTATTAACACAACCCAGGACCAGAGCCTCACTCAACCCAACCTGCCCTATTAACACAACCCAGGACCAGAGCCTCACTCAACCCAACCTGCCCTACTAACACAACCCAGGACCAGAGCCTCACTCAACCCAACCTGCCCTACTAACACAACCCAGGACCAGAGCCTCACTCAACCCAACCTGCCCTATTAACACAACCCAGGACCAGAGCCTCACTCAACCCAACCTGCCCTATTAACACAACCCAGGACCAGAGCCTCACTCAACCTGCCCTATTAACACAACCCAGGACCAGAGCCTCACTCAACCCAACCTGCCCTACTAACACAACCCAGGACCAGAGCCTCACTCAAACCAACCTGCCCTACTAACACAACCCAGGACCAGAGCCTCACTCAACCCAACCTGCCCTATTAACACAACCCAGGACCAGAGCCTCACTCAACCCAACCTGCCCTATTAACACAACCCAGGACCAGAGCCTCACTCAACCCAACCTGCCCTATTAACACAACCCAGGACCAGAGCCTCACTCAACCCAACCTGCCCTATTAACACAACCCAGGACCAGAGCCTCACTCAACCTGCCCTATTAACACAACCCAGGACCAGAGCCTCACTCAACCCAACCTGCCCTACTAACACAACCCAGGACCAGAGCCTCACTCAAACCAACCTGCCCTACTAACACAACCCAGGACCAGAGCCTCACTCAACCCAACCTGCCCTATTAACACAACCCAGGACCAGAGCCTCACTCAACCCAACCTGCCCTACTAACACAACCCAGGACCAGAGCCTCACTCAACCCAACCTGCCCTATTAACACAACCCAGTACCAGAGCCTCACTCAACCCAACCTGCCCTATTAACACAACCCAGGACCAGAGCCTCACTCAACCTGCCCTACTAACACAACCCAGGACCAGACACTCAACCCAACCTGCCCTACTAACACAACCCAGGACCAGACACTCAACCCAACCTGCCCTATTAACACAACCCAGGACCAGAGCCTCACTCAACCCAACCTGCCCTATTAACACAACCCAGGACCAGAGCCTCACTCAACCCAACCTGCCCTATTAACACAACCCAGGACCAGAGCCTCACTCAACCTGCCCTGTTAACACAACCCAGGACCAGAGCCTCACTCAACCTGCCCTACTAACACAACCCAGGACCAGAGCCTCACTCAACCCAACCTGCCCTACTAACACAACCCAGGATCAGAGCCTCACTCAACCCAACCTGCCCTACTAACACAACCCAGGACCAGAGCCTCACTCAACCCAACCTGCCCTATTAACACAACCCAGGACCAGAGCCTCACTCAACCCAACCTGCCCTATTAACACAACCCAGGACCAGAGCCTCACTCAACCCAACCTGCCCTATTAACACAACCCAGGACCAGAGCCTCACTCAACCCAACCTGCCCTACTAACACAACCCAGGACCAGAGCCTCACTCAACCCAACCTGCCCTACTAACACAACCCAGGACCAGAGCCTCACCAATCAGACCCAAACTAATTACACAACAATCACAACAAAACCTGTCTCCCTGCATTGCAGAGGCTGTGATGTCACTGCCCCCTCAGTGAACCTGAAACAGAGCTGCACTTCCTCACCAAATGTGCAAAGTAAGCAAATTAGAGATACACATTTTAAAAAATTCTAATCCGTAAGCAAAGGCTTTCTTAACCTATTAGATGAGAAAAAAGCTGCCTATCCTACTACGAGAGGATTTAAAAACAAGTAGGTTAGCAGCAGTCTATGTTGCTGCCTGCCATAGACTGAGGGACAGTGAGTGACAGTCACCTGACACATTATTGTCGTTCCATCTGACATCATTTTCTTTTTTTATTTATTTATTTTTAGCTTTTAATTTATTACTGATTTATTTACTGTTTCTTGCTGTTGCTGCTATATTGACAACTGTTCGTTTGTTTTGTCTTGTAGTAGCCTAATTTTCCTTGCTCCTAATTAATGTTGTTTTTAACGTCCAAACGCTGCTTTGGCAATATGTACAACGTTGCGTCATGGCAATAAAGCCAATTGAATTGAATTGAAAATTGAGAGAGGGAGATATGGAGAGAGAGAGATAGAGAGAGGGAGATGGAGAGAGAGGGAGAGAGAGAGGGAGATGGAGAGAGAGGGAGATAGAGGGAGAGAGAGAGGGAGATAGAGAGAAAGGGAGAAAGAGGGAGATAGAGAGAGGGGGAAGAAGGAGAGAGAGAGATAGAGAGAGGGGGAGAAGGAGAGAGAGAGGGAGATAGAGAGAGAGGGAGAGAGAGAGAAAGGTAGTACAAAGAACAAAGACAGACAGACAGATACACTGAGAGAGAGAAGCAGGGCACAGTGAGAGAAAGAGAGATGTTGACAGATACAGGGGGAGAGAGACAAAGAGAGATTATGATTAACAAAGAAAGAGACAGACGGATACAGAGAGAGAGAGAGAGAGAAATAGAACAAGAAGCAGAACAGAATGAGAGAGAGAGAGAGAGAGAGAGAGAAACCCTGACCGACAGCAGAATGGTGATGGATTCCTCCTTGCGGCTGTCCCATTACTCATCTCTGGCACAGGAGGCGGCGGCGGCGGTGAGGGGGCGGGGGGTGTGTGTCAGCGCTCGCTCCCCTCGCAGTGACAAACCGCGCGCTCGCCATCCCCAGCCCCGCCCCCCTCCTCCTCCTCCACCTCCTCCTCCTCCTCCTCCGTCCCGCACCAGGAACAATTCATCTTCATCTGGAGCTCTCCTGACACACACACACACTC
>NC_140240.1:26904871-26914871 GCF_949987555.1 Borostomias antarcticus
GGTCTCTTGACCTTCCCACTCACCGGGAGACATAATGGTCCATTAGAGGGGTTTGCCAGACATTACTAGTCCACACAGAGAGGCCATTTCCATAGGACTGGGGCGCAGGGGCCCCCTCCGTGCAGCGCCTCCTTTGTCTGGGCCGCTCACATGCGAGATCCCGGCCGCGCACACGACAGGAAGTGCAGCCGCTCAGGCGTGACAGACCTACGTCCACGCGACAGACGCCACGTGGGATAGAGGCTGCCCATGTATTAAGAAAGAGACAGGATCCTTTTTTTTTTTTACAACTGCCACTCTGCTGCCGTAATCGCTGCGTCCGCTCGTTTTTTCTGAAAGACGCGACTCTCGATGCGATCTTTCAATTAGAAAACTGACAAGTTGTAAGTGAACGACGACTACCTCACTAAAGTATTACCCAGAAGCTCTCGCTGCGACAAGAACTTCTGGGAACAAGCTATGATATTCGTGGACACCAATGAGAATCCGATCAGATTATGTATCGGATGCTGATTGGCCCGCGCAGATAGTGGGCTGTGCTGAGAGGCTGATTTGGCCTCTGATTGGTCACTGAACGCAGATTTCCATTTCAAGTATTGCTAACGAGTCCTTCTTTTGTGCGAGCTGTCAGTAGCATATCTGGCACACAAGCTGTGATTTACTTGGACTTTCCTCCATGTTAACTCTCACTTCACAGAGGCTTTTATTGCACAAACATCAAAGTGTATTTACCTAAATGAGTTTTTCCATTTAGTCCCGACTATAGCCTATGCTCCTGATGAAATGATGTTCAAATGCAGCTGGATTTAAAAGGTAATGTGCCTGTGTTTTGTGGCCCTTGACTCCAGACTACTACCTCACAGACACCTTGCATGTTCTACATCACTCGCAATGCAACAACATGACTGAAGTTTTGTCCAAACAGGAATAGACCACCATTAAAGGCTGGGGCTGTCAACAACGATTTAGAGACACAGAAATAGGCCTGTTTTCCTACGGGAACGAGAACTGAAGCAAAGCACAAGCTCTGCCAGGAATACATCAGACTCGCTCGCCGCCATCGCGTCTTCACACACATCAAATATCACACCAACTGACGCGGCTCTCCGCTGACCCCACTCCCCTCGCATCTTTAAAGAGCTAGGGAGGAAAGCGTGAGAGAAAAGGAACCGTTGGAAGCCGAAAAAAAGGACGATTTCAGTGTTTTCTTCTCCATCTGAGAGTTTGACTTAGGTGGCGCGCGCCGGGAGGCGGCGCCGGTCTCCGTTCATTACTGGCAGGGCGTGTTTGAAGACGGAGACTCCTCGTCCTCTGGGAGGCACGCGCTGCGCCTCTGACAGATGGCTATTTCATCATTGCGCACAGGAGGTAGCAGGCAGGCGGCGTGTGTGTGTGTGTGGGGGGGGGCGGATCTCGCCGTTGTCGTGGGGGAAGGTGTGCGCGAATGCGTGTGTGTGTGTGGGAGTGTGCCTGCGTCCGTGTGTGTGTGTGTGTGTGTGTGAAGAGTGGTCAATCAGTTGTGTATCATTACATGGGAAACGTAGTCCTTACAAGGCATGCATTCGACACCTACAAACACACACACACCTTGAGTTCGGGGACAGTAAAATGAACCCCGGGATCCGTGCCAACGTTCACCGCCAAGTGTGTGAGGAAAAAAAAGTAGCCGGCATGAGAGACGCTGCCACCTACAGCTAATTGGCTCTACCTGCAGAACCCAGCCCCTCATCTGTGTAACGATGTCTGCCGCTCCCCCGGGGACTCACACACAGCAGCCCTGCGTCTGGAGCGCCCGGAGGGGGGATCCTCAAAGTCGACCGTACGCCGCACGCCGGAATAAGGAGTGACAGTCAGCCAAAGCACACGCATGAGCCACTGTGAGCGCACGCACTTGGGGATGCGGCGGCGAGTAATAAGCCGGACTAAAAATAGAGGCGTTCGCTTGTGGGAACAGCTCTCGTTTTAGCCTCCTCGTCTATTGGGTTGTGTTGTGGTCTACGGTGTTGTGTGTGTGTGAGTGTGTGTGTGGCACGACTTAGGCTGTGTCATAGTATCCTAAGGTGAGACCCCCCCCCCCACTAATCTAATCATGATGATGCTGACTAATGATGGGGAGTGCGTGTGTGTGTGTCTGTGTGCATATGTGGATGTGTGTGTGCGTGTCTGTGCATGTGCGTGCGTGCGTGTGTGTCTGTGTGCATATGTGGATGTGTGTGTGCGTGTCTGTGCATGTGCGTGCGTGTGTGTGTGTAGGGTGACACTATCCAACTGCCCTCAAGTCAGTCTAGGACTGTGAGATGAAAATAGTTGTGTGTGTGTGTCTGTGTGGGACCGAGTGACAAAGAAGGAGAACAAACGTGTGCACGTGAGCACGCGTGCTCGGCGTGCGCTTGTGTGTGTGTGTGTATGTGTGTGTGTGTGTGTGTGTGTGCAGAGACAGCGAATCGGGCCAGGCGGTAAATAACTCAGCGCGGCCTGAATGTGAGATATTACCTCAGGGCGAAACGAAAGGACGGAGCAGCCTTGGCGAGCAGAAAAGGTCAAGGAGAAGGAAGGAAGGGAGGAAACGGGAGCCGGGAAAGGTCGCGGCGCGGTGACGCACGCCAAAACGATATTACGGGCAAGAGGCGCTAAGGGCAGAGTCGGGACGCGGACTTTGGGAAGGTCGGGGACGCGGGGCTCGGTTGAAACCCCTCGGGGTAACGCGGAGTGTGAGTGTGTGTGGGTGAGTGTGTGGGTGTGTACGTGTGGGTGTCTGTGTGGTTGTGTGTGTGTGGGTGTGTGTGTGGGTGAGTGTGGTTGTGTGTGTGTGTGTGTGTGTGAGTGTGTGAGTGTGCCTGAGTGTGGGTGTGTGTAACATGTGTGTGAGAGGAAAGCCAGTGTTGGTGAGCGAGAGAGAGAGAGAGAGAGAGAGAAAGAGAGAGAGAGAGAGAGGGAGCCAGACAATACTAAGACAGATGACAGAAAGTCAACCTCAACAAAACAACTTTACATAAATGACAACCAAATGAATACACGCCGTGCGATAATGACATTAAATCACATTCAATCATAAACACCAGCGCTGGTGAATAAATCACCTCCCTGTTACTAATAGCACACACACACAATATGACTGTACCGCTAAGTCCCAACGTGATTTATATCATTATGATTATCACGGTCATAATTACGAGCGTCGTTATCCCTCTCATTATCAATGGCAATAACTCTATTAGCGTAGCGACGGACTGGCGCAAGCCCTGGATGCTAATTGCTGTCGCGTCTGCGTCAGAAGACCTGAAGTGCGGAGGTCTTTTCCGCGACCAATCTCTTGGCACACTGAGGTGAGAAAGCCCTCCTTCACACACATGGAGGGTGGGGGAGGATCTTACACTTACTTGATTCTCAACTCATAATCTCTTTTAATCTCCGCCACGCCAGACGATAGCTCGGCTAATTCGGCCGCGCAATTTATTAGCGAGTTAGCGGGCGCCGAGGTAGGCCCTGCAGTGCATTACTGTCGCGGCTAATCCACTTAGCCTGGATGTATCGCTGGTGCCTGAGGGGGAAGTGGAGGCAGGGGGGAGCAGGTAGGGGAGGCAGGCGGACCACAACGCTACCCGCTGTGGGGGTGGGGGGGGGGGGGCGCGTCAGGGAGACTCCCCTCCAGGCGCCCGTCGCCTCTCTATAGTTGCCATGATGGCTTGAAAACGTGTGTGTGATTGCTGGAGAAGGAGGCAGGGGAGCTATAAGTGTAGTGTGGTGTGTGTGTGTGTGTGTGTGGGTGTGTGTGAGTGTTTACACAGCCAGGGCTGGGTGATCTTGGGGGCCGCATGGCCCAATTTCACAGTGCATTTCACAGCCCATAGAGGCGAGGTGTCTACCAACCCCCCCCCCCCCCCCCCCCCCATCCACACACACACACAAACACACACACACACACACACACACACACACACACACCACCACCACCTACGGCTCTCTGGCGGTCACACACACTGGCCTCGGACATACAAGACCCCGGCCACATCCGACCACATCCGACCGCAATGTACACACAGAGAGACGCACACACAAACACAAAGCGTTCACATCTGACGGTATTAAACACAACCATGAAAACCCACTGAAATCCGCCCACGCGCAAATTACCTAGCTGCCTACAGAGTTCGCCCACACAGATATAACTCTTACTCGCTGGAAACCTCAAAATACCTCAGCGATGCCTCGAGCCAATCACGGTCGGCTTTACTGACTCGCGGAATCAGACGTGGTTCCTCTGGATTGCTCTGATAAAAAAACGCCTGTTTGCAGCACTCGAGATACTATAACAAAGACGCTAATTAAACAAGCAGGGAATCAGCCGCGTGGAGAGGAGTGAGATTTCTGACATCTAATAAAAAAAAACAACCCTGAAGCATCTCTCCTCACTGGTAATTATGACAACAAAGTGAGAAATGGCGCTTCGCCGCACAGAACACCCAAGTACTGTTTTGACGGGACTGTTTTGCGGACGCGGTATGCGGCGATTAAAAAAAAAAAAAATTGCTCTGTAACACACATACACAGACACAAACCACACACACACACACACATACTCAACCACAGTGCATTAGCACTCTAGAGATAACTACCTATCTCCCCCATCTCCGCTCCTACATCCTCTCCTCCACCTCATGCCGGAACGAGGGAAGGTAAACAGAGCTCTTAAGACGGAAGAGAGACCGATGGAGGGATGAGAGATCGGAGGAGGGATGAGAGATCGGAGGGGAGAGCCCATTTATCCGCTGGTCCAGGGCCCTTCTGCACCCCCTCCCTGTCACGGACAGATGCACTCATAATCAGCACCATTATGGTTCCTTTGTGAACAGCAGCATGGAAGGACCTGTGTGTGTGTGTGTGTGCGTGCGTGTGCGTGTGTGAGGTGAGGCGAAGAGGAGAGCTCTAAAGTAATTATACACAGCGTATGAAGTTCAATGTCAAAAAGAGATCCCGCTCAGGCTTCATAGCGGACAACTAAATGCCTGAGAGAAGGACCCTGTGTCCTTCCCATCCATAGAATTATTAGCAGAGGTTATTAGCAGAGGTACTGTACTGGAGGGATGAGGTTTTACATCGGGCATATCAAGGGCCAGCCAAAGAGGGGTCCCCTGCCATTTCCAAGAGACATTCATGGCCAACATCAACGCGACATGGCATGTTTTTACGAACAAAGCCACCTCACTTTGTGGTAGAATGAGGAGAGAGAGAAGGTGTTCCAGAGCTATCAGTGGCCTTTTACATAAATAACCATGTCTGCTTTGTGCACTTTGCCCGTTGTTGAGGTGGCGCGGATTTGCCGCGGCATGACAAGACCCAGAGGGGGGCCGCCATTACAAATGGGGCAGCCACAGAGAGCGCGATGTGGGAATAGGTGTGTCTTGGTCGGTTATTACAGGGCTAGACTACATAAGAACATCTTTTTTTACCTGGCCACTTCAAGATGAATAAAAGCAAAACATCGGAGCACTCATGTAGTCTGTGCGTTTATTGCAGGCGAACAGGTGACTGACGCACGCACACACACACACACACACACACACAGCCGCGAGGCTGGTCCCTGGTCCGCTGTAATCACGAGCCTGGTGTGTGTCAGTGTAGTTGGTCTCAGAGGGACCACACACGCTGGGCCAGAGCTCTAGCCTCCTCTGGAGACCGGCCCAGGGTCAGGGTCTTGATCATGATCACACACAGCTGGAGACCAAAACAGACACGGCTCTATATTTGTTCGAAACACACGCACGCACGCACGCACGCACACATGCACACACACACACACACACACACACACACACACACACAAACAGACAGACAGGTGGCAGTGCAGTTAAACTAGCTGAACAAACAAACTAACACCATGCCTGCGTTCCGAATCGCATACTTCCATACTGTATACTGTACTCTAGTACTGTATGCCAAAAAAGGATGTAGTATGTCCCAATATTTAGTATGCCACACGCAGTATGGCAAAAATACCAGTATGTCCTACTACTACTACCAGAAATATGCAAGGCAGTAGGCTTTTCTGGCTATTCTGACCCACAATCCTGTGCGCAGCGGAAATTATGCCACACGTGCGACTCGTGCCGGAGGCGTCATGATGAACCCCAGCGGTGGAAGAATGTCGCTCTATAGCCCAGTCCCAATGTCCCCCCTAAACCCTCAAGCCCTGAGCCCTCACAGACTTATTGACGTCACCTGGTGAAGTGATCGAGTGTGAGAGGCTGCAAGGGCTCGAATTGGTATAACAAGGAATGGGACAGCACTTGTGACATCACATTACGTTGACGTGAAAACATATTTCTTACTATTGTGGGCGTGGGGCTTTTTTTAAATCAATTTGTAAATTGTACATGTTTTTCTTGTAGGCCTTCGAGTAAATTAATTTTGGCTGAGTCAAATCCCCTTTACATTATCAGAACTCTCTGTGTTACCCTCAGAACATTTGTTCAACTTGAAATCATTTCATTTTGTGGTCATATGCGATCGCATCTGCGATCAAATATCAACCCAACCCAGTATTTGTTAGTAGGATCGCATCGATCCTACATTACTGCCTGTGATTCTTGTTTGTGATGAATCCAAAAGTATTAACTTAAGAATGATAATATATTATGTATACACATTCCTGCACCTCACAACTCTTTCCATATTCATGTTGGAAATCTCAATTCAAAGAACACTGCACCGAAATGGGTAATTAATGTCATACTGCTTTTAACTGGGCAATCATATGATTTAGAGCAACAGAAATCGATGTAAATTATAACCATAGCCTACATATTTTTAAACAAATCACATTATACAAACCCATGGGGTTAATAACCCATACTTAAAAAGAATGAAACCAAATTAATTATAAGGCTACTTGTGCAGATAAGCAAGTCCAGCTGAAAACATGAAAACATATTTTGTTCTGTAACGTGAACGTTACGGTTGGTTGATCTGTCCGTGCTTGTTTATTGGCTGTTCTTCAGGTAACCCCGTGTTTCACGTCACGACGCTATGAACTGTGGGTAATTCCCTTGGGCTAAGTCTGCAGAAATGCAGACTTACGGGAAGGGGCCATAAAGGGCTCAAAATGGCTGCCGGAGAGCCCTCACGCACTTGCCGAGTTGACATTGGGACACCCCTAAGCCCTCGCGGACTTCGCGGGAGCGTGCTCTTAAGTCTGCGAGTCTGCAAGGGTGGACTGGGCTTATGACTCTGCGACGGATGTGGTCAAATTTCAAGGCGCAGTCTTATGACGAGGTAGCATGTCCCGATTGTATGCATACTGCATGGAAAGTACGTACTTCCTAGGGGCAGCTGAAGTACGCACTGGTAGTAAAAAGTAGAAGTATGCAATTCGGAACGCAGCCCGTAATTGGAGGGTCGGGTTGCCTGCTACCGTCCAATCAGGATTTTTTCTTTGCCCAATGAACGGGCCAATGGCTGGACAGCTCTGGCTGGGGATGGGGGTCGTTAAGGAAACTAAGGTTGATCACTGCACCTGTCAGACAGAGAAATTAGGAGTCGGTTGGAAAACGATAAAGGGTTGTTGTTGATGCAGAGGACACTGGGATGACAACACATGCACACACACACACACACACACACACGCACACACACACACACACACACACACAAATCAACCATGCTCATTTCCACTTCCCCGTGAGACAAAATGAGATTCCGGTCTCCCGTCACCTTAGAAACCGCGGCGCTCCGGAGCAGAGAGAACACTCGCGCACGGGGGCCGCGTTGCAATCAAAGTCCCGATTGGACACCGGCGACAGCTTGAATGACTATCTGTCATCAGCACGCCGCACGCGGAGAGGGTCTTGAAAGAGGGCCCGACTTCAAACACACGGAGCGAGCCCTCCTCCCCCTCTACCCTCTCCACTGCCCCGCGGGGAGCACACACGCACGCACACGCGCACGTGAACGTCGCACACATGTGAATGACACGCGCACACACACATATATACACACTCTTCTGATTCTTTTCTGTCTGTTTGTACAAAGCCTCACACAGCTGCTCTTCCCCAGAATATGAGAGAAGAAGCCCCTGGCTGTTTCAACTGCACTGCATTTCATATTGAGCCTGCATGCATACACACACACACACACACACACACACACACACACTGATTAGGCCTTTCTTCTATGTGTCAATCATCCCATTCCCGGCTGTCTGTGTGGATGAGTGTGAGCTGGATGAGGCTGAAGCAGACAGTCAGCCATTAAGATGGGATTCCACCATGCGTTGATACGCTGTATTGGATTATCCTGGATTGATCAGCTAAAGTAAGGGCTAAAAATGGATGTAACAAGACTGGGGGACCTCCATTCATATACAGCACACATACATGGGCGTGTGTGTGTGTGTGTGTGTGTGTGTGTGTGTGTGCGTGTGTGTGTGTGATGCTCTCGGTACTGCAATCCAGAGCTAAAGCATGTATATAATCCTATCTAAAACCTGTGTATGTGTGTTCCTCTGTGTGTGTGTGTGTGTGTGTGTGTTGTGTGTCTGTGTTTGTTCCTCTGTGTGTGTGTGTGTGTGTGTGTGTGTGTGTGTGTGAATGTGTGTGTGTGTGTCTGTTCCTGTGTGTGTGATGTGTGTCTGCTAATCTCCACTCAGACTCATTATCTCATTGTGTCCTGTCCATTAACGCACTGTAATAACGCTAAGAGGAAAAGATCACAGGGGGGCACCAGCGGAAGCTAACCAGGGGCCAATCAGGAGCCACCGCCCGCTGTGTCATCAGCCGCAACGCTCTGTAAAAAAAAAACTGTTGCCGGAGAAACCACGAACGTCCCATGGAGGAAACTGCCAGAGCTGTACGGATGTCGCGGTAGTTTAACCATGCGAAAGTTCGACCGGCGTATAAATGTGGGTTATTTTGGATCAAAAGCTGGTTATAGCAGTATACGGTGCGGTGATTATCGTTGGTCTAACGAGGCGTTTTTCTTTTCGTCCTCTGTTCGCCGCTTGCCCTAGCGACTGTGCGCGTGGCGTCTGAGCTCTTTGTTCGCGGAACGTGGCGAGGTCGAACGGCACGGGGGGTTCTCGTCTACATATCATCTGACCAATCAAATGCATCTCTTTCAACCCTTCTATTTGACCTAGCAACCGAGACATCCAATGCTTTTCTCCAATGGGCTGGGTGGGCTCATTCCAGGAGGTAAAAAGATCAAATTCTGCACACAAAAAAAGAAAAGAGAAGGCTAACGAGGCGGGCGCCGGCGACGTTTGAGCTTTTAATGAGCTACTGCCCCTGCGAGGATGACCCCTCCGCTCCTGGACAGGCCTCCGCTATTCAACGCAGCCCCAAGGATTAATCAAGGCCATTGCTCAAATATTAAACAGTCACCGCTACCTATTTACCCGGGGTTAATTCACTGGCCGGATCCCGAGAGAAATAAGCGTGCGTGCGTGTGTGTGTGTGTGTGCTTAAAAACAGGGGGTGGATTCTCAAAGCTGACCTGGTGGAAGGGTGGCGGAGTCGGAGGACGGGGGGGGGGCAGAGCCGGCGGGGCGGGTGGCTGGGGCACGTTGGAAGCGGAGGAGTAGGAGGAGCCCCGCGGCGGGGGAGGCAGAGCTTCAAACGGCTCGGGGGGATGAAAGGCAACGAAAAGAGATGGAGGGAGGGAGGGAGGGAGGACGAGGCCTCTTACTCCTCCATTATCCAACCACCGATGGAGGGATGGAGGGATGATGGAGGAGAGGAGGGGTCATTCACCTCTCACCCCCCCCCCCCCCCTCCACATATCTCCTCATCTCCAGACTGTTGAGACCCCCCCCCCTCTCCCTCCATGTCAGAGGCTCATTAGCCAGACTGGTGGGAGGCTGGTAGACCCACGCTGGTCACCCCCACCACCCCCCCAGACCCCCCCAGAGTGGACACAGCGGGAGGGTCGGAAAGATGAGACAGATATGGACCAGTACCAGAAGAGACATGGGTGGAGGGACACGGACAGAGGGACGGGGTCGGGG
>NC_140240.1:26919871-26935640 GCF_949987555.1 Borostomias antarcticus
GGGGCTGAAAGCACTCGTGTTAGGCATCTGACTGCATCCCTATGGGAGTTGAACAAGGAGTTCAATGTGTGTGTGTGTGTGTGTGTGTGTGTGTGGTCATTGTAATAGATACATTCAAATAAGTGTATTCTCTGTTCAAAGACATTGTCATAGGAAATCTTCCTTTGGTCCACACTGCCCTGTGTGTGATACAGTAGAACAGCTGTCACCTGTTTGTTTGCCCTGATGCCCCCCTTCTCTAGGCCTTAAACCCCCCCAGGGGTCCCCTCCTCCCATCTCTCCCCTTCATTCTTAATGAACAGTTCAGCTGTTGACCCTCAGAACTAGCCTCCTCTCATATAATTGGTTAGGGGAGTTTTGCATATGCATGTATGGGTTGTACCCACAGTGTTTATAATGCTCGGTTTTGGTGATAATCTTTGCTCTTGGTGGATTTTCTTTCTCTGAGAGCCCGTCTTTGCAAACCCGTGAGCCATTTTGGAATATAAGTAACCAGCTTTGGACTAGAACCTTGGAAAGATGAACCTTAGCATTCTCGAGTACCCTCGAGTGTCTTAATTATTGGAATAAATCCACGAGCGTCATCTTCACTATAAAAGCAGGACTGCGGTTTTTACCAACCCAACTCAATCTTTCCATCTGTTGTCCAGACAGCCATGTTCCTCCCGGTATACACCATGTTCCTCCCAGTATACACCATGTTCCTCCCGTATACACCATGTTCCTCCCGTATACACCATGTTCCTCCCGTATGCACCATGTTCCTCCCGTATACACCATGTTCCTCCCAGTATACACCATGTTCCTCCCAGTATACACCATGTTCCTCCCAGTATACACCATGTTCCTCCCAGTATACACCATGTTCCTCCAGTATACACCATGTTCCTCCCATATACACCATGTTCCTCCCAGTATACACCATGTTCCTCCAGTATACACCATGTTCCTCCCAGTATACACCATGTTCCTCCCAGTATACACCATGTTCCTCCCAGTATACACCATGTTCCTCCCAGTATACACCATGTTCCTCCCATATACACCATGTTCCTCCCATATACACCATGTTCCTCCCATATACACCATGTTCCTCCCATATACACCATGTTCCTCCCAGTATACACCATGTTCCTCCCAGTATACACCATGTTCCTCCCATATACACCATGTTCCTCCCGTATGCACCATGGTCATGAACACACAGCTGAAACCAGGTCCCACATCTTAAATGGTTCCCATTATATGCATATATGTACTGTATGTATATTTGAGTATTATTATACATACAGTATCTATACAGACTGTATGTATGCATGTATGTATGTATCCTTTATTTATATTATCTATCTGTCTGTCTGTCTGTCTGTGTGTCTGCTTGCTTGCCTGCCTGTCTGTCTATAAAAGATATCTCATCTATTTTCAGATCTTCCATTAAGCTTTCAGATCTTCCATTATGCTTTGAAGCATTCTACTGTGAAGCCGAGCATGCTCAGTCTGTGCTGCGACGCGGCAGTGTTCTTACATATCACAGCTAACACCCCTGATGTGGTTGTTGTTGACGATGAAAATCTTACAGAGGTGTTCGTTCAATTACAGCTTAGAGAAAGCCTTTCTTACTGGGGTGCTGACATATCAACACCTAGAGCCTGTATCACCTGTATCAACACCTAGAGCAGAACATTAGACTTTTAGTTTTCATACTTGTCAGCCTCGGTCATGTGCACAAGATGGTTGTGAGGGGCCTTAGCGAGGTACTGCTCAATATGGAGGAGGCACTGTTTTCCATACTCATGAAGTAGCTACTGTGTCCTGTCATTGTCATCATATTGGGTGTGTTAAGTAGCTGAGTGCTCAGTCAGCGATCAGTGATCAGAAGTCACTTAACGGGTTGCTCAATTACACTCAGACTGATCTGCTCAGAGCACAAGTGAGCAGTTTTGAACTATGATCTGTTTGAGCCAAACACCACGTCATAATCATCATCAGTGAACAAAATTTTTTTTTTATGACTGTTTTTCACTGCCGTTGTTTTCACGTATGGAAATACATGGGAGTGAATGCAGCTGACGGCTCACTATGGCGCATTCACTTCCATGTATTTCCAAACGCGAAAACTATGGCAGTGAAAAACAATCGGAGTCTGATAATGATAAGTTTGTAACCCCGATATTATATTTAGCCTGTTATTTTGACTATTTTGGTTCTTGAAGTGGTGTTTTTATAGTGAACTTTTAAAATTGGAGTCAACAGGCACTTCCACATTCGTCCCACCAATTCAGTCAGACTTGACCAATATGGCCACTGTAGTGAATAAAGTGAATATGGGGGTGACTGGCTGGTTGGTTAGCTGGTTGATTGGTTGACTGGATGGTTGTTTGGTTGGCTTGCTGGTTGGTTAGTTGGCTGGCCTGCTGGTTGGCTGGCTGGCTGGTTGGTTGGCTGGTTGGTTAGCTGGTTGGTTGGTTGGCTGGTTGGTTGGCTGGCTTGCTGGTTGGTTGGTTGGTTGGCTGGGCATGGTTGGCTGGCCTGCTGGTTGGTTAGCTGGTTGGTTGGCTGGCTGGCTGGCTGGCTGGCTGGTTGGTTGGTTGGTTGGCTGGCTGGTTGGTTGGTTGGTTGGCTGGTTGGTTGGTTGGCTGGCTGGTTGGTTGGCTGGCTGGTTGGTTGGCTGGCTGGCTGGTTGGTTGGCTGGCTGGCTGGCTGGCTGGTTGGTTGGCTGGCTGGTTGGTTGGCTGGCTGGCTGGTTGGTTGGCTGGCTGGCTGGCTGGCTGGCTGGTTGGTTGGTTGGTTGGTTGGCTGGCTGGCTGGCTGGTTGGTTGGTTGGCTGGTTGGTTGGTTGGTTGGCTGGTCGGCTGGCTGGCTGGCTGGCTGGTTGGTTGGTTGGTTGGCTGGTTGGTTGGTTGGTCGGCTGGCTGGCTAGTTGGTTGGTTGGTTGGTTGGTTGGTTGGCTGGCTGGCTGGCTGGTTGGTTGGTTGGTTGGTTGGCTGGCTGGCTGGTTGGTTGGCTGGCTGGCTGGCTAGGCATGGCAGAGGAGAGTGACGCCAGCTGGCTGGTGGCAGGCCCTGATCTATGGCTCAGCCTGACTGGGGCCCCACAGCAGGGTGGCAGGGGAGACCAGGGCAGGTCTCCGGGAACAAAAGGAGGTTCACTCCACCGCACTCCATCAACCCCCCCCCCCTCCCCCCGACAGGCGCGCGTACACACCCACACCCACACACACGGGCCGTGTCCGAATTGCATACTACTTGCTATATAGTAGGCGAGATGCAGCATGCTGCATCAAAACTGTGCATACTGTATTTCGCCTACTATATAGTAGGTACTATATAGTAGGCGAAATCGGCGAAAAAATGGGCGTAAATGTAGCATAGTCCAGAGCATACTGTTCCGGAAGTCGAGAGGTGATACGTCACTGGGCTGTGAGAAAAATAAAAAAAGATGGCGAACGAAGAGGTCTCCGGGACCGCAGCGGGAGTTTTCAAATGTAAGTATTGACTTAATTTGTCGATGGAAAAATTATTTTTCCGGACAGATATCTTAGTTATAACGACACAGAGCTACAAATGCAGTTTTGTGTATATAGGTGGGGTAGAAATGACATTTCGAAAAAGAACGTCATGATAGCTAGCTGTGGTGGACGTTACGTTAGCTAGCTAGCCCAGCTAACGTTAAAGAGGAGTGGAAATGATATAGGAAGTGAAGGCGACATAACAGATGTTTTATTAGTCATATACATGGTCCAATACTCAAAACTGCCAAATTAGCTATAAATGAGAAAACTGTGATACGAGTTTGTTGTTTTGTTACTAGGGCGCAGCCCTTTTGAACGTGACGTCACTGGTATGGTTATAGCTAGCTCCTGTACACTAGCCTACTGTAATGCTAGCTACTGTACACACTGAAATGGCTTCCACTTCTGCTAAAAGATCTACGGGGGGAGTTTATTGTATTGCTCCAGGCTGTAGTAACGAGTTCTACAGAACTACATCAGCCGGTCTGGAGACACACTACCACCGATTGCCTTTGAAAAGGAAAGCTGTCCTGCAATGCTGGCTAGCAGCTCTGAAACGAGCTAGCCCGCCAACTGCGCCGGAATTCAGGGTCTGCAGCGATCATTTCTTGCCAACGGACTATGTGGAGAGCTACCAATTCGACAAGACAGGGAAAATTGAGAAAATAAGAACCAGACGACTGAAGCCAGAGGCAACGCCACTATTTTTGATTTTTCGGGCTACAGCGTAGGGACAACAGACAGACCAACCCAGAGCCAGGGCCAGTCGTGCGTGAGCCGCAGAGAAAGAGCGCTCAAACGCGCAAGTCAGGCAGAGGACAGACTGGTAGGTTAAGCAGTTGCAGCTTGCTGAAATAAACTGAATAGGGCCTACGAGTCACAAGCTAATCAAGCCTCAAACTTTTTTGAACCAAGATCTACTTTTCAAGTAGCCAGGCTGCCGAGATCTAACGTTAGGCTACCAGTCCAGTTTCAACATCGCAAATGCACACACAGCCAGACACGCACACCGTTTCCAGCCTGCATAGCAATTAAACTCGAAAAACGTTCTTTCTCTTGGTATTTTGGTCCAGTCTCTAGATAACCCTAATTAACAAGCCAGTCAGTGATTAGGCTATCTAGTGGCCCCCACTTTACAAGTTTCAATAATGGTCTTATATGGCCTACATTTCATGGATGGAAGCCGAATCGATCAACTAGGCTACCCATAACGTTAGGCTATAACTTGGACACCAAGGCTAATCGTTAATAACAACCACAATTAGGCTACTTCACAACAACGCCATGCCACACGAGGCACAACAGTTTATTACACATTTTCTCGAACAAGGTAGAGCTCTAGATAGCAAACATATGGTCTTACCTTAATTTCGAATAAATTAATCCAAAGTGTGAGAGTAATATTTTGGGGGATTTGCTTCTATACTTTTATCCGAGATTACTGAGTCCGAGTTATTCCCATAGTAAAAAAAACAAACAATGGTTAATCCCGCACGGTTTGCAGAAACTACAACGTAGTCTACACGTAGACAGGGCGCGTGCGTTTAGGGCTGGCCTGGCTTTTTCCAGCGAAAAAATAAATATGTTGAATCATGAATAGCCTACTTACATAGTAATAACCCCCGCCCCCCCCAAACTACGACAAAATGTACGTTTTTAAAAACAACAACATTGACATGTTTTTTCCAAGATTTTTTTTTCAGACGACCGTCTTGACCCCTGTGACGTAAAGGTTTCAGGTGTCAAGTATGAGTCACTCATATTTCCAAGCAACCCCTCTCCCAATACACCACTGGCATCGTTAATTTATCCAGGTGTAATCTCAAACATCAAACCAGTTTACCTAGTCTAATGCATTGGGCTGTTCCAAGATAAAATGTGGGTTACACTTACAATACAGTAATCATAAAACAACATTATGAATAATTCGAAATTTCTTTAAAATATTCTATTTAATTCCATAAATATCAATCCTACCTTTTCTCACCAGGGAGGACCAAATGTAAGTCTGGAGATTTACTGAATTTAATTGCAATGCATTGGCCCTGCACATTATGAATTTACACATATTTACACATAATCAAGGATACTTAGGTACTGTAACTCATACAGGAGGTAGGATTAACAGTGGGGGGACCACCAGGAGATGAGGATGTAGGCTAGGCTACATAGTACTTGATATAGGCTATGCTGTATCGTGTCGACACCGGACCACGTTGGATGGTATCTCGCCGATCAAGTCGAATGATTTGTTTCATCGGACACAACAGGAAACTTCACTTTCAACTGTCGCTTTCCAACTGTATCACACTCACGCACGCAGATGGGGTGGGTGACTGCGCAGGCGCTTATGTGTAGGCTAATTGAGATACTTTTTTGAGGTGGAACACAAACTCAGTTTTCTGAAAACGTTGGGGTAGGCTATTTGAGTATTGGAACATAATTGCATTACTTTAAATTACTTTCATACCGGTTTTCAATTTGCAAGGTATCATAAATAGTGTGATAATATAAGCAGGCTACATGACGACTCTAGTACAAAATTCACTCATACTCATTCATACTTCCATAATCATATGTATGTGTAAGGCGTATTATTATTATTATTATTATTAGCATATTCTAAACAAAGCATAGCCTAAGCATATACTACAGCAATCGACATGGCAGACGAGAGCCAGGGATACGAGCAGATAAAGACAAAAAATGAATTGAAACAGACAATGACACTGTTGGCAATGGCATATTATATTTCAAATTCATCACAAGCATATTCAAATCCATGGTATTCAGGAGAGGGGAACAAATTCCTGATGAAAGCCACAGCGCAGGATGGGATTGGAATCCGGTATCTTTTCCCCAAATGCCCTCTCGTCCAAAGAGTGAACTGTCTGTAGGCTGTCAACCTGAAGAGTCTGAAAAAAGTATGCAAAATGTTATTTGGGCTACCTTTATTTAAACTCGAATGAACATTGAGAATTGCCTCATGCATTTGCATTGATGTCCAGAATTAAAAATAAAAAAACTAGCCTACAGTAATGATAGGCTACAACAAGGCTTAGTCGCCTAGGTAATAATAGCCTAAATGAATGGCCAAAAACTATGCAAATAACAAAATACAACAGACTACAAACAGATGAAAGACGGTCGGTCTGTTAACTTTCCTTGAGTTATAGCCCATCTTTGACACCGCTAAATTAACTCGTGTAATCTAACGTTACGGCAGCCTATAGTAGAGTTGTGAACGTCAGAAACAATCAGAAGAATTAGCCTACTTACTGCAAGTTAGCTAACATAACTTCTACAGTCTGAAAGAGCACGAATCATCCACTATATTCGTGATAAAACAGGGGGGCTCCTGCACACCTAGGGTGTCTCGATTATAATGATGATTAGCGTGCGTTTCTGACACAACGTGGCTACCTGGGCTGGCTAACGTTAGCTACCTTCCATAATCCATTAACCTTACCTGCTATTTATGGGACGCTCCAGCGTCTCAGCCCTGATGTCCTTCAGGGACAGCATAGCCACCTCCAGTACATCTCTCTCCCCACATAACATCTGGAAAGTCCTCTTCAAGGTAATGCACTGGCCTTCAACCACAAAATCGTCCAAGTTTGCCTCCTGGCAGCAAATACACTCCACCGCGGTCGGCATTGGGATGCAACACCCACAGCTGCACCAGTCGACCCGCTCCTGACCCCGAACAACCACCACTTGTTCCTCAGCTTCTTCCTCTGCAAACTGCACGATTGGTGTTTCTCGCACAGGCTCATACGCATACGCTATGGGGTTTAAAGGCACCACAATTTCTCTCTCCTGGTCGTCTGAATCGCTCATTTTTAGGCTACTTTACAACTAGCTAGCTAGTTATATTCTTGTTTGCTTTAAACGCGCCGCCGGTTTCACCATACCAGTGACGTAGTGTGACGTGGAATTTAAAGATGGCGGCACTAGACAGCTAGAAACGTAAATATCAATGTTGGAAATGTGATTTATTTTGGGTTTTTATCTGTTTTTTGGGGAGTAATGAATTTACTAGTTCTCTTTAAATATGAGGAACAACACGTGATCAGTTCTTAGTTGGCTATTTCTGTTCCCCTTTAATAGGCTGCTAACGTTACAGGTGTTCAGACGGCTCTTGCTCAAAACGTATTCATGTCAAATCTTAGATGTTTCTATAGCTAGAATCGAGAGAAACAGACTAACATTTCCATGTAATATGACCATGATCGCTTAAGAAATGTGCAAGAAATGTCGAAATTGTGATGAGTTGTTAAATGGCAAACCTAAGCCACCGAGCCTAACGTTACTTGAAGTTGTTTAAACAATTGTCTGTTCATTCCATGATTTAAACGAGTTCAACTGTTCATATATCATATATTAATATTCATTGTCCCATAATACTTCTGGATGTATTACAGGGACCAACGACCACACCAGGGACGATGATCCTCTGGAGGACGGCTGCATGGGTGGCCCCCATCGCCTCTTCCAAGACCCCGTACCACTTCCACGAAGCGGCTGTGGCCTCCCTCCCTCTGTGCTGACCCCAGTTCTGGGGCTCTTTAGGTCCTATGAGGTTAGATAACAGTTTTCTAGTGTCATACAAACTGTGAGTCCCTATCAATATCTTTGCTATCCCAGTTCTGGGGCTCTTTAGGTCCTATGAGGTTAGATAAGTTTTCTAGTGTCATACAAACTGTGAGTCCCTATCAATATCTTTGCTATCATGTAGCCTGTAGATCAAAATCACCTTGTACATGGCTACAAGGTTCTCTGCGTGCTTTATCCAGGCTGTCTCCGTCGTCCGCTGCAGCCCAGCTTCTAAGATGTAGGTCCTACATAAATCAATATCCAAAGTAAACAGACCGCTGGATTGCTTCTGAACAACAATGCATACGTTAGTTAACTTACTCCAAGCCTTTCAGCGTGGTTTCTCTTCCCCGTAAACAGGGAAGAGTTGGCCGTCCTCCAGAGGGAGGACCGGCTGATGTTGAATGGGGGAGAGAGAAGGCAGAGATGAAGGCTGAGTGGAGGGAGGAAAGGGGGTTGTTTAAGGAGAGGGAGGACCGGCTGATGTTGCTTCTAGAAGCCTCAGTCAAAAAAAACTGTTTTATCTTGTTCCATTATTGTTTTTGTTATTTTTTATTAAATGTATTTTCTTGAATTAAATTGGTGTTTGTGTGTCATTCCTTGTAATGTCTTCCCAGTCAAAGAACAAATGTCACTATACCTAAAACCAGTCATTAGAGTAAAAGAACATTCCTAATGGACATTGTAGTTTGCAATTAGGCATAAAAGACGGAACACACATGTTGGTTCACAATGCTTCATTGGAATTATTCAGAGACGGTTATGAAAGCTTCAGTTTAATGTGTCTGACTAACGACTACTTGATAAGGGAGTTACATGTCCAAAGCGCTCTGCGTGTTGTAAGACCTTCCAAGTTACTGTACATGACCTGTAGACATATCAAGACAATGTGTCTGATGTGTAGATATTACACTTTGTTGAAATGTTAATACATCAAGAAGTAACCTTTACATGTATAATGGAAGAAACACAACCATAAACATTTCTTGGATATTTTTATTACACAATGGTCTTCAAATATACTTTTGACTTGTTTATATTTGGTCAGATCATTAGCTTTCCTTGCAAAAGGTACTGACAGGAGAACGCTGATCTGTTGTCTCCCCCCAAAATACTTAAACTGATTACTATGTACAGTGTTACACATACATTTAAATACAAATACATTTAAACAAATGCCTCAAGGCTGCCTATAACCAACTGATCAGTGTTTAAAGCCTCAAGGCTGTCTATAAGGAACAAGGTAAAGCACACTCATGAACTGATAGACTGACTACTTATGGCAGGATGTGGGTAGTCGTGCTCACCAAGAGCTGGGATCCAGGCAGCTTGTGCTGGTGCTGATGCTGCCGCTGCGAGACACTTTCTGAGGCCATCTCCAGGGTTGGGATGATCTGCAGCAGCAGGACCATGGCCACCATCAAGGTCTTCAACCTTTAAATGGTTAAATGCAATTAGGCCTACTGTAAGTCGCTTAGCAGACACACAAAAGTGTCTGCTAAATAAATGACTAAGGTAATGCTGGCAAGATGACAAGACCATTGTAAAGGGTGAGTACTGAGAAAAGCTCTAAATGCAATGAATTATTATTATTGTTATTGCTATTATTAGCACCTCCATGGTCTTGCCCCATCCTCCTGACCATCACCAAGGTTCCTCTGTGTCGATTTTGACAATCTGAAGTCCCTCCTTGTGTCCAGCCGTCAAAATAGGTCCTCAGCAGGGACGTGGAGGTTGACTTGGTGAGGACCTCTGTCTTCCATGTGAGCCTACAGGGGGAATATTATTAGGGCAAACTTTAACTCATTTGTGCGTATGGCATATACTTGTCTTTACAATGTGATAATAGATAGATGTCATTATCTGTAGAGCTAAAATGTAACATTACAAAGCAGGCGTGTAGTGATGAGTAAACCCAGGTAAACTCAGTTTACCCACCTCTTTAAAATGAGTTGAGTTTTATTGTTTTGCTTACCTGCCTCTCAGAATCTATTTAATATAACATCCCTGGTACAAATGTAACAGTATAGCTAGCCCCAAGCCAGCACATGCGGGGCTATCAACTAACCTAGCTAACTAGCGTAGCTAGCAAGCTAACGTTCAATATTTACCTCAACTACAAGCATGTCGAGAAGATCTCATGACGGCTCTTCTCCTTGCAGCGTGAACACGACTTCTCCTGCTGCAGCAGCAGCCGCACATCCCATGCCAGGAAAAGGCTACATTTTTGTGGATAATACACAAAATGATCACAGAAAACACCGGATAATTGTACCACAGCTTCGCGGGAGTAAACAGTATCGTATCCCGTCACTTCCGCTGGATGACTCGAGTAGCATGCTGTATTTTCTCGCATACTACACGCGTTTTGTGGAACAGTAGGTACTATATAGTATGCAGTATGCATACTATATAGTGCCTACTATATAGCATGTAGCAGGTAGTATGCAATTCGGACACGGCCACACTCTTTCACTCACTCTTTACCCCTCCTTTACTACACAGTGCGCGTGTCGACAGAAGGGGGTGGGGTGGGGGTGAAGCTGTCAGAACCGTCGTCTTCGCTCGGCTGCCGCTCGTTAACGTGTTAATTAGCCCGCCCTGCTCCTCCTGTACGGTAATTAAACCGAGCCGGGGCCCGGCCGCTCGTCAGGGGCTGGCAGGGGCAGGGCGCAGCCTCGCTCGGGGGTTGGCACGGCGACGCGAGGAGTACCATATAGGACGGATGAGCTTAGCAGCAGAACGGAGTGTCTGTTGACAATAAGGATGGAACCAACCCAATGCTTCCGCCAGAGAGAGAGAGAGGGAGAGAGAGAGAGAGAGAGGGAGAGAAAAGAGAGAGAGAGAGGGAGAGAAAAGAGAGAGGGAGGAGGGGGTGGGGTCTCCTACTATCTCCCTCCTCCTCCCGCAGCTCGCGAGTCTGACAGGCCAGATGAAGAGCAGTTTTTTTTTTATGGACGGCGGCTAATTGAGTTGGTTGAGATTGTCGTCAATTCCCCTCTCGCTCTCTCTCTCCCTCCCTCCCTCTCTCTCTCTCTCTCTCCCTCTCTCTCTCCCTCTCTCCCTCCCTCTCTCTCTCTGGAAGATGACACATTTCTCTCTCCTATCGCGGCGCCGCAGCCGACCGGTCCATCCGTCTCCATTTCTCCCCCTCCGCTCCTCGCTCCCCCGCGTCGCTCTGGACGGGCCCTTCCGTCCCCTCCGTCTAATTAGAGCCTCCTCCTGCCTCGTTCCGTCCCTCCCGGCCTCCACCGGCGCACCCCGCCCCCGTGGAGACCCTGACCTCCCACACCCTGCTTGTCGTCCCCTTCCTCCCTGCTCCGTCTTCTTCCTCCTCTCCCTCCCTCCCTCTCTCTCTCTCTCTTAGTCATTCTAGAATCCGTCACGCCTCCCTCTCTCTCTCTGTACCCTTTTTCTCTCTCTCTCTCTCTCTACCCTTGTTCTCTCTCTCTCTCTGTACCCTTGTTCTCCCTCTCTCTCTCTCTCTCTACCCTTGTTCTCTCTCTCTCTCTACCCTTGTTCTCTCTCTCTCTATCTACCCTTGTTCTCTCTCTCTCTCTCTCTCTCTACCCTTGTTCTCTCTCTCTCTCTACCCTTGTTCTCTCTCTCTCTCTCTACCCTTGTTCTCTCTCTCTCTCCCTGCCCCACAACACTCCTTCTCTCCACCTCCTCCCCTCCCTCCCTCTGTACCCTCCTTCTCTCCCTCTCTCTCCCTCTCTCTCTCTCTCTCCGTCCTCCCCTGCTCCTCTCGTTCTGAATGAGTTAATTAGGCTCATCTCTGGCACCCTCTTGCCGAGCGGCGAGCCCGGAGGGGCAGCTGCGCCACTCCGCCGATGATTGGGGGGCTATTTTTAGAAGACAACAGAGGAGGAGGGGAGGCGGAGAGAGAGAGAGAGAGAGAGAGACGGCTGAAGGTCGTCCGGCGCACGCCTTCAACGCGGAGTGCGTCTGTGTGAGCGAGGGAGAGAGACAGAGAGAGAGAGAGGATTGAGGAATAACACTATTATGGATTTGGCTGACAGCCTCGTACAGTAAGACCACCGGAGGGGGAGGGGGGGGGGGGGGGGGGGGGGTTTCATCGATCATGGCCGCATTGTCCCCACACAGCGACGGCGCTCGGGACGACACAATAGCGCCCGACAGATAAGCATTGCGAGAGCGGGCTATGCGCTCCTCATATGAAAGCCTTTCCACCGGAGGCACTTGTGTTCACGCGACGGCCCTATTGTGTTTAATGACCAAAAAGCCAGACTCTCTCTCTCTCGCTCTCTCTCCTCTAATTAGCCAGGGCTGAGGGGGCCTACTGAGAGGCACTCTGGGCCCCCGTCTCCATGGAGAAGCTGCCAGGTGGCACTCTGGACTACAAGTCCCAGGGTTCATCCCCTCAGCAGGCTCCTCCCACTCAGAGGCCTGTCGGGAGAGTGGAGGGTGAGTCATAGTCGGACGGACGGATGTGTTATTTTCATACCGGCGGAAATGCAGATGTATGGATGGATGGTTCTAGATACTGTCGGGGTCAATATTAAATCTAGGCACCGGAGGGATGCTAGAGGGTGTTCAGGAGGGTCTGTCATTTGGGGAGGGGTTCACAGCAGGAACGCTGTATCACAAACGGGGAGGCAACCGATTCCGACAGTAACCAAAATATTTGGTGTAACCAGAAACGCAAGTTTGCCGGTAAGAGCAACAGTGGCGCGGAAACGAAATAACTCCCAATTGTGTTCAGAAGGAAACGGTCGCAAAAATAATCTCGGTTCCCTGCTACTTCAACTGTGTCAAATCGCTTAGTTTCCTGCTCCTGTCTGTGTGGATTTGTTCCCCACTTCCCATCAAACACGCTCTATTCACGGTGTAATGACTTCAGGGGACGATAATAACGTAAAGATTTGAGTGAGGCGGTTGTGAACGTATATAAGACAACGAGCAGGTCCAAGCACTGATCACGCAGAGACAAATATAGAAGCAGAGACCAGGGAGACGTGGAGAGTGAGAGCGAACCAGCCGGGGAGTTAACAGACCCTCGCTCGCCAGTAAACGAAGCAATCAGTGACAGTCGGAGACACAATTAGGAGGCGATTACGCAAAAGAGCTGCTTTTCCTCTCTGCTTTCCACGCTTGTTTCACACTGGGCCCTTGCAGCCTCCGGCCCGCCCCCCCCGCAACCCCCCTGGCCTCATCCTCGCACCTCATGTTAGCCATGTGATCTCCCTACACACACACACACATGCGTGTTCACAATCACACACACACACAACCCGAGCCCCTCTTAATTAGCAGCCAAGCCGTCTCATGGCAACGAGCTCGTCAATCTCCCCCTATGTAGCGGAGCTTTAATTAGCAGATTTAAATGTGAGTGTGTAACGGAGTGACACCGAACACAGGTCTCCGCCCCCCCCCACCCCCTCCCTGCCTCTCCCCATCCCCCGTTGACCTGACTGATTGTTGGTATCTCCACGCCAGACAGGCATCTCTGCCAACTGGCACGCCCCCTGTGCCCTGTGCCTGCATGGCTGGTTGGCACAGGCTGGCACTCGTTTCACAACACACTCTGTGGGCTGTGTGTGTGTGTGTGTGATTTTGAGCACATGTGTGTGTGTGTGTGTGTGTGTGTGTGTGTGTGTGTGTGTGTGATTTTGTGCGCGCGCACATGCATATATGTACATTATGCATGCGCCTTCTGGGAAACAGAGGGCGCCCTCTCCCAGTTGGTCAGGATTATTATTGCCCCCGAGCCAGCTCCACGGAGAGGGGTTTATGCTAAATATATTTAAATCCGAGTCGACAGCGACTCCGTCACAGGGCGCAGGTGAGGCAACACGGAGCAAAGCCGCCGCCGTCTCCAAGGGTCACCGGCGCGGCGGGTTCGAGGGTCATTCTAACACGAAGGGGATAGATGACGGATTTCTGATACAAGGATGAATGAGGCGGTGAAAAACAAAGGGCGAGATGACGAACGCACGGACGGACGCTCGGCCATCTTTTGTCGGGACATGACTGAGAAAAAAAAATCCCAAAGCGACACGTGAACGTGACTGACTACATCTGTCATCGTCCGTTCGCCGTCCCCCCGTGACGTTCAGGGGACATAAGAACACCCTTCCACTGCAGACGGAGGTCCAGGGTACAAAGGAGTCCACTGAGCAGCCGAATTGCCATGATCCCCTCCCCCCTGACTAATGTTAACTCACTGCTCTCTCCACCAGAGAGAGAAGGAGGGAGGGGGGGTTAGCAGGGGGTTAGAAGCATTAAGAGGATAAATGGCGTTCAATTAATCCTGACCAACTGGGAGAGCACTCCCTCCGTTTCCCACAGCCCGGTACGCCAGACGAGGCGATGAGTGAGGCACCGTGGGAGGTCCGGGTCCAGATCTTGGTAGTTGATCCGGGTCCCTCGGATCTACCCTGAGGCCCCCCCCCCCAGGCCTCCCTCTCACTTCTCAATTATCCCCCCGGAATGATAAAGCACCTCATACTACCAGCTCCGGCCAGAGAGAGAGAGCATCGAGACTGGAGAGCCGGGAAGAAGGGGGGCGTCCCCCAGGGTTCAGTTCCAGGTCCTATCAATATTTCAGTGTTTCTTCCATTATCCTGTTTACCCCGAGCCTCGTGGACCGTGATAACCCTACATCCCATCACCTCTACCCTGGAATAGCATCCCGGGGTGGGGGATAAAATCATGATCAGAACCAACATCGGACGACACAGCTGCGGTTAAATCAGAGGGAAATGAACCAGGCCGCTTCGAGCGGGCACCTGATTTTTTTTTTGCGACATGCCCCCGGACTGATATAAAAGAACAAGCTGGCGGCCGGCCCTGTCCCACGGGAGCCGTACCATAAAACAGCCCCCGCCTGTCTAGTTTGGGTCCCATCAGACGCCTTGTTTTACAAATCACTCTCTCTTTTACTGGAGAGATGGAAAAAAATAAAATAAAGCGGCTGAGAGATGAAAGGCTGAAAGCGGGCCTGGACTGGTTGCCTGTGAGGATTGACATTGCTTGGCCATTTCTCACAGCTATCTAATATCACCAGGAGCCCCCCCCTCCCCCCCCTGCCCCCGCCTCCTCCGCCTCTCCCCTCAACGCCCCGGCCCTCTCTCTTCCAACGGCCCCAGCTCTCCATCACGGCTCGGGCTCCCGTTTTTCACGGTGGCGGATAACTAATTCCAGCTTTATCCCCGAGTAATATTGGCCTTATCGCCCTCTCCCACTGCATCCAGCGTGGCGTGGAATGGAGGAGAGGGGGGGGGTGGGGGGGTGGGAGGGCGAGAGAGGAGGGGGGGGGGCGGTGGCGTACGGAGGCGTCTGGGGTGAGGCAGGTGCCGGTGGAATGTCAGCCTGGCGGAACTGATTGCGGTTTACAGAGGCCACCGACACCCATCCTCCCACCCCCCCCCCCCGCGCCCTCCTGGTCTATAACCCCCCCCCCCACACACACACACACACACCTCTTTCCCTCCCCCTGGTGCTGGTCCCTCTAAGCCCCCGCTCGGCCCGCTGATACTGCGCCTGATGTTGCCTCGCCGTTACATCACTCAGCCTCCTCCGGGCGCACGCAACCCCGACCGCCGGCGCCACCCCAGCCTGGACCCACACAGAGAGAGAGAGAGAGATTGAGAGAGAGAGGACAGAGAGAGAAAGAGGGAGAGATTGAGAGAGAGAGAC
>NC_140240.1:26935840-26973340 GCF_949987555.1 Borostomias antarcticus
AATCAGAATCATTCTGAATGTTCCAGAATTCTGTTTCAGAATTCTGATTCTGAATAAATACTGAGTGTGTGATTTTCTCTTTGTACACATCGCATTCCGTTGTGTCTGCCTGAGCATGACTGTATATACTACGTGTGTGTGTGTGTGTGTTTAAAGTATAGAGTACAGTATGGAAGTTTTGACATGATATACAGCGTGTACGTGCTCTGAGGGGGGGTGAGGCCGTGCTGCTGTCGTCTCCAGGCTGTCGGAGGGGCCCCGGCGCTGCTGAGGGCCGCTAATTAATCAAAACGGGACACTTGTGTGGAACACAGCCACTCCACGGGGCTCGTCATCCCATATCTCTCTCTCACACACACACACACACACACACACCGCTATCTTTGAAATCACATACACACATGCACGTATGCGCACACACACACCACTATCTTTTAAATCACACACACACGCACAGGCACACTGCACTGCGCGCTCGCCGTGCGGCGAGAGCAAACGAGAATCATCGGAGGTCATTTCCATATTCACTTAGCGTCGCCACCCCCGCGCCCCGTTCCGAGGCGGAGCGGTTTAATCAAAGGCGCCGGCGGCCCTAAATGGCCCTGGAGCGCCTTTTGAAACACACTGGCACTGGTGTCACCGTGAAAAGGACGTGCCTTTTATCCCCTTAAATGGGGCCTGTGAAGGGGGCCCTCATCGACTACACAAGCACGCCGCCTTCCTCACTTTGGGCTCCATTGTGCACGGAAAGTGAATGTGTCAATGATACTCACGAGAGAGAGAGAGAGAGAGAGAGAGAGAGAGAGAGAGAGAGAGAGAGAGAGAGAGAGAGAGAGAGAGAGAGAGAAAGGGAGGGAGAGAGAGAGAGGGATAGAGAGAGAGAGAGAGAGAGGGAAAGAGAGAGAGAGAGAGAGAGAGAGAGGGAGAGAGAGGGAAAAGAGAGAGAGAGAGGGAGAGAGAGAGAGGGAGAGAGAGAGGGAAAGAAAGAGAGAAAGAGAGAGAGAGAGAGGGCCTGTTTCTCAAGCATCCCGGTGGCGCTCTCTCAGTAGCACCCGAGGGCGGAGCAAATATTTACACTCGGTGGCGTCCGAGAGTTCGTCATTCCTACCGGAGAGAGGACAGATTAGCGGGCCGCCGGCCGGCATCAGAGGAAGGCGGGGATGTGATCATACTAATATGGCGTTTCAACGGCTTCTCTTTCACACTCTGTACTCTGCTGTGGGTGAAGAAAAGCAGATATAGTACGCACTCAAACACACACGCGCACGCACACACACACACACACACACACACACACACACACAGTACACAGACACTCTAGGTGCTTTTGCAGTATGAAGACCGCCATCCATCAAGGGGTATTGCCTGTCCGTGTTATAAATCCTAATCCAGTTTTTCTCTGCTGGCTATTCTCCTGATGCTAGCTCGGTGCTACGCTAATGGTCCTGGAGTGCTGAAGAGCTGGAGATGTAGAGTTTAGTCTCTCTTCCTCTACACACACGCACACACACACACACACACACACACACACACACACACACACGCTCAGGTGTCAGGCATCGGGCTGGGCTGTAGAGTGGATATATACTGTCCCTGACCTCAGGAGAAGGCAGATACTTGTATGGTATGACAAGACAACGATGCAGCTACTTAGTCTATCCTCACAAGAAACTGAGGCGATATTTAGTGCAGACATTTCAAGGGGATGTGGTTTCTGTGTGTGTGTGTGTGTGTGTGTGTGTGCGTTTATATGTTCGCCTGAGTGCGTACACATATCTGTGTCCCCAAGTGGGGGAGTGTGTGAGTGTGTGTGTGTAGCCTAATTGAGCCTGCGCGAGTGTGGCCCTATCAGCTCTCTTTCTGTGTGTGTGCAGTCTCTCAATTAGTGCGAGTTAGAGGGCCCACGGGGAGCCATTGTTTGAGCCGCCCTGGAAGACAAACAAGACAGCGACCGCGCACAGGACCTCCCAGGGCCACGCCGGAGCCCGCCGCAGTCAGCCAATCACTGGCTTCTGTAGACGCACGCACGCACTCTCTCTCGCACACGCACGCGCGCACAGCTTTCTCCTGGTGGTGAATGAACCAGAACCAAAGATCCAAAATGGAGGAGGGCAGGGAATGACACCCTGTGGGGATAGGCGGCCGCTTCCACGGCGGCGGCGAGCCAGAAACGGCGTTTGATGAGCCCGGCCAACGGACGCTTCTATCTGCCCACACTCCAGCACACGCGGCGGCGGCGAGCGCAGACAATACCCCGGCGCGACGTGACACGAATATAGGGGTCCGATTTCAGGAGAAAAAAATACAGACAGAAATATTTATACTGCTTGCTTGTTGCTCTCCAGCTGTCTCTGTCCAACCCCCCCCCTCCACCCATCTCTCTCAGGAGACGGAGTTAAAGATTCTCGAGTCATAAAAGTTTTATTTCAGCCATAAATGAGCGACCGTGTGCTGCTGGCCCTCAGAAGCTCATCTCTGGCTTTTTATATCCTGGTGAGAGGAGAGACAGAAGAAGAGAGAGAGAGAGAGAGAGAAAGAGAGAGAGAGAGAGAGAGAAAGAGAGAGAGAGAGAGAGAGAGGGGACCGGAAGGTAAAAGCTTCGGCGGAGCGGTAAAAAAGAATGACTGTAATAGCAGCAGAACCCCGCTTCTCCATTTTCCTTCTCGTCATTCTCTTTCACTCGCTCCCTTTCAGCGGCCGGGGGTAGAACACGTTTCGGTTGCCTTTTTTCTCTCCAAGGCCAAACGAAGCCATTGAGAACCCCGGGCGCCGGTTCCTCGTCTTCTTTCTCCACGGAGCCTATTTAAGTCTCTGAAAGTGCAGGCGGAGAGCAGAGTGGAGGATATTACAGGTCTATTCAGCCACAGGCCCTCGCGTGTTGACTTGGTACTTCGGTGACGAGGGACCTCCACGGTTGTCAGTTTTGCCCAGGTACAACGACCCAGCGCCAACGCGAGAGATGTGCTTTTTAAAAAATATTTCAAGCTTACGTGGCCGTGAATGGAATAGTAACCGAAGAAATAGGTGAAGACCGGCGTCGTTCTCTCACTCAACATAATTTCAGAAAATATTAGATAATGCTCTCCGTACAACGCGAGCTGTAATGGAAAATGACAGTTATTCAGCGGCGCCGCGCCCAAGACGGCCATTTTCCCTTCAGCCCACGCGGCAGGCCGTGAAATACGAACCAGGCGAACAACAAGAGAAATGACTTTCTGGACAAAGGCAGGAAAGCAGAATGCATTTCTCCTGCGGGTAAGGGAGGAGGAGGAGGGGGGGTGTGTGGAGGGATTGAGGGAGGGAGAGATGGAGAGGGTGGGGGGGGGGGGGGATACATCACCTTGTGCTGCGCTCCATATCATTTGCATGGCTTATACTCTCCAAGGCCCCCGCCATGCAAATGACTCATAAAGCAGAAATAGAGAGACTTTGGAATGGGTGTCAGCAGTGGATTTATATATGATTGCCAGGCAGCCGCGTGTCCTAAATCATTTTCAATTAGGTGACACTTTCAATATCCAGCCACTGATTTAGAGATATTAAAACTTCTCCCCTATCATCCCCCAGAGTTGAGGCATGCAGGCGAGCTTATTCCTGTACACCCTCCCTCCCTCTCTCTCCTTCTCTCCCCTCCCTCCCTCTCTCCTTCCCCCTGTCCTCTCCTCCTTCTCATCTTCCTCCTCTGGAAAGGGTATGTCAGAGACATTTTATAGGGATGAAGCAGTTCTTCAGGGGAATAACGGCCCGATAGGAGCGTGGTTCTCCCTGGACTTACAGAACCACAGCAGTGTACTAGCCTTTTCCACGGTGACAGACAATCCCATGCAGAACCAGGAATAAATTCGAAGGCAACGCTTGATTTGTACCGAAGTTGACCTGCAAATGACCTATAACTAGAAGGATGTGACACAAAACAGGCCAGTTAAGGCCAACTCAAATGCCACTTGCAAAGATTCAAACGCTACGCGCACAGCTTTTCAGTGGTACGGCAAAGCAGCTCAATCTGTATGCGTGGACCCAATACTGACGGGCCAAACGGCCGCTCACATCACCATGACGAGCACTAGACTCCGTTCTCTCTTCAAGCAGTCCTTCTGATTCTCATTCTGTCCGCGCGTCCCGTCTCTCGACCGTCCTCCACCCAGCCGCCGTTAGTGACACACTTTATACGACTCAGATGCCCCTTCATGGCTCAATGCAGCCCCTCTGTGTCTCATGCTCACACACACACACACACGCGCACTTAAAACCCCCTCTCACCGCGCCGAAGGTAGTAAACGTTCCGCCCGCCTCCTTAAACCCTGATGCGTCTCAGATGGCCGCACCACCTCCGCCTCCCCCCCCACCACGGCCAACCTCCAACACCTTACCTACGACCCCCCCCCCCCCACTCCTCTCTGAAGCAATAAACTCCACGTCTACATGGAGCCCCCCCCCACCCCAATACCCCAGCAAAGCCAACCCCCCCTCCCCACCAGCACCTTGAGACACACACCCTCCACCCTCCTCCATCTTCCCAGAGGCGATAAACTCCTACTTTAGGAAGGACATCTCCCATCATACACCCCCCCCCCCCCCCCGCCCGGACCCTGTCTGTTTGATTGTCTATCCCCCTGACGGGACAGGGTCCAGGCGACGGCGTTCAGGCTGAACATCAGGGGAATATTGTAGGAGCTAATGGAACGAGCTGCAGGTGCGGGGAATCGGACACATAAATCAACATTGCCTGGCACTGACGGGCCTTTTCAACGGCAATGAGGGAGGCAACACCTCTCTCACTCTAACCCCCCCCCCCCTACCACACACACACACACACACACGCAGAGGTGTGCGGAAGGCACTTTCTCTGGCGGGTATGTTAAATAGGCAGCGCGTCAATCCGGGGAAGAGGTTCCAAGCCACGGAGAGTGCCGCTAACGGAGGACGAGCGAGTGCGTTTCTATCTCTCCGGTGCTCGGCCCGCTCACGGTTGAGATAATGGATGTAGCCACTTAGTAATCAGATGGGGAATTAAGAGCTTTCTCCCCACTCTGCCTCTCTGACTCACCACAAAGCTTTCTTTTTTCATTCCATCATGTCTAATTATCAGAAAATGAATCACCTCTAATGCTGGAAAAGGAGATACAGTGGGGAAAAAGACGCCTGTGAGTGATGTTTTTGAATGGGTAGAGGGTGGCCCTGGCCACTCAGTCTCTCGGTGGAATGCTGAAAGCCGGGGGTCGCTAGGCTTCTGAAGGCACTCAGGAAGAGGGATATAAAAAAAAAAACTGGCAACCGACAGTTCCTATCTTTGTAACCAGAGATGGGTTGAAAGGAATGCCTCAAACAACCTTACAGAAGCTGTAACTCTCTCTCACACACACAGGCGCGCACGCGCGAGCAGGAATCTGACAGCGCGAGATAAGTATCTCTGCCCATCTTTAAACTCTCATCACTGTAATTGGCTCCGTTCTAATTTCCAGAGGACGGCAGCAGCCCAGACTGAAGCGCTGTCTGCAGCAGTCAGCTTTGTTTAAGGGATGAGAACGAGATAGAGCGAGAACGAGAGCGAGAGAAAATGTGTGTGTGTGTGTGTGTGAGAGAGAGAGAGAGAGAGAGGGAGATTGTGAAAGCAAGAGAAAGTGTCAGCTTTGTTTGAGGAGGAAGAAAGAATGAGAGAGAGAGAGAGACAGAGAGAGTGAGAGAGAGAGAAAGGGCGGGTAGAGAGACAGAGAATGAGTGATTAGACGTCCTCCACAGGATCCTAAATCTCCATTAATCACTGGCCTTCCATTCCCCAGTCCAGGGGCCCAGACGCTGATAAGAGCACTCGGGAGGAGGGAAGGCGAGGAGCCAAGCGGGGGAGGGAGGGAGGGAGGGAACGGAAGATCACAGACTCCTCCTCCAGAACCACCCGCCCGCCGCAGAGACGCGCGGCGAGAGAGATGAGAACTGCAGATTCAATTAAAGGCTCGTTAATCACGCCCTGACCGCGGCTCCCCCCGGTCTCTCTGGTTGGCCCCGCCCCTCCCGCCGTCTGTCCGTGCCCGGGAGAGAGGGAGAGGTCAAGGTCGGGGCGTTGGCGGGAGGGAGGGATGAGTGGCGTGAACATGGCAACCCGGCTCCCGTCGTTGGCCTGTAATAACAGCGATCTGGCCTTCAACCCCCCTCCCCCCAACATCCCCCGGTACAGTGAGCACGTCCAGGGTTGCCAAATTCGGCAAAGATGAACCCTCCCTCTCATAACTCTCTCTTGGCACGTCGCTAAATTCTGCAGCCGGGCAGCTGGTCAGAGTCTATTGGCTGACTCCGGCGGGGGGGAGGGGGGGTTGCTGTGGCAGCGGACGGCTGCAGGCGTGACCCGCGCTGACGGAGGGGGCGAAGAGCAGGAGCCCGTTTCATATTAGGGGGCGGGGTGACTGTGCTGAGGTCACGATTGTGCTGGGGTCATTAAGAGCTGCGAATCACTCCGATCAATCAATCAATCAATCAACCGGTACCTTTCTTACCTTTCTAGTTCACACTGACTGAGATTCACGGACGGTTCGGGAGGTCAGAACATACAGAATGTTTCAGACAGAATAAACCATAGAGCTGCTATTATTCTCTGTTCACACACCATTCTACTGGCCTGACACTCGGACTGAATCGCCATTTCGTTTCACTTCATTATTCAGTCTGAACAGGCGCCCGTTGCAGCAGAACCGAGAAATCAGCCGAGACTCAACCGCACTGGCTGTCTCAATCACACTGCCCGTCTCAACCACACTGCCCATCTCAACCACACTGCCCGTCTCAACCACACTGCCCGTCTCAACCACACTGCCCATCTCAACCACACTGCCCATCTCAACCACACTGCCCATCTCAACCACACTGCCCATCTCAACCACACTGCCCATCTCAACCGCGCTGCCCGACTCTCTGAATCCTCATATTTCATCCTGCAGTTCCCCAGTCTCCCTGGACGACGGAGGTTCCCCCCAGAGTGTAGAAAAACAAACCTGCCGTCCAGGCTGTCCATCGCCTCGTGAGCCCCCCCCTCCTTCCCCTCCTCCCTCCCCCTCTTAAGGAGCACCAAATAAATGGAACAGGAGTCCTTGATACATCTGACAACACCCTCCTCCCCCCCTTTTCCTCTCCCCCACCCCCAACATCCCTCTCCCCTGTCACTTGCTCCATCTACCACCCCCCCACACCCCCCCACACACACCTCATCCCTCGCTTCCTCTCTCTCGGGGGCCGTGGAGTAATGGGTTCCCTGGGCGGTTTGACCCCCACACATCAAAAGGCCTGGCGCACAAACAAGACGGGGGAGGGGGGGGGGGGGGGCAGAGTTAAAAAGGAAATGGAGGTGAAGAGGAAAAGGGAGAGGGAGGGAGGAGGAAGTGTGTGTGTGTGTGTGTGTGTGTGTGCACGCACGCGAGAGAGACAGAGAGAGCCCAGCCGCGTGTGAAAGACATAATTGAAAATGTCAAAAGAAGTAAGGAATGACAGCAATGAACTGGCTGAGCACGGGGCTGCAGTCTGTCAAGGAGTCCGCAACCCTGAATAGATTTGTTCCCTCCTCCTACTTCTCTCTCTCTCTCTCTCACACACACACACACACACACACACGTTTTGCCTTTTAAAGATTTCCTCCCATTCATCTTTTAATTTCTTCCCTTCTGGAAGTTTCCATTACTGAGTATGGATGGCACACTCTGCTGTCAAAAGACTGTGTGTGTGTGTGTGTGTGTGTGTGTGTGTGTGTGCGCTAAGAGGACCAACATGTAGATACTTACATGTAGACACTAACATGTGGGCACTAACATGTAGATACTAACATGTAGACACTAACATGTAGATACAAACATGTAGATACTTGTTTATACTTACATGTAGATATTGACATGTAGACACTAACATGTAGATACTAACATGTAGATACTAACATGTAGATACTAACATGTAGACAGTAACATGTAGATACTAACATGTAGATACTAACATGTAGACAGTAACATGTAGATACTAACATGTAGATACTAACATGTAGACAGTAACATGTAGATACTAACATGTAGATACTAACATGTAGACACTAACATGTAGATACTAACATGTAGATATTGACATGTAGACACTAACATGTAGACAGTAACACCTGGACACTAACACGTGGACACTAACGTGTGGAGACTAATACATGGACACTTACATGTGGACACTAACATGTAGACACTAACATGTGGACACTAACGTGTGGAGACTAATACATGAACACTAACATGTGGAAACTAACATGTAGACAGTAACACTTGGACACTAACACGTGGACACTAACGTGTGGAGACTAATACATGAACACTAACATGTGGACACTAACACATGGACACTACTTGTAACGTGTGGACACCAACATGTAGACGCTAACGTGCACCAACATGTAAACACTAATGTGTGAACGCTAACGTGTGGACACCGACACGTGGACACTGACACGTGGACACTGACATATGGACACTGACACGTGCATGTAAGCGATCCATGCGTGAAGGCGCGACAGTGGGGCGGAGCGGGTGGTGAGCAGACAGAAGGTCTGGGTCATCGGTGGTCACGCACGAACTAGAAACTCAGATCCCAACGCTGGGGCAGACTGTCCGTGTTAGAGATCATCCTTTCAATCATAATACCTTCCTTTATTTCCTCCCTCCCTCCCCCTTTCTCTTAAGACACCCGCGGCCTGCATCTGCATACGCAATGAGAAGCCAACCGCCTCGGTGGTAGATAATTCAGTTACCTTGCCGGCTGTGATCTGATTGACTTTATCTCGAAAGTGCGGCAGCTAATGATATTTCTCCACGAGAGCCGAGGGCGGCGCGGTAACGGAGCCTGGGAGAGGTTCAAGGGTATCGCCGTCCCAGGAGGAGTTAAACGAGGGGGCATCCAAATGAGGTAAGCAAGACTCGTTGATAAAACTTCAGGCAACTGCCTGAGAGAAAGTGAAGGATAAAGTTGACGTTTCCATTTTGTAATAAGCAGTATTAAGCATATCAATTCAATGGGCTTTGTTGGTATGAAGCAGCAATTGTTCATATTGCTAAAGCAACAGTGGAATTACATAAATATTTCTTATTGGTATAAATCACTCCTTTTGAAATGGTTGGACTTTTGATTCCAAGTCGAGAAATGAAGGCATTTAGGTAGCATGTACAGTGTTTCCCCTTGGAGTTTTTTCAGGAGGGGTGGTAGGCCCCCTGATACTACTAGTGTTGTCTGTTGCGGGGCGGGCATGTCACGGATACATGGTGTCAAGTGTCGTCATAGATGCGCACAGTAAAGTGTTTATCTTAAAGTGCATTTCTCTACACTTAGCTGAAATGAAACCAGTGCACATAACTACAAAAAAATTAAAACGTATTACTAGAGAAAATGCTGAATGCTAAACAGCTGAAAATAAATTGCAAAAGCATTGCTGAAAATGCATAGGGAATGGGGGAAAAGGGGAACTAACAGTCCACAACAGATTCAAGATCATCTAAAATGTAGGCTATTTGTAATTACTAACATCAGAATACATGAACTCTACATTACTTATGTAGCTAGCTACAACAGAAAATATTTTCATTTCATCATCTCTCACTCCCAGTCAGAAAATGTCTCCATTGACTTATGCTAAAAATGATAGCGATCTAAAAGTCCGCTATTTTCTTTCAGTTGGGGGGCGGGCCAAAGGGGTGCCTCCAAAGCATTGGTAGGGGTGATGATGCCTCTGATGTAGGCTACCTTCAGCGGTCATACTTAACTATGAGAGAGAGACAGAAAGGAAAGATGTTCATATATCGTCTCCTGGCTCTATGAACCCACTATGGCAATAGGGCAGCTATAATCCTAATGATCTCACTGAGATAATAACAGTGTGAGAAGGAGCCTAATTTTGGCAACAATCATTAGTCTAGGCTTTGGTCTCGGGAGGTAGGCTAATCCCCAGCCTGACATCGCCGTCTTGATCACGTGAGCTCACATTCTGTTCCTCTTCACGCATCATCCACAAATTGGCCTGGCGGTGCAGGCCAGGTCGCCCCCGCGCCATCATGCTGTTGAAACCGCAGCGTGGTGCGCCGGGAGCCTACAGCGCCAGGATGGCTGAAATGAATGCGGAAACACATCCTTGTACGCTGTGTAATTGGCGTTCCTCTTCGGTGCCTGCAGGTGTCAACTCTAACCACACGGAGCCATACCCCTCCCAAAAGAGAGGGATTGCAACAGAGGGATGGAGGGAGGGATGGAGGGGTTGATAAGAGGCAGGAAGACAGCCGCGGGGACTGCCCGGGTGTTTACTTAAGACTCAAATGAAAACAGCGAGAGCAAGGGCACCAACAACCCAAATTAAACCCTTAATGATAAATCATTAGTTGCCTACATATAAATGCTTCCATTCTAAACCCAGTACATGCAGAGAGGGTGGAATATGTATGTGCGTGTGTGTGTGGGTGTGTTGCATATAGTGAAGCTGGATGGTTTTGAGCCGATCTTGAAATTATCACAAAATCTAAAATGACCGAAATAAATGTCCTGTTTGGGGTGCCCAGTAAAACCCAGGACAGGCTCCAGTACACGCATAGCTCAGCTGCCAGGGTTCTCATCCACACCAAGCCCTGGCAGCACATCACCCCCACCCTCATCCACCTCCACTGGCTTCCGGTTAAGTTCTGTATCTCCTACAAACTCCTCCTCCTCCCTACCTAAAAATCCTTCCACGCCCCCCCAGTACGGGTCTGCTGTCCAACCCCCTGCGCCAGCCTGCAGACCTGTGGGGACAGAGCCTCAGTGAGGTAGCCCCCACCCCCCTGGAACTCCTGTCCCCACAGATTAGGAACGCCCCAACGCTGGACATCTTCAAACCAGTCCTCAAAACCCACCTGTTCACCAAGGCCTTTGACATGTAGTCAGTTAGTTAGTTTCTGTGTCGTTTTGTTCTTTTGTTCAGTTTTTGTCTGTCTGACCTGTCTCCTTCTGTCACTATGTAAAGCGTACTAATAAATCTATTATTGTTTTTATTATTATTATTATGTTTATTTTTATGAAACATATTTACTGACCCTTATTTGAATATTTACCGACAGGATACGAGGGATACAATATTTCATTAATATCTACCATAGAGCTATGCTGGGCCAGGGTGGCTGGCTGCTTGAATATTTCATCCAGTACAGTACATCCAGTATCTATTCTTGGCTCAGTTTTTGAAAGTGCAACCCTCAGGTCAGGCGCAGCATTCAGTCTGTTCCTCTATTTGTTTTTCCAATTATGCCAGAGTAGAAAAAACAGATTCACACAAGTAGCCCCTCCAAAGCATTCCCCCTGGACAGCAACCTAACCTCACCATGCCCCCATCTCCTCGCTTAGCTCTCTGAAGAGCCTTGTTTATAGACGTTTTTAATCAGATCCACCACTCATGACGACCACATCAAAAACCTCTCATAGGTCTTATTGCGATGCTTTGCTGGCCAAAGCCTCCGTGTGTAGGATGCAATGTGTGAGCTTCACACTGGGGGACCACAAAACCAGACTTACATCTAGTCATATCCCTGGCCCCTTAGTGCTAGCTAGTGTACCAGAGGCAGATACTGTCTTCTCAGTCTGCTGCTACTACCCACCTGGCTAGCTAGCTAACTGGAGAGTGAAAATAGCAAGACGTGATGTCCCACTCCCTCGCCAAACCCATGTCCCAGACAGACAGAACAACAACGCCAGCAGAGCTACATTCTGAAATGACACCTCTTCGGATATGATGTTGTCTATGGCTCTGTGCCCTTCTTTAGAAGTACAGTGAGACACTGAGAGAGTACAACATATGGCTCTGGTGGAAAGTAGTCAACTACAGCAAAGTTTTCTGTTAAAGCAGAACACAGCCGAGTCATCAGACCTTTTATGAGTACTACTGTTTGAATTGTGGTCTGTAATTATGGTCTGAATTAGTATTCATATGATTAGTATGAATTGAGTATCTAAACATCAAGTGTAGAACTGGTAATGCTGATCCCCCTACCACCCCCCCCCCAAAAAAAAAAAAAATTAAAGGTCATATAGAAGATTTTTCTGTAGACAAATAATTTCTAAAATACATCCACAGGGCTTTTAGAAAGGTGTATATTTAAAGTATTGCTTACCCCCCCCCCCCCCCCCCAAGAAATTTAGATTATGAATGTATTAATTTATGATATTCTGACAGGTTCAACAAGAACGTCCTGTTTACCTGTCTGGTTTGGCGAGCCTCCAACAAGGCTCGAGAGCCAACAGTACTACGACGTTGGTACCACATGGTGCGTCGGGAGGCGGCAGCGATCAGGAGTCCTGATACTATTGGCTCACAAGTCTTGCTAGAGTTTTTTCTTTTTTTATGACTAGTTCACATCATGATCTTGACTACTGCACCTCTAACTACCGGAAATACCCCACAAATATTCAGAACCGTTACCAACACACCAAACTGGTAGCCTGCGTCCAGACGTTAACATCCCCCACTAAAAGTTAGCTGACTCTTCTATTCTAGCCTGGTGATGCTATGTAAAACAGCTAGTTCTCCGATTAAAATATAATCCACAAATGAGCGCTGTTCTAATGATTAGCCAGTGGGCGAGACTAACGCCATTGTCAAGTTGTTGTGGAGCTGTGTGGCTGTGGCTCGGGAGGTAGAGGGGGTCGTCCAATGGTCGTAGGTTCAAATCCTGGCTCCTTGGGCAAGACACTGAACCTTAAATTGGGTCCATTTATCAGCTGTGGGTTCGGACAATGCGATTTTAGAGGTGCCATAGCGAGAGCTTCTGGTAACTCTGATTACTTGAGAGGAGGACGACTGGTAGTCACAGTAGTCTACCTCCCCCCATCCATGCAGTAACCTACTACCATAATTACATTCCAGTTTCACTCCGCTCCATGTTGTCATTACGTTGTCTACGGTTGTCATGGCTATGCACCAGCAATGACGTTATAATCGAATCTCCCTCCCCCATGGAATTCTGTTTCGGAAATCTGAGCGGAAGCAACTTCAGACTGAAGTTCTCGACGGAGTGTAACGAGTTGACAATCCTGTCTGATACCAAGCTACCAAACTGCATCAAACAACCCCAAATTACAAGGAACAACCAGGGAATACTATGTCGGCTGATAAATGACCAGTCATTTTGCTTTCCATAATGCTGCTTTATTGATGAGAGGAAGATTGGAGACTCAAACCATATAGAACTGCCCTCATGAATGTTTTTCTGATAGCCTGCATGGTGCCGTCTTCACATAGGGCAGAGCAGGAAGCCACGGAAGGTGGTGCGGTCATCGCCCTTATCATGGACACCAGAACTTGAGGGGAGACGCACGTTGACCTCACCCCCCTTCTCTAAAGCCAAGGCGTTAGAAATGTGAGCAGCTGTTGCGTTGTTGTAGTTTGAATTCCACGTGATCATCTGGTCATTGTGGTACAGCTGTACACCCGTCCATTGTGAACTATGGAGATCCACGGCAGTGAATCTGAAATAGTAGACTCCTCTCACTGGTGCCGTGAATATCCCTGCATTAGAGGGAAGATCAGCACCGCCGGTCTCTCACAACAGACCCTGCTAGTTATGCTGGACTGTAGCTGTGATCAGAGTGTGTAGATGAGTGTGGTCAGTACCTGTAGTAGGGTTGTAGGCCTGGCCGATGTTGGTGTGGACTTTACTGAAGACCAAGGGAGTGTCAGTAATGAAGGGTGCTCCGTATCCTGAATCAGTCAAACCAGCACAGAAGGCCACCGTTGGGCTGTCTGTCAACGTCAGGGATCACAGATTAATGAATCGAATTTGTGATTGTCGATGGACTCTGTAGATGTTTCGTTCTGTGATGTTATTGTTTGCGTGTTTGTTGTTCAGTTCACCCATGTCCTCTCCCTTCAGCTCCTCCACCTCCTTCTCACTGGCCGTCACAGCTCTGGTCACCAAGGCTACCATACAAGGGAAGAGGATGGTTGGCACGCTAACCCCACGAGTCTTGAATGCTTAGCTTTTTGATACCATACCATAGCAAACATTAAGATACTTCCAAAACAAGATGGATAGGCAAAGCTTAACATTATATAGGTTGTATTTCTTTGTAATTTGCACATCCACACTGGTACCTTGTCGTATCTGTATCTTATATTGTATAGATTGTACTTTTTTGTGTAATTGGTAACTTGGTGTATTGTAATTACCTGTAACTTTTGAGCACATCACAGAGCCGGCAATAACATTTCACCGTGATTGTACACTTGCATGTAACAAATAAAGATTGAATCTTGAATCTTGTTTTCATTACCTGCACTCTCCCCCATCCAAACCTCTATAGAGCGCTTGAACCATTTGAGCGTGTTGGTGATGGTGTCGTTGGTCTGACCTTTTTTTTAAACACAAAACAACCAAAGAATATCACAATTTGAATTAAATCTATTGATTGCAATGATTTAAAGGGATTTCTACCTGCATCCTTCTCCCATTTCTTCAGCTGTTCCTCCACCGTGTCCTTGTGGAACCAGCAGTTCACCGTTGTCCCCACCACCCTGTCTCTTAGCTGCTTCAGCTCAAACCAGCGGTCAGCGGGGGTGCTGGTCTGACCGCTGGTCTCTGTAGCCCCGGTCTCACTCTGAGCCTGTCTCTCCCTGCACTCTGCCCCTTCACTGTCACACTGTAGGGAGATGTCTTTCTCTCTGACCCCTCCGCCCTCTCCCTGAACCCACGACCCAGACAGACAGAACAGCAACACCAGCAAAGCAGCCTTCATTCTGAAAACACCTCTTCAATAATGAGGTCTGTGTGCATGAGAATAAAATGATAAATGGTAAATGAATAAAACATGTCTCTCTGGTGGAAAATAGTCAACTGCAGTCAAGTTTTCTGATAAAGATCGGATTCAAATCAAATAAATCCAATTAAATCCAAATCCAATCAAAATCAAATGATGCAAGGAATGCAAGCATGTGCATCGAATGTCAACAAAAGGCAGAAAGCGCATAGACCCTTTCAGCTGGAACCAGTGGAACTTCTGGGTCACTAGGGCAACGGCTTCTTGGTCCAAGTAGACTGCCCTGTAAACTGTGTTGTTTTGAATATGAACATTCCATCAAATGAAACAGAGCCAATCGATTCGCTTGTCACAGTAGGTCACTGCGAGCCCAGACCATCGGTAGACCCGGTCAGGAAAAAGACGAAACTACACAGTGGCGCGTGCCAGCTTGAATAATGTTGAGTTGTTTTGATTTAGTGTAAGCTAGACATCACATTTTGGATGTGGTGTTGAATTTGTTGGCATGGCGTCATGTTTAGCTAGCATTAGGCCTACGTGCTATTCCAAATTCCACTTGAAGCTAACGTTTACTGATGTTAGTGACTACTCCATATCAACATTTTGACAGATTTGCACTCTTGAGATTTAAGTGCTACAGGTAAGTAGTACACAATGGAGCTTTATGGGCATATTAAGGCCTGAGCCGAAGGACACAATGGATCTCTATGAGATGAGCAATGAGGACTCCCTCTTCGGCAACGACCATCTTGGAAAATGGCTGCAGTGGGAGCACTTTCAGACTGAATAATGAATTGAAAGGAAATGGCAATTCAGTCTGTCAGGCTAAGCATGATCAGCAGCGGTTAGGCAGAAACTAGTTGGGACGATAAGCTGGCATGACTAGCCGAAGTTAGACAGAAAAGTCTAAATTAAATCAATTAATTCACTTCATATTACTTTCCTGGAAATATGTGTTAAATAAATTACCAGCTGTTTATTACCTGCTTATTGGGAAATTGGAGAATCTAATTATTAAATAATGTTGGGGTAATTCTGAGGTAATTTCAAAGAAATTCAAAGACGTTACCATACTTTCTTCCATTATGTAAGAAGCCAATGTAACTTCACTTGGTGTGTGTGTGTGTGTGTCTGTCTGTGTGTGTGTGTGTGCAATCACCTGACTCCACGCACTGGGAAATGAGTGGGGGAGTGAGGAGGAGTGCAGACACAGCAAACAATGCCATGACCAGGGACACGCGGTAATGGGATAAGTGGTGGGTTGCGAGTGTGTCAACTGGAGTGTGAACGCTGTGTTAAGTATGCAAATGAGCAGAAGACTGAGCCTCGGCACGGGCAATCTATTCAACACTGCGTGTGTGTGCTGTCAAGCACACACACACACACACACACCCTTCCAAATGTTTACTGGGGGCTAACATGAGGATGTCCAGGAATTTACATCCAAACACCTTAAACCTTTGTCTTTGTAATTTATCACCTCCCCCCAAGTCCCCTGCAAAACCCAGTTTCAGTCATGTAAAACACCTCAACTCTCCCTCTTTTGTAATTGTAAACACACTCTGCATAGCTCTTCCTCATCTCTTTGTTTAAGTCAGAAGGGCCCCACCTTAGTCTTCCTCGTCCTGATTCAGACTTTTGTTTTCTGTTTGTCACATGTCTATACTCTTGGCCACGCCTGCCATTTCACATGACGTGCAATGAGTTTAGCCAATCACATCCTAAAAGGACTCTACCTGTGTTAGACTGGATATAAGCCAGAGCAAAGAGGCTGAATTCACTTCTCTGACAAACCACCTTTGTTTGCGTTGTTCAGGAAGTCCTTGCGCAAGTATTTGATTTCATTCAATAAACCAGACTCAACCTTTTGAACGTATCTTGGTAAATCTTTGGACTAGACCAGTCTAAAATACTATCACAGTTTGGCGAACGGGAATGGGAGCACTGCCTGCGTTTGCTTCGGGATTCCAGTGGATAGGACTGATCGGCAGACGTGTCGGTCCATAGTGGGCGTTGGAAAATCAATTTTCTCTCTTGCGCTAGAGCGCCAGCCGAGATTATTTCCTCAGTTCTACCACTGGATTCTTGAAGCGCACAGGTACGTTTAAACGAACCCTCTTGTGGTTCTGAGTTGTATTTGCCTTGATTTGGTTCAGCTTGTTGGTCTGGATTGTTTGAAAACAGAAAACCCCAGCGTGGGTATTTAGTCCTACCGAGGGTAGGAAGAGCATGGTTGATGTTTCGTTTCAAGAACGATACCAACTAGCTTAAGCCTCATTGTTGATGTTTCGTTTCAAGAACGATACCAACTAGCTTAAGCCCCGTTGTTGATGTTCGTGTTAGCACGATTGCCAACTAGCTTCGAAGTGATTGTTGATGTTCGTTGAAGAACGATTACCAACAAGATGGTAGCTACGGGAGTGATTGGTGTTTCCAATCCGCGTTTCTTGGAGAAACGTTGTCCCTTTGTTCCCGGGTGACTTGGTAAACCTAACGAGCGTTAGTTTTCACCAAGTGGCTGTACAATTTGGTAGGATCTAAACGGAAGGTTTAGCCTGGACCAAATTGCTAGTGCAGCCGAGCATGCTTGTTTGTAACGTAAGTTTTTGTTTCGTCTTATGTCTTATGTGTTCACTGTTTGAGCCTCGGCTCTTGATTATTGTTTGTTATGCGCGCCATGGATCCAGGTAAAGTATTGTTTTGTACACTTTTTACACTGTTAAAAATTCTGCTAGATTCCCAGTAGGCTAGCTAACTGGTTGCCTAGGAGACGCAGGAAAACTCTCGCGGTGTTCCGCCATTGAGCCAGAAGAGAACAAAGCACTTCGCTGACTGGGTGAGTACTAAGCGAATTTTAATGTGTCTTTGTTTCCTTCGAAATTGTATTCTTTCCCGCCGTGAGTTAATCATAAGGTTTCCTTTCATTGCTGTTTTGGGGTTAGGCTGCGTCGTAGTTATTAGGGATTTTGTTTCTTTAAATTTCCCCGCGCTGCCAAAGACAACTTCCGGGTCATACATGCAACATTTTGGGATCACCACTAGGTGTCAATGTAACCCCGGCTAATAACATATGGCTAGAGAATGTAACAGAATTCTACTGCTAGCCTGATGAGATTGATGTGCTAAAGCATTTTCGATTTCTTACATCCACATCTGACATTTTAGTGTTAAATTCTAAGATTCGGGCTCAGCTAGAGGGTTAAGGGAATTTTTTTTTAGGTCAGGAAGGAAAGATAAGGAGATTCAGCAAACAGTCTCTCCACCATTTCCCCAGCAGAATAACTCTGATTTAAAATTAGATTCCCCCCTCGACTTGTTGCGCCATTAGCCACGCCCCTTCTTTCTACGAGGTATTTGTCCGAACAGGGCCGGAAGGAAGAGCCTCCGATTTTGGGGTCGAGCGCCACCTGCTGGAGTTCCCTTGAACAACCCATAAGGGAGATTTTAACTAGCCAAGATTGAGAGATTTTTTTTTTTTTTAAGATAATGGTGGCAGGATGAAATAGATGTAGAGCCTTTGAGTCTTAAGTTGCTGTTAATGTTTCTGAGCAGATCTTTTAGGTAATAGTGGAGAACTCAAAAGTCTGACAGGGTTTTGAATGTGTGTTTGATTCAGGAGTTGTTTCAATAGTCAATGAATGGCCATAAGCTGTTCGTGTTATGCATTCTACTGTATGAATTTTCATTCATATAATGATAATGTGTTTTGAGGAGTTGGCTCTAGGCCTTCTCCTCTGCTATTGAACCCAGTCTGTGTTTTGAGTCTTAATTTTCAGGTGCTATGGACCCTGGGCGGCAGGTCTTTGAGGAGCCTGGATCATGCCTTCCTGGGGACATTGGAACCTGCTGTTGGTCTGTTTAACTGTTGTTTGTTTTGTCTCTCTTTCTGATATGTAGCTTAAAACATAAGGTTTGTGCATAATAGTGGGGGGAATAGATAAGGGTTGCCAGTGTCTTAATCTGAATGCAGCATCTCATAACCCAATTTATATATATTTTAAATGAGTATGTTAAATATCTCATGTTTATAGTTTGAGGCACATTCATCGGGCCTGAGTGTTTTTTCTGAGTGGGTTTTTACAGACAACTGTCGTTCCGGGAGTGATGGGTGAATGCCGAACCAGGAGACGGGCACGTACACCGGAGGTTACTGGCCTGTTTCCCTACAGATGGGCGATCTGGGGTTCGTGAGATGCAGACCAACGCCATGTCACCAACTCACTGTGAGCGACAGATAAGTATGAAACAGGAGCAGTGCCCAAATACTCTGTCCTCAAATGCAGAAGAGGGAGGTTTTAGATATACAAATTTTAGCTATACAAATGAAGCTTTGATGGAGTTCTTTGATTAGTTAATTGTAAATGAAGCCAGTTCATTTTAGTGTCATTTTCTTTGCCCCATCTCTATTTTTATCCTGACTTCAGGAAATTTTTGCTTTCACCCTTAGGGGGTGTTGTTTTGTTGAGACGAGAATATAGCGTATTTTATTTTCATAAAATCGCAAGAGAAATGCTAGAGCCAAATCCAATTGCTTTGATCATGACTGGGGACTGGGCGTGTTAAAGTCATTCTAACGCTGCCCCTGATGTCACTGTAGGCTACTGCAGACTGGCTCTAAAATGACACTTGAACAGACACCCTGTTTAAGTTTCCTGACTGAATAACAACATTTTTCCCCAAAGCAGGAGCTTGCGCTTAACCATATTTCTGAGAATCTCCAACAGATTTTGAATAACCGTTCCTGACCAAAGAGGGGAACAGGGAGACCAGACCAGAGGACTCTCTTTTTGCTCTTCTGTTTTGTCTCTGTTTGTCTCTCATCTGTGGATCCACAGACGGAGCCCATCATCAGCCTGTGCTGGGGGAGCGGGAGCGCCGAGGTGAGCCCTCCAGCAGCACGACCCGGGCCGACCCTACGTGGAGCAGTACAGGGATGGACCGGGTTCAGTTCAAGAGCCTGTACGTGCTGCTGGCGCCCTGGCTGTGTGGTGTCCCACCGCACCTTCACCCTGCTGAACCAGGACAGGGACTCCCTCCTCACCCTCCGAGAGCTCGCTGCAAAAGCTGCGGCTGTCTCTGCTTCCTCCCCTGTGCTTTCTATACTCTCTACCATCCACAGACCCTGACAAGATTCCTCCACTGTCCCCGGCAGACATTTCTGACCTACAAGCATCTGCTCCACCTGCGGAGAAAAAAAGAAATGAAGGACTAAGTGCACATTTCCACCACCAAACTAACCTGTATCTAGGGCCTAATGACAAACCTGTACTACCTCGTTCATGTTTTCATTATGCTTTCAAACTAGCCCACGGGCCAGATCATGTTTCAAAAACAGGGGTGGCGGAGGATGTTAACAGATGTCTCCAACAGAGTGAGGACCGCCATTTCCTGAGGCTAAGGAGGGGTTCCTGCATCACATCTCTCCTGGGGATTGGGTCCTGGTCCACGACCACAGACGAAGGAGCTGGAACTCGCCGAGGCGGCTCGGGCCGTACCAGTTCTACTCACCACGCAGACAGCGATCTGAGAGGACTTCGTGGACCCATGCAAGCCATTGCCGACGGGTCCAAGCAGCAGAGGACGGTCCACCAGGGGATCGCAAACACCAGGAGATCAGAATGCAGCTGAACCAGAGGGCTCAGAGGCCAAAACCATGGGCCATCACACTGTCCTCTCCTCTGACGAGGAATCGGAGGAAAAATGACCTTGCTGGTCATCTCCTCACAAGATGCACCACACACGCACACACACCTGCACACACTAACATTGAACATAACTGATTTCAAGCAACGCGACATCGAAGTTGCGATCTAGAAGAGAAGACGCCTTGCATTCCCCAGATGACATTCTCCTCTGATGAGCAATCGGACTGCACCTCTGATCGCACACACTGGAACCTACATTAAACATTCAGAGACGCACACATGGAATCTATGTTCCATAGGACATCACATGCGATTATTCACAAGAGTGAATGAACTTTGAAATAATCTGGAAAATATCATATTTGTTTACAAGAGTTGCAATTGTTGAAACATGAGTTGATAAATAAGTTTGGGTTTTTCCTCTAAATTGACCAAGAGGTTTTTTGCCCCTCTTACACTGGTAACCATTTTATCTTTTTTTTTTGCCTTGTTAAATCAAGTTTGTTTTTTGGTGAATGGTTGTCCACTCTTAGACTATAAATAGTATATAATCATGTCATCTTTTTTATCTTGTTTCCTGTCAAATTTCTGAAGCAAGGGGTTTTGGTGCGTGATTTTGCACGTTGAAAGAAAATAATTTTAAAAAAAAATATATATATATTTTTTTTTTTTCTCCACCTAGTGGAGAGATTATTTCCTTTCCACATGTATAGCATAGCTGACTGTTTACACTGTGTTTGGATTTTATTTTTGTGTGCCTGTTCAGGCACAAATGAGGGATTGTCCAGGAATTTACATCCAAACACCTTAAACCTTTGTCTTTGTAATTTATCACCTCCCCCCAAGTCCCCTGCAAAACCCAGTTTCAGTCATGTAAAACACCTCAACTCTCCCTCTTTTGTAATTGTAAACACACTCTGCATAGCTCTTCCTCATCTCTTTGTTTAAGTCAGAAGGGCCCCACCTTAGTCTTCCTCGTCCTGATTCAGACTTTTGTTTTCTGTTTGTCACATGTCTATACTCTTGGCCACGCCTGCCATTTCACATGACGTGCAATGAGTTTAGCCAATCACATCCTAAAAGGACTCTACCTGTGTTAGACTGGATATAAGCCAGAGCAAAGAGGCTGAATTCACTTCTCTGACAAACCACCTTTGTTTGCGTTGTTCAGGAAGTCCTTGCGCAAGTATTTGATTTCATTCAATAAACCAGACTCAACCTTTTGAACGTATCTTGGTAAATCTTTGGACTAGACCAGTCTAAAATACTATCACAAGGACATCCACTGATGACAGGCCCTATGCAAGTAGGTCCAATAATGGTGGTGGCCTTTGACAATGGCAAGCCCAGACTTGTTGTTGTTCCATACATAGGCCTACAATTGATTTTTGATTGAGGCTTAGGGCTTGTGGGAAGCCAAGAGAGATAAGGTTGTTGTTGTTGTAGCATAAGCTTTATCCAGCCTTGACTGGGGATCAATCAATTCCATTTCGATCTAAAATGGAATTCACTGAGCCTGGCTGGAATTTTATCCGCAGGTCTGTCGGGTTTCAAATGAAGATGCTATCTAGTGTAACTCACTACTTCCACAACTCTACCCCAACCGTGTCCTTAAAAGGTGCAGTATGTGATTTCCTGTTAGACTTGTGTGAACGAATTGTGTGTTAGACGAATTGTGAACATTTTTGAAAAATGCAACCGACAAAATCCCTACCCCTCCCTTCAGGCCTCCCACCAAAGCCATTCCTCTGAACTGGGAGAAAACAAATGACACTCGCTAGGCAGTGTCACCTCAAAATGATTGGATGCACTTATTACAGTCCTGCGACTTCCAAAGATTACAGATTTATTTCATTTTAGTGTCATGTATCATGGATACATGGATGGATAGTGTCAGGGATGTAACCCCTGGAAAAGATGCTGCTTGTCTGGTGTTCAAGCACCCCAAGTTCTCCCACAAAACTTCCCTTCTCCGTTCTCTACACTGGCTCCCTATAGCGTCTCACATCCAGTTCAAAACTCTGGCGCTAACCTACAGGGCAATGAAAGGAACAGCCCCCTCCTACCTCCAGGCCATGGTCAAATCCTATACCCCCTCCCAACTGCTACGCTCTGCTACCTCGGGGCGACTGGTTGCCCCATCACTCCGAGGCCCCTGTGGTCGATCGACACGGTCACGGCTCTTTTCTGTCCTGGCCCCGTAGTGGTGTAACGAACTGCTTACTGATGTCAGGACAGCAGAGTCGCTACCTATCTTTAGTAGTACATTGGCTTTTCCTACATTAAATGCAATTATTGTTAGTCACTCTGGATAAAAGCATCTGCTAAATGACTGTAATGTAATGAGAATTGCAAAAAATATAACAAAAAGTGCTTCACCAAACCGCATACCTCTCCTTTAATCCTGCATTGTGTAATGCAGTCACATGCTTGCAGTGTTTCACATCCTTCTCACAAGCATTCTCTCTCTCTCTCTCTCATTGTCTCTCTCTCTCTCTCTCTCTCTCTCTCAGTACAAACCAAGGCAATGAGGATACAGAGTGTGGACTAGTATTGCTCCAATCCCCTGACTGTTGTTGTTTGCCGTTGTTGTGTGTGGAGGCTGACCCTGGTATTATCAGAGAGCAAATGAGTCTGATTCGTCTTGTTGATCCGGGGAGTTCGTTTTCCCTTTGTGAGTAAACAAAACGAGACGGAGCGAGAAAATAGCGGCGAGCGTGCAAAAAAAGGGGGGGGGGGGGGGGGGTGGAACGGCGTCCTGATCAAAACGCCGGCGCTGCGCCGCCTCCTCTGACGAGACCGAGGAGAAGTCAGGAGCCCTCGAGGTTCAGAAAGAGGAGAGACCCGACTTGTATTCCTCTGCCGCATTTCTCTTTGTCCTTCCAGCCCTCCCTCCTCCTCCTCCTCCTCCTTCTTCGCTCCCCCCCCCCCCTACCTCGCGCTTTCTAATTTTCCCGAGGATGGAGGAGGCTGGCACATGACATTGATTTCCATCAGCGCTTGGAAATAACCCCGCCGCCGTTGCCGGGGCAACCCGCGTTTACCTTTTCGCGTTTTTGCATATTGCCGTCGGTCTTCCATCAGCGCCGGGGCGGCCGGGCCTCGTAAAGCGGAGCGGCGGATGACAAATGCGCGCTCAGGTGGTGCGGCGATGGCGGCGGGGGGGATGGGGGGGGGGGGTGGATAACAGGGGGGCAAAGGAGGCGGAGGAGGGGGATGGGGTGGATAGCAGGGGGGCAAAGGAGGCGGAGGAGGGGGAGGGGGGGGCACACAGAGAGACGGATGAGCATGCCAGGCGGGAGCAGAGGACCTGAAACTCTGGCACGGGGTGCGTGTGTGTGAGTGTGTGTTTGTTTGTGCGTGTGTGTGTGTTTGCTTGTGAGTGTGTGTGTGTGTGTGTGTGTGTGTGGTGGGGTGGGGGGGGTGGGGGGGGCGGGGTTATTGATGGCTCCCTATCTGAATCCGGGGGCTGAAATGGTAGGAACAATAAAACACCAGTGCTCTGACACCAATGGACTCCTGCTTCCTAATTAACTTTATCAGACAAGGCAGGGGAGGGAGGGAGAGAGAGAGAGGGAGAGAGAGAGAGAGAGATACGGAGGCAAATAAGATCACAATTATTGGGTCACAGGGTTATGGATGACATTAACCATGAGCGCTAAAAGAAGCTGCCCCCTTTCTGGCGGGGGATTCTAGAACATTCTAGAACATTCTAGAACGGCTTCTCTGGCGCCACAGCGGCTTGACTGGTAGTATCCCTGTCACTCTCGGTGGGGGAACATGATGTTCCCTTACTGAAGGATAGCCCACAGTGGTGTCACTGGCTGCTGTGTGTGCTAGCACGCGTGTGTGCGTGTGTGTGTGTGTGTTGGGGGTTAATGACAGCTAGGAGATGGAGGGAGTGGCACTGACATGGATACAGGGGTGAGAGTGTGTTGTGGGGGGTGGGTGAGGACGCAAGCCACTGGAGTGTGTCAGGATGGGGGGAGAGAGAGAGAGAGAGAGAGAGAGAGAGAGAGAGAGACAGACAGACAGAGAGAGGGGACCTGCAATGCCTTCGCCGCGACTTCTTCCCCTTGTATCAACACCACCCCAGTCAAAGTGCAGCCAGGGAGAAAATTAATTTCTTATTACCTGATCATATTATTAGGCTTCGCTTGGAGTGTCGGTTAAATATTCCACATCAGCGTTTCGTCGGGCGGGGTAGGAGAGAGCCAGGCGGTGCTGGACCTGGAGCCTGAGCCCCTGAGCCTGGGGCCGGGGGGCTGTAATCGCCTGAGACGTGCCTCCCCCTCCCCAGGAATAAAGACTGGCGTTGGCAATATGCTGGCAGAAAGCAATTTGCTCGAGTGCTGTATTCCCCGTCGACTAGACACGTACACACACGCGCACACAAACACACACACACACACTCCCCAGATCAATGGGTCCGGGGGAGTTGCACTTGAGCAGAGCAGTGGCACGTGTACGCGCGCACACACACACACACACCTAGGCAGAGGCTTTTCAAATAAACTGGAGCTGACTGGATTCATCAGGCCTCCTATTTCTCCACCTCTACCGGCAGATGGCTTTAGACGTGAGCGCCCGACCGCCACGCCACTCGCCACACACACACACACACACGCGCGCGCGCCCCTTCAGAGACCGGCGGACGAGGGCTGAGGAAAATGAAAAATGGTATTTGGGGCACCGTGGAGCAGTGGCAACAAAAAACACACACACACACACACACACACACACACACACACACACACACACACACACACACACACACACACACACACACACACACACACACACACACACACACAGAAATAGAGACGTTTCAAGTGTAAATCAATCTCGAGTTATGTTACCCGTGGCTCAAAGTATACCGATAGGGCTTAAAGCAGAGGAGAGTCAACTAAATTTGTCATTACCAAATTCATGAGGTCTGCAGATACCCTAACTTGGGGCCGTTTCCTCCTGGAGGGCAATGTTATTATTTTTTTCTACCCGGCAACAAAATCTCAGCGCTCGGTGACCAAGGCTGGGAAAAGGGCAAATTTACATACCGCCCATTTGGAAGAAAATCTGATCATATAAATGTAAATAAGATGAGCTTAACTTATATTTTCCCTGAGAAAACAGTGAATTGATAACACGAGTGCGAGGGTTGAGGGGCAGTGGAGAGGAGCGGTGGATGGAGCGGAGAGAAGGCTGGAAGGCGTCTCGCGGATCAGAATATGCATTAGTGTCAGAGACCGCGGAGAGGAATTAGCTTTGGCCCCCGCTGCCGTCAGCCAGACGTGTGTGTAGCGATCAAAGCGTACAGTAGGGGGCAGTGTGGCAGCGCCAAACGGCACAAACCTATTCCATGGCACAAACGCGCACACACAGACCCTCTCATCTACAGCTCAGACCATGGCTCAGACACACACAAGCAACTCATCCCCGTTGCCAGCAATTGGCATGGAGAGACATCAGAGAAGCTTCCGCAGACATCTCTCCCACTCGCAACCAAAGCAGTGCGCGAGAGAAGCTCCAGCACTAACTCTCAATTTACCACGGGCGGACCGTCACTGCAGCCGTTAGCGGGCTGTTATATTGCTTTAGCTGCGCTAACAGAACAAGCCCGAGTTACGGCCATGATCCGTCTATAGGACATCATGCCCGACAGGCTCTCCGTGAGATACAGGAAGGAGGGCCGCCGTCTGAGGAGGAAGAGAAGACGGGCTTTCCATTACACCGTAGCCCCCGGGGCGGATGAGCAGCAGAGGAGCTGTGGGAATGAGACGGTGCTGCTCGCGAACAGCCCGCAGCGCCGCTGCTAGCCAACGGTTCAGCAGTAAATCACCTCATATTTATGCTGAAGTGTACGAGGACTACCGAGGCGCTTTTGTAAAAAAATAAAATTATAGTCTATATATAGGCTATATATATATTATATATAATTATATATAAGCTATACCACCACTTTTTCCACGTAGGCCTATGCATAATGCCGCCTACTTCATTGGCGTGATATTGAATCTGCTCCCCTGGGTGTAGCCTACATGTCCTTGACTCCGTGGGGCCATCCTAGCCTTGCACCTGCCCACTCCTTCCCACCCCAACCCCCAGCCTCAACACAATCAGCCTCGTCTGGGCTACACCCCCCCCCCACCCCCTCTACTCCTTTCTCTCTCCCTCTACCCCTTTCACTCTCTACCCCTTCTCTCTCTCTATTGTTTCTGACTGATTATGCGCAGCCCTCTGCATTCCGCTGGAGCTGGCTCGGTGCCAACGGCCCCTCCCCCACCCCCCGCCCACCCCCTCTGACCTGCTAGCGTGCACACCCACCCATACATCACCCGCGTCCCGAGAGGGGGCCACCAGCTCCTGCACCTCCTCCTACTCCTCCTCCACCCCTCACCCAGGCCTCAGGGACAGCGGGGGGGACAGGCCAGGAAGACACGGCAGCTGGGAGGACAGAGACACACTGGGGAACTGACTCAATTCCTCAACACTCCATCTTCATTTCCGAGTGCGGAGGGATGTTATTGTCTTGACTCGTGGATGTCGTCATTGTGGGTGTTTTTCTCACTAACCCCCCCCGCCGACTACCTTGTGAGCGGGACTTGTCGCCAGACGCGCTCGGATGTGTCGCCTGTGTGACTGCTCCAGCCTTCGCCCTCGGGCCGATGAGCCAGTCTAGACCATTACTGCCCCGCTGAAGGAGTCCCTGGGCAGCCCTTCATCCCCCCCTCCCCCCCCACCTCCAGCACCACCCCCACGGGGCTCCAGCTGAACAGACCTCCCCCCCCTCCCAGGAGAACCACGCCGACGCCTCCTCTTCCTCGTCTTCCTCACTCCTCCGCCGCCCATGAGTTTAATCAAATATGCAGCTGTCTTTTAATCAAGACGAGGCCAATTTGCATACCGGGAGGAAGGAAGGGCGCCGCCCCCGCCCCCCCCCCCCCCCCCCTGCCCTGGCGAGGGGGCTGGAGCCGAGCCAAGGAGACGATGAGACGGCTGAGGTGTGAAACGACGGGCAGGACGTGTGGGGGGGCTGGGTGGCGTGGGGTGGGGGGTGGGAGGTGGGGGTGCATAACGTGGTTGTAAACGAGCGAAATCAAAACGAAGCAAGCCAAACAGATGGACTCGGCAACATTAACATACATCAGCGACAAATAGGGGACAACTATCGCCACTCGCTTGTTCAAACGTACGGCATGACGGGAGGGGGGGCTGGGGGGGGGGGGGGGGGGACGTCGACGGTAAGCAAAGCCGAGCCGCTTAGCAAAACGGCGAGCAGACGATCGAAAAAAAACAAAAAAACAAAGCCCCCGAAATAGCCGAGCATCGCTTTAATCCGCCGCGAAAGCCACTACTGCAATTAATTAGTCGCAAATTACCTTGCGTTGATTGGTTCTGGAGGTGCTCCGCGGCGTGAGGAGGCGTGTGAGCAGAGAGAGAGAGGGGGGGGGGGGTGGCGGGAGGGGGAGTGATCTTGTTTTTTGGCTCGGTCCGGCTTTTTCGTGGAGGATGTGAACGGAAGGGCTTGTCTGAGCAGACTACCAGATTTTCTGACTTCTGCTGTACTGTGTGTGTGTGTGTGTGTGTGTGTCTGTCTGTGTGTCTGTCTGTGTGTCTGTCTGTGTGTCTGTCTGTGTGTCTGTCTGTCTGTACCTCTGGAGAGCCAGAGGATGAGACTGTCGGTGTGCGTCGGGAGACGGGAGGAGGGGGTACGCCGTCATGGCTGCAGCTGCGGCTGCCGGACAAACTCTGCCTGGTAACGGCGCGCAGCCGGTCTGGGGGAGACGCGCAGTCGATGCCGCCTGCGTCCGTCTCCCCTTCCTCCGTACGGCGCGCTCAAATCAATCCTCCTCTATTGGGCTCTGGAGAACACTAAGACAATGTTCTGTATACATCAAATCCCTAACTCTCCGACCGGCGTTTCCTCTCAATTGAGTTACATATGGCGCGGTACCAGGGGGGGCTATTCTGAATCTGAAGTGAAGCGTCTCTCGACCATCTGAAGTGTGGCACCGTGCCACGGTAAAGCAATCTGGCGTGGCGTGCTAGCAACGGCGTCTATTGTTCTCCAGAGACGGCCCCCCGGTGTTCCACTTGGCGAGGGTTCGAGCGGTGACTCAGCCGCACCGAGGGGAGAGGAGTGGTTCACCTTCTTGCTTTGTAACAGCCTCTCTTGTTATTGTTCACAAATCTCTCCCTCCCTCCCTCTCTCCCTCCCTCCCTCTCTGTCTGTCTGTCAGACTCATCGTATTACCACTTTCCCACCACAAGCCGTTCTCTGGAAACCACCTGCCCAGAGCTCAGACTGCAACCGCCGTCGCCGCCAAACCCGACAACAAGCCGCCAGGCTACTCGACCGCGGGCGGATCACACGCCCCCACAGGCCCGAAACCAAACGTTTTTGTTTTTTTTCGCCGCCCCCACCAAGTCGGGAGCACTGACGTCTCCTCCCGCTCCGCCGGCTCGGAGACGTGACCGTGTGCGTGCGGCTAATTAATGCGGACCGCCCGGCGAGGAACGACACGGCCAAGGAGGTATCGGGCGCCGCCGCGGCGTCCGCTCCCCCCGGCGCCATGTAGGAGCTGTCACAGCACCGGCGCACAACACCGGCCCGAGACAAGAGGGCATCGCCCCCTTACATGTGGCGGGGGAACGCCGAGACTACGAGACGAGACTTCAAGTCCCATGAGCGCCCGGAGCTCGGCGGTGTACCTCGACGTGATGCGTTAAACGGGCCGCCGCATTCGCTTCCGCGCATCTGGCTCTGACAAGACGAGTGTGTGTGTGTGAAAGGTGTCGCGTTGGCAAGCGGTTTTGTAACTGGAAATGCGAGCAATGACTCGGTCACAAAAAAACACCGTCACGCCTCCTCATCTCTCTCTCTCTATGTGCCCGAGAAGTTTCTCTGAACGGCAAATTAAATTAATTATAAAGAGTCGACAAAAGCGGTGCTTTGGCAAACAGGAGAGGAGGGAGGAGTGTGTGTATGTGTGTGTGTGTGTGTGTGTGTGTGTATTTCTCTCTCACAGACTCTGGAGACGGATAGAGATAAAGAGAGAGAGAGAGAGAGAGACAGACAGACAGAGTTGTTTTCCACCTGCATGCAGCAGACAGGTGTGATGAGGAAGTGTAGCCGGGGGACTGGGTGAAGGTCAAACAGAGGAACAAAGCGCCCGGCTGGCGCAGTGAGAACAAGGCGAGAGAAAAGGCTGCGGGCGCCATTTTGAGACCTTGCCCCACCGGCCGCCACGCCTCGCCATTTCACAAGGGAAGGGGCGTGAAAAGACCCCGACCCACACACACACACACACACGCCTCAAGACAAAATCATTTGCATACCAACACAATGACCCCCCTTAAGTTAATTAACGGTCTGACTGGGTTGAATTCAGAGAGTTTGTAAGGATTCCATGGATATCACTAGAGAGTAAAAGAGATGAGGACTGAGGCACCTTGGGGGAAATTACCAGAGCTGGTTCGAAATACTATCTGAAATCCTTTAAATGAGCCTACTGTGGCGTTTGCCTCGGTCTGCCTGGTGGCAAAATTCATAGGAAGATTTCACCGTTACTCATTTGAGTAAGACCTACTACGTACCTCGGATCGGAGTGCCATCTCCTGCCACCGTTTCTGATGACTCGATCCAACACCGTTGCCCACAATGCACTTGGGACTGGAGCAGGGGCGAGTACACAGCCAAGCCTATGGGGACGGAGGGGGAGGGGGGTGAAGATGCGAGACTGACCACAGCCAAGCCTATGGGGAGGGAGGGGGGTGAAGATGCGAGACTGACCTCTATATGATCCAGACCGTCCGGCTCCACACGCCAGCTGGGTTCTCAGGAGCTGAGGGTGGCAGCTGAGACACAGGCTGAGAGAACGAGGTCACGGCAGGTCGACCTACTGTTGTTGAGTGACAGAAAGAGGTGACGCTACCGTGAAAACTGTCTCAAGTGGTGTTAACTGCAGGTCGTGGCCAAGATAGCAGGATGACTCACTGTCTCTTTTTTTTTTGTTGCTAGGATGGCAGAATTGAAACGGTCATCGTGCTGTTAACTGAGACAACAGGCCTATATGGTAGGATAATGGCTGCTCCCCCTTTGACAAAGTGCAGCCTGCACATTGGCTCGGAATTTAAGATAGTAGGCTAAACATTGAAAATAAAATAAAGTGTAGGCTATTGGTCCTATACAGACTCTACATACAGTAAGCGCTGCATTAAGTCGCAATTATATGATTATCACATTGTTTCGACGATGTAAATGTAAGGGTTTTGGCTATGGCTTAATTTGCCTATAGGCCTAGCCTATATTAACCTTGGGGTACATACCTTGGCTGTTTCTTTGTTTGTTGGGACAAAGGTCCCATAACGATTAAAAGCACGAGTAGCTTAGGCAAATTTACAAACGTATAAACGTTTCATGTAGCCTGTTATTACAAACCGCTGAGCTGTCGTAAACAGCCAGACCGCCTCGCGCGGTTTAATAGTCTGTCTCGCGCCAAGAACTAATTGGCAAAAATGTGAGATTGTGATTGGTTGAGAGAGGATCACCTGCATCAGTAGCCTGATCAGAATCTGACCTTTAACCTCGGTTTCACCAGTTGAAAACTTGTGATCACTTGTCAATCACGACAGAATAAAATGTAAACAATAAAAATATCAGTCTTTATTTCTTTGAGATACGCATATCAAAGATAAACCTTATTCTATAACACCATATCACATTATACAATAACTATACAACAGTAAACATAGTAGGCTATTACCATTAATATGTTTCTTGTATGACAAGGGTCACCGAAGAGTCCTTATGTTTTTAGGCTTGAAGTAATTATGTAACAATTATGCCAGGATGGCATGAGAAAATGAGTCAAGGGTGTCAAACAAAAGCGATGATAGTAAGCCTACCTTCCAACCTGTAATTATACTCTGGTGTCCACAATGATTGTATTTTGTGTTAGTGATAGGCCATCTGATGGTATACAAGCTTTATGTTGTGTTATTGAGATATCTGGTAGTATACGAGGTTTCTGGCAGTTTTATATATTTTACATCAACAGTGGTACACACTACAAGGATCAGAGTAGACCAAAGAGCAGATTACTCTTGGCTGTACTCTGCAGCCTCATGGTCTAATAGGCTACGTCTGCATGTCACTGGAGACCAAAGGTGGGGACACAGTCTATGAACATAAAAACAACGGCTAGACTAAAAAACGTCACTCTTTGAAAATGAGCAAGACTAGGCATTCTGCACAAACTTACCAGTTGTAATATCATCAAACTGGATTACATGACCTCCTACCAGAACACACCATAAATACCTTTTCTTATAAATCAAATTGTATTTGCTTCTCTTTAAAACAGAAAGGACATTTATTTGGTTTACACAGGGGACAAGGGAACACGGGACACGACCGTATCCCACATCTTCATCAACAACACAATAACATTATAACACAACAGTGAAATGGGTCATTTAAAATGCACTATACGAACAAAAATGAATGAGCCTGATGCGAAACACAACATATTGGCATAATGTAGAGAGACAGGTTGGTTTGTTTGGCAAAAAAAACCAAAAAAAAACATAGGAAAGCACAACGGTGAAACGACACAGGATTTCAAAGCTGCTCCACACTGCATTTGTTCTTTATTAAGACAGTGCAGATGTGTCAATAGCATTCTGCCCTCCCCTTAGTCCTAATGTCAACCCTAACCTACCCCTCCCCACCCCACTATCTACACAACACACCACAGCACGACACAAGGTAGACCACGTCGTCGGACCAGCTGTTTTTCTAGATATGCTTAACTACATTGCTGGATGTGCAACCCTTCCATGTGTAAATCTATTCCCTGTACTTGCAAGCACTGTAACTGTACTGTTTAACCCTCCTTGTTGGTAAGCCCTCCCTGGGTAAACGGTGGTCCGATCTATACGTCAAAATATATGGCTATGGCACTGATATATGACTATGACATCATCATCGATTGAGTGATATGCGAGTCTATTTGTCTAAAAGCTCACTGGCTTGTTGGCTTGGCTTGTATGTTCTGCAGCTAAAGAGCTGCGTTTGGCAGTTTCTGGTAACGATTGCTGGAACTCAAAGTCTGTCTGGTGTGGGAGCTCTGTAATATATGTGACTTGGGCTGCCAGCCAGCAAGGAGGGGGAGGAGGTCCGAGGGGACTCAGTGTGTGTGTGTGTGTGTGTGTGTGTGTGTGTGTGTGCATGCGCGCGCATGCGTGCGTCTGTGTGTTTGAATGCGTCATGTGAGCTGCTAATGAGTCATGCGCCTGCATGAATGCGTGTGATCAGACGCCGCGTGCGGTCGGACGTTCGAGAGGCCGGTCGGTCACGGCGGTGGTCGCGTGGCGGTCCGAAAGCATCCTCCTCTACATCTCGTTGGCCATGGCTTCGTGCTGCTGGGCCACCCCGTTGGGCTGCGGGGCGGCTTGGCCGCTGGGCTGGACGCTGGGCTGGACGCTGGGCTGGGCGATGGGGTGGATGTTGGACTCGTTTAGCCTGCGCACGCGATACACCTCGTAGTGGATACTACTGGTGATGTCCTTAATGTTCTGCATATGCGTCCTTGAGGGAAATTAGAAAGAAAAAGATAAAATGTAGAGTTCAGTGAACATATTAACACACACACACACACACACACACACACACACTAATCGCCAATTACCATATAGTCAGTCCCCTAAATATGGCTGGCAACAAAAAAACTCACCTGATAAGGAGGTCTCGCAAGTAGGCAAACTCGCAGTGTGCAATGTTCTCAACTGCAAAGAAAAGAGAAAATAAACTTCAATTACATAGCTCTTCTTTAAATGCACGAAGTAGTGGTGGCGCACACACGATTCCTCCTCAGTGACCTACTACTGTCACACGCAAAGCCCAAATACATGTTGTTTCACAATCCGCCACAAGGTGCATTGCCCCACGGAAAGACAGGTCAAGGACATTCTCTAACTGCATATCTGCAGCAATTTACGGTAAGTCAAGATAACATCTCCCTGCACTTCCAAGTAATTTAATATATCTGAACCTCCTTTATGAGGGGGGAAAAAAAGAAGTGAGACAGTTTAAGCAAGTCCCTGTGACAACCTGCCCCGGCCTGCGAAGGGACCAACACGTGTTTGAATTATAGATTATGTCAAAGCCACAAATGAGAAAGCGCTGCTATTTATGCGAGGGCTTTGAAATCGCGCCGCAGGAAATTAAATTCTACTTGAGCTCCGGGGAGGAGAGGAGAGGAGAGGGGGGGGGGGGCAGGGTGGTGCGTGTGGTCGCGCTGATTGGTAGTAGAGAGAGAGCGTCTCGCTGCTTTTTAAGCCGTGCTCTGGTTCCGCGCCGCGCTCTGCTAACAGGAGATTGACAGTCGATCAATCACACAAAGACCCACACAGGGTTGTTGACACAAAGGGTTGTTGACGTTTTCTTAAAGATGGTCAATTGTGATCGTCTTGACGCAGGGAGAGAGAGAGAGAGAGAGAGAGAGAGAGAGGAGCCCCAGACCTAACAGTCCTCAGTGGCCTAATTTACGGTGGCGGTGCAGACTTGCCCAGCAGCCCTCTTCCTCCTCCTCTCCCTCCCTCCTCTCCCTCTCTACCTCTCGTCCTCCTTCTCTTCCATCGCCCGCACGGCCTAGAATGGAGCCATTGTTCCCTCCGTCTCCCCCTCTTCTCACATACCTTCTCTCTCCTGCTCCCACTCGCATATTTGTCTAAAAGTTCTGTTAGGCGCATTCAAAAAACACATCCTAAAGGATCACCGAAGCTGATGAGCGTAGCTTGATATCTCTAACAGCTACGATAAGCTTACAGGTGTCTGTTGTCGTCGTCTTGCGACTCCGCAAACAGACTTCGCAACCAGGGAACCGGGTAAAGCGAAACGCTAAGCCACTCCCTCAACTCGAGAGGACGGCGACAAGCAGAGCCGAGGGTGTCCGGGTGGACCCAGGTGGATTCTGGGACGGCGGCGGTCCTCCAGGCACCGTGACGTTCACCCCGTCTCCTCTTTTGTCCTTCCCAGAGCTCCCTCCCTCCAGACGGCCCCCCCTCCCCTCGTCCCCCCCTCCAGACGCCCCCCCCCCCCTGCCCCCCCCCGGCCCCCCCCTCTCTCGTGTGAGGTGAGGACACTCCTCCGACATGACCCTCTTCTTGGTGGGCAACTCGGCGCCGTCACGATGAACACTAACACTGTGTGTGAGTTAGTCTGTGTGTATGAGCTATTCTGTGTGTGTGTGTGTCAGTGTGTGTTTGCGTGCACTCCCTGACCAGTGCCTCAACAGTGGTCCACTTTGGCTGTCCCCCGGAGTGTATTGTCTGAGTGCATGGCGTGTGTGTGTGTGTGTAATGGAGGTGTGTGTGCGCATGCATGCTCCCTGTGGGTGTGCATGCGTCTATGTGTGTGCATGCACTTGTGTGTGTGTCTGTGTGTGTGCATGCACTGTGTGTGTGTGTGTACGTACATGTGCTTATGTGTGTATGTAATGGACGTGTGTGTGCGCGCACCTGTGTGTGTGTGTACATGTGCTTATGTGTGTGTTTAATGGACGTGTGTCTGTGTGCACCTGTGTGTGTGTGTGTGCATGCGTGTGCAGGGAGGACGTAGAGCACATGATTCCCCTCCGTCGTGTCCCGGACGCAGCGAGGACCAGCTGGGTGAACGTCACCCCGGTGTCTCAAATCCCTTCAGTCCCTGACCAGGAGAGAGGAGGACAGACAGTCCCAGACCAGGAGAGAGGAGGACAGAGAGTCCCAGACCAGGAGAGAGGAGGACAGAGTGTCCCAGACCAGGAGAGAGGAGGAGGACAGAGAGTCCCAGACCAGGAGAGAGGAGGACAGAGAGTCCCAGACCAGGAGAGAGGAGGACAGAGAGTCCCAGACCAGGAGAGAGGAGGACAAAGAGTCCCAGACCAGGAGAGAGGAGGACAAAGAGTCCCAGACCAGGAGCGAGGAGGAGGACAGACAGTCAGTCCCAGACCAGGAGAGAGGAGGACAGAGAGTCCCAGACCAGGAGAGAGGAGGACAGAGAGTCCCAGACCAGGAGAGAGGAGGACAGACAGTCCCAGACCAGGAGAGAGGAGGACAGAGAGTCCCAGACCAGGAGAGAGGAGGACAGAGAGTCCCAGACCAGGAGAGAGGAGGACAGAGAGTCCCAGACCAGGAGAGAGGAGGACAGAGAGTCCCAGACCAGGAGAGAGGAGGACAAAGAGTCCCAGACCAGGAGCGAGGAGGAGGACAGACAGTCAGTCCCAGACCAGGAGAGAGGAGGACAGAGAGTCCCAGACCAGGAGAGAGGAGGACAGAGAGTCCCAGACCAGGAGAGAGGAGGACAGACAGTCCCAGACCAGGAGAGAGGAGGACAGACAGTCCCAGACCAGGAGAGAGGAGGACAGAGAGTCCCAGACCATGAGAGAGGAGGACAGAGAGTCCCAGACCAGGAGAGAGGAGGACAGAGAGTCCCAGACCAGGAGAGAGGAGGACAAAGAGTCCCAGACCAGGAGAGAGGAGGACAGAGAGTCCCAGACCAGGAGAGAGGAGGGGGACAGAGAGTCCCAGACCAGGAGAGAGGAGGGGGACAGAGAGTCCCAGACCAGGAGAGAGGAGGACAGAGAGTCCCAGACCAGGAGAGAGGAGGACAGAGAGTCCCAGACCAGGAGAGAGGAGGAGGACAGAGACTGGACTGGGAGTCAGAAGGACCAGCTGGGGGATCTGAACCAGCAGCAGCAGTGATGCGAGTGTGTGTGTGTGTGTGTGTGTGTGTGTGTGTGTGTGTGGGTCCACTCTGCTGTGTGCAGTCAGGCAACGGTAAGTCTGTACTAACCCACTTTCCTGAGCACAATAGGCAGGGGTGTGTGTGTGTTTGTGTGTGTGCGTGTGTCTGATTGTGTGTGTGTATGCCTGTGTGTGTGTGTGTGTGTGTGTGTGTGTGTGTATGCCTGTGTGTGTGTATGTGTGTGTATGCCTGTGTATGTGTGTTTGTGTCTATGACTGTGTGTGTTTGTGTGTGTGTGTGTGTGTGTGTGTGTGTGTGTGTGTGTGTGTGTGTGTATGCCTGTGTGTGTATGTGTGTGTATGCCTGTGTGTGTGTGTTTGTGTCTATGGCTGTGTGTGTCCGTGTGTGTGTGTGTACTTTACCTTCTATGGTCCCCCACTTTGTCTTCCTTCCCAGAATCCTCTTGCCGTTGACCTGGTACTCCTGGTCGCTCCCCACCACAGCGAATGGGATCATCTCCTGAAGAGGGTACACACACACACACACACACACACACACACACACACACACACACACACGAGAGAGAAACACATTAAGAACCAATAATGCTTTGTTATGGGACAACGGTGTGATGGTACGCTTCCCATGTCTTTGCACTGTCCTGTCCTGTCCTATGTGGTCTCCATCAGCCTTAATCCTAGAGAAAGTGTGTGTGTGAATCGTGCACGTGGCCAATAAACTGATCTGGAATCTTGAATCCTGAATCTGCCGTCAGACACCAGAGAGTGAACTCACCCTGATCTTCTCATTGATCACCCTGTCTTCTGCGTCCTCGTCAAACTCCTTCTGGGGGTAAACGTCGATCCCATTGGCTCGCAGCTCTTCCCTTATCTGCATAAACACACACACACACAGGTCAACACTCCGGCATGGATATCAATAAAATGATGTTTTTTTGAAGTGATGTCGCAGACCTATAGGTGTAGTGGAAGTAGTAGCTTTGACATTGAATATCGCTCCACTGTAACTGTACACTAATCCATCAACCCTTCATCAATACAGCTCTACTGTAACTGTACACTAATCCATAAACCCTTCATCAATACAGCTCCACTAAGCTACTGTAACTCCATAAACAGCTCATCGCCGGTAAGACCGGTGGTGACGTTAGTTAAACCACACCTAATCGGCCTACCAGGGTGGAGGTTAGCCGCCGTCACGCAAACACACCGAGCGCCGAGCGGCTTTGGGCCGCGGGGATGACTTTCTAACGACCGGCACTCCGGATGGGAGACTGGCGGGCGGACGGGGGACGGGGGGGGCCCCTCGCCAAGCTGCCGGACGGTAAAT
>NC_140240.1:26978340-27020840 GCF_949987555.1 Borostomias antarcticus
TGTGTATGTATGTATATATATGTGTGTGTGTGTATGCGTGTGTGTGTGTGTGTATTGTTCTTGCTCAGTGAGTGGGCCGTATGACTTCCCCTTTGTACTGCTGCCCCACCTGTCTCTAGTGTCAGACTGGCTCTCGGCCCCTGAGAAAGAGGCCCTGGAGGGGACAGGTGCTGGAAGCTTCCGTCAGAGGCTGTGAGGAGAGGGCAGTCCAGGCTAAAGTGTTGAGTGGGGGGGGATTCTTGGCAGGGAGAGATTTTTTTTGGGGGGGGGGGGGGGGGGGGGGGGTTCAGAGAGAGAGAGAAGGGCTGGACTGAGTTGTGGGGCTATGGGTCTGGTCCTAACAGACTCATAGTCTGTGTGTGTGTGTGTGGCTGCTAGACAGACTACACGCACACGCACACACACACACACACACACACACTCAACTTGGCCCTAGGCGCAGCTGTGGCAACGTGAGATGATGATGAGGGGGTTTGTCAAACAGTGGGATGCACACACACACACACACACACACACACACACACACACACACACACACACACACACGCCCTCCACTCAAGAAGACGATACACTTCAGTGGACAGCCAAAGTGGAACACTGTTGATGTACTGGTCAGGGAGTGCCGTCGAGAGAAGGCGACAGTCATGACTGAGATATGCGGTCAGATGCAGATGGTGTGTGTGTGTGTGTGCGTGCGTGCCTGTGTGCATCTGTCTGTGTACACACAAATGTGTTTTGATATGTGGTCAGATCGTACATGTTCGTGGGTGCACGGGTGTGTCAGCATGCATGTGATTCTGTGTGTATGTGTGTGTGTGTGGGTGAGATTGCGTGCGTGCATGTGTGTATTCCCCTCCCCACTCAGGGAGCACACAAGGACACGCGCATCGGAGTTCAATCTCACTAAGTGCAGACTGGAGTCGAGGAAAATCACTATAACCACTCACTCACAAAGCCGAGGCAGCAGCTGTGGTCACTATTATAGACATTAGGACGCGCGTGTCTGCGCAGACATCCTGAAAATTAGACAAATCATTTCATTAAAACACCACCAGGATGTACTGATGCTGCCAGTAAAAAAAAAAAAAAGGCTCGTGTGTGAAACTGCTAGGAGTTCATCTTGGATTTTACTGCATCTTTCGTTCCCCCACCCGACCTTCAATTAGGCTTCTCTCTCTCTCTCTCTCTCTCTCTCAGCTGTTTGTAATTTATCAAACTACACAAACGCAAAAAAACAAGACCTTTCGTTGTTGCCGACATTTTAAACTCCGCCCACTGCCCGTTTCGCCACAATGGCCGTTCCTCCTCTGCTTTCTCTCTCGTGCGTCGGTCTGGGAGAAGCTCGGGCTGCGTTCCGAATCGCATACTTCTACTTCTTACTACCAGTACCTACTACAGCTGCCCTTAGAAAGTATGTACTTTGCAAGCAGTAGGCATCCAATTGGGACATACTACCTTGTCATAACATTGCGCCTTGAAATTAGCCCACATCCGTCGCTGTCCATAACGCGACATTCGTCTACAGCTGTCAACTCGCGCATGTGACGCACATTACCGCTGCGCAAAGGATTGTGGGTCAGAATAGCCAGAAAAGCCTGCTGGCGTGCATACTGCAAAATACGACCGGATGTAGTAGGTCATCCTGGTATTTTTGCCATACTGCATGTGGCATACTATGTATTGGGACATACTACATTCTGTTTTGGCATACTATATAGTAGGGTAGTAGGCGATTCGGAACGCAGCCTCGGTGAAGCAACGGCGCACGAGAGGGAGCGTCATCATCGTGGTCGCTGGGTCGCTGGCGCAGCGTAGGGCACGACGTGGACCTCCGGCGTGCGGTTGCTTTTATACGACGGCGACGCGCTGTCGTCGGATATCATTTGGAAAAACGCGGGTTTCGTAAGCGTTCGATTCCGCCGAATCGCATCGCGTTTTCTGCCATCCGCAATCCGAAATGCTTCTACTTTGTTTACCTTCGCTATAGGCAACCGTAACGTATCAAAGCGGAGTGATTTACCCGTTGGTATATTCTGGTTACTGGCACGGCTCCGAATGACCAATCACCATGCGCCACCATGAACTAGCTGCTGTGTAATATAAACTTGTTTGTGTCCCGAGTACGATTTTCTCAAGCCAATCGGCGTCCTATGAGGACGGGCTACATCCTTACTACTGGCAGCAGGTTTAACGTTCATCCTGTCACCTGCCAACGATCGTTGAAGGTGCTTGTCCTTTTCCAGGCGGTTTCCCAAATGTTAGGTATCCCAATTAACCATGTGGCGCGTCAGGTTCAATCACACCGCGAGTTGGCGCCGGAGCGTCCGAATGTCTGATGTCATCTCACTCATAGGTGTCTTTCCACACTCCCAGACTGGGACCCGCATCGTTACTGGCGTGAATGGAGCCATTGTGAAACCCGAACCCCCCCCCCCCCAAACGACACCACCGAGTCTCTGAGGACGGATGACTTTCACATGCGGTCGAAAGGAAGAGAGAGAGGGAGAGAGAGAGAAAGAGAGAGAGAGGGAGAGAGAGAAAGAGGGAGAGAGAGAGAGGGCGGGGGAGCAAGTGGTTCAGATTGCCCCAGATAGACAGGCAATATACATCTATTATCTCTATGTACCTGTATGTGTGTGTGTGTGTGTGTGTGTCAATTTCCCATGGGGAGGGTGACGTATATGCAACAATGTGTGTGTATATATGTGTGTGTGTGTGTGTGTGTGTGTATATATGTGCGTGTGTGTGTGTGCGTGCGTGTGCGTACCAGTGTCCGGTCGGGGGGATGAAGTATATGCAGCAGTGTGTGTATATGTGTGTGTGAATATATGTGTGTGTGTGTGTGTGTGTGTGTGTGTGTGTGTGTGTGTGTGTGTGTGTGTGTGTGTGTGTGTGTGCGTACCAGTGTCCGGTCGGGGGGATGAAGTATATGCAGCAGTGCACTCGTGAGTCGGGGATCCTCCTCTTCCTGTTGATGTTGACCTCTTCCTGCAGGTACTGCTCATACTGGTCGTTGATGAACTTCATGATCGGCTGCCAGCTGAAGGGGCACATGGGAGATTGAGTTCTCTGACCGGCGGCGACGCCTTCGCTTTCGGCTCGGCGGGACGGGGCTCAGAGAACCGCACCGACTCACCAGTTCTCGTTGTTGATCTGGTCCCCGAAGCCGGGCGTGTCGATCACCGTGAGTTTCATCCTCACGCCTTTCTCCTCGATGTCTGAGGAGAGGGAAGACGGGTATGAGAGCCAAACACTCGTCCTGCTAGTTGCTACATGCTCCAGTGCACCCGTATGCAAACAGGTCCAACTTTATCGACACGGGCGTATGTGGAAGCAAAACGAAACACGGCAACGCAAAGTGACATCTGATTGTGTCACGCACATGTTGAAATTTGAGTTGAGATTTGTCCCCATGCATCTTGAACAAATGTGTGTTTTTTGTGTATCTGCGTGTGTGGGTGCGTGTGTATATCTGTGTTTGTGTATGTGCACATATGTGTGCGTGTGTATGTGCGTGTGTATGTGTGCGCGTGTGTATGTGTGTGTGTGCACGTCTGCATTCGTGCATGTGTATGTGTGTGTGCATGTGTGTGTGTGTGTGTGTGTATGTTTATTTGTGTGTGTTTACGTGTGTATGTGTATGTTTATTTGTGTGTGAGTGTGTGTGTGTGTGTGTGTAAGTGTGTAAGTGTATGTTTATGTGTGTGTGTGTGTGTGTGTGTGTGTGTGTGTAAGTGTATGTTTTTGTGTGTAAGTGTGTGTGTGTCTCTACCGTGGCTGATGGACTTGATCTCGATGGTCTTGGGGATTCTCTCTTCTGGGTCGGGCCGGACTGACTTGCGGCTGACTTTGGACTTGAACAGGGTGTTGACCAGGGTGGACTTCCCCAGGCCGCTCTGACCTGCACACACCACACAGAGACAGGGGTTAGACATGAGCATGGGCTCACACGCACACACAGCCCTAATATGCGCACACACACACTCACACACACTCACAGAGTGCAAGACAAAAGGACATCTCCTCTGCGCCTACATTCAACCAAGAGGTTCCTTCAGACAAAGGACAATGGTTATGCTGCTGACCCCACAGTGACATCACACACACACACACACACGCCAGGGACTAATTTATTACTGTGCAGCAGCAGCCAGCTGTAGAGGTCAGACCAACCTACTGTGGCGTCTGAAAATGCCATCGGTGGACCACACACATACCACACACACACTCTGCCCTTTCCCAAACAGGGCCAGGCCAGGGTGGGGGGCGGAGCTCCAGGGGGCCCAGGGCGGGGGATTAGGGCGATGCGTCTCTCTGACCCGGCCTCGTTGGGGCTCGTCTACCCGGCGCGCGGATGGTCATTGAGCCGGCGGCCCGCGGGCCCGGGAGAGAGGCGGAGAGACGGTACGGACCCGACTGTCCGTCCGTGGAACTCTGAACAGGTCTGACCGGGACCGCGGGGTGACCAATACGGGACTTTAATCAAAAGAATAACGTGGAAGAAATTTTGATTTGTGTTCTCCTCGGTTTAAACACACAACACCCTCTCTCTCTCTCTCTCACACACACACACACACACACACACACATATATACACCTACTAGTCTATGCTTGAGTGTAATTTCACAAGACAGCCCAGGTTGCATCACATGACGCAGGTTTTAATGTCCGCCGGGGAGGTTAGACAGGCGGCAGCATGCTTCTGTTACTCAAAAAAACAACCCAGATTACGGCGCGTAAACAGAGACGAACAGATTTTACACCGAGATTAAAAAGGTCTGAGATTACAAATAATGTGATGGTCCACTACTAAAGTATAGTCAACTAGATACTCTAAAAAATACTACAAGATAAACAAAGGCAAAGTGTCAAAGTTTCCAGCTTCTTAGCATTTTTTAATCACCGCCTTGACTGTTCCGGAGTTCCCAACACTGTGATATTTCATCCAGCTCTGTATACACACAACACACACGTCCCACGATCCCACAGTGCTCACACACACACACACACACACACACACACACACACACACACACACACACACACACACACACACACACACACACGTGAATGTAAACAGACAAGGATTCTACCACCGTGTCACTACCACATAATACACAGATCCTGTGCAGTGATATCTAATGTGAGGAGGCTCGGCAGAGCACAGGCAGGCTGCCAGGCTGGGATCACTTCTTAGTGTGTGGCGAAATGCTAACTGATCCGCATATCCTGTTCTAGCCTGGGGCCCTCTTGGGACACATATCAAACACACACACACACACACACAAATAAACGAAAAGTTCTTAGGTCGTCCGTATAAGGGTATCCCTGTTAAATGCCACAGAGTACACGTGTCTGTGTGTGTGTGTGTGTGTGTGGTTGAGAGGGCACAGACTCGGCGGCGATGACCTCTTTCTATACCGAGTGCGTGCTAGGGGCGGGTCAGGGTGATGGGCGTCGCTATTCGACCGTCTCTCTCTCTCTCTCTCTCTGTCTGTCTGTGGAGGGAGGGGGGGGGGGGGGGCGTGTCGGCGTGCCAGCCTCAGCGCCCGACCCGCTGGGTATAGGTCGGTCAGATCCTCGCCGTCGCCGTCGAGGAGGCGAACAGGCGCGCGCTGAAGGACCTTTGATGTGTGTGTGTGTGTTCCTGAGAGCGCAGGTTTCACAGAAAGAGACCGAGAGAGAGAGAGAGCGCGTTCTTGCACGTACACCTGCGCCCTTTTGTGTACGTCAAGCGTGTGCATGTCGCCCGTCAGGAAGAGTGTGTGTGTGAGTGAGTGAGTGAGTGAGTGTGTGTGTGTGTGTGTGTGAGGGAGTGTGTGCGAGTGTGTGTTCCGGTGGTGCTCACCCACGACCATGATGTTGAGCTCAAAGCCCTGCTTCATGGCCTTCCGCCGCATCTGCTCCAAGATGGCGTCGATGCCCACGTAGCCGAAGTCATGCTTGTCCCCCTTGCCCTGCGGGGCGGGGTGCGCCGGGTGGAGGTGGGGCGACTTGGTCGACTCGGACATGTTGCTGTGGCTCGGATTAACCTCTGACCCTGGTGGTGTCATGGGGGGGGAGAGAGAGAGGGGGAGAGAAAGAGAGAGAGAGTCAGTATTCGGAAATGGCTGCTATACTCTGAAGCCTCAACGTGTTTAAGTTAGTAACAGACTTCAGCCCAAACTCTCGCAGCTGCGGAAGGTACAACCGTGATGGCTGTGGCTAGAGAGACAGAGCTTCCAGTAATTCCAGTCAGTCAAGGTCGCAGCTGAGATAAAGTGAGAATCCGGCATTGGTACAAGAGCAAGGTGGTTTGTGAAACTTCGGTGTTTCCTTTGTGAAACTCAACCAGACAGCACTTAACGAACGCCTGTCTTCCACAGAAGACCACATGAAGAGCCTGACTTCTATAGAAGCCCTGGATGAGTCTATAGCCCCGGGGATCAGACGCACACCCCCCCGCGTTAAATCGTTAAAACAGACACCCCCCCCCCCCTTAGAACCCACCTTCAGTGAATGATACCGGTTCCCTCTGGCTGAAAACTTGAGCAGACATACCTACAACTCACCGAAACGACCTGATAAATCACACACAGGAAAAGTCTACACGTCCGTTCCCTGGTGTGGCGTAAATCTCGACCTACTACCCGACTTCCCTCGCCGTAGCCGTCCGAGACCGTTAGCGCTGACCGAGGCGCTTTCGCTCACAATGACTCCGAACGCAAAGGTGGGAGGCTGGTTCCGAGAGTTGCAAATCGCAGATCGCGTCTTACCTCAGCAGAGAGAGAAGACCTGGAGGCGGGCAGAGAACAGCGGAGGGAACGTCAAAACGGCCGAAGCCCGTGAGCGAAGGGAGTGTTCTGTGCGAGGCTTACTGCCAGAAGGCAACGCTGTCTAGCTGCCAAGGCCCCCGGACGAGCCAACTGAAGACGAGACAGGCTTGCTGCTCAAGTGTCTGTCGGTGCGCGTAAACACACACGCCCACGCACAGGCGGAGGCACACGACGCACACTCACAAAACACGGGATATTGGGATGCTACGCACGCAGACTCACACACCGTCGCCCACACACCGAGGGGGGGGGGACGAGGTAGAGCGGGTTTTCCCCTCTTCTGACAGTTGCGGTGTCTTCTGCAATGGGTGCGCAGACGAGACGCAGACACTCCAACCGCAGGCACCGTCTGCGACACCTCGGACAGCCTTCAGACGCAGATACGTACCGAGAGGCCTTTGCAAACAAGTATGAACACATATACCCCATCGGTTAACGCAAGGAATTTGATTCTGGCGTCAAAAAAGCTTCATACCGGGGTAAATGTTTAGGTTAGGTTTGTTTTTGGAGAGAAACGGACGTGTGCATCTCATTTCTACGCGTCTTCTGACATGTCTCGCCTGGACGGGAGGTTGTCGTGCCGCAAACCCGCCCTGTGGCTGCGAGAGCTCGCCTGTTGATCTGATGAATACCGATGAAGGAAACCCTCAAGCTGAAACTTTCACTCTGGTGAATTTCCTGTTCCTCACAGTTCTGCCTCTCTCACACTCGCGTGCACGCACACACGCGCGCACACACACCAGGCTGTAAAATGAGTTGTGTTTACAATTATGCATTTCCTCTCTTTTTTACGGAAGAGCATTAGGGCCAACAGCGGTTATAGTTAGAAGGTAGAAGTTATTTCTGACTTCTCAGAAATTCTGAGTTTTTTTCTCAGACATTCTGACTTTAATCTCAGCAATTCTGACTTTAATCTCAGAAGTTATTTCTGATTTTTTTCTCTGAAATTCTGACTTTAAAGTCAGAAATTCTGACTTAAAATCAGAAGCTTAAAAAAAAAAACTCAGTTGTTGGCCCTAATGCTCTTTCATAACATGACTACGAAGAACAGACTAACCATAAGAAAAGGCCCTCCTCTCATTCCCTGTGAGTTTGTCCTGGGAAAAGTGCTCAGGCTAATAACCACATACTGTAAGTTTGACTGTGGGAGTTATAAATCCAGGCCCCAAGCGGGATCTTCAGTAGCTGCCCCACACACAGCTACCTCAAAATGAAGTCTCCCAGGGGCACCCCGGTGGCTCATTGGTACCACATGAAGGCTAATCCTTCTCACAGCGGCCCGGGTTCGAATCCGGCCTGGGCCCTGTGCTGCATGTCCCCTCACTCTCTCTCCCACCTTTCCTGTCAGTCTGTCCTATATAATAATAAAGCAGAAATGCCAAAAAATATCTTAAAAAAAGAAAGAAAAGACGACTAACTGAACGAATGTGAATATATTTCAACCCAGCAGAGAACGAAGAGGTGGAACCACACCTTCCGTAGCCTGTGTGTCTCGTGTGTGTGTCTGTGATTGATGGAGGCTGAACGAGCCACACAGCGGCTTGGCGAGACCCTCGAGAGAACATCCGCGGAAAACCCACTCCTCCTCGCCGTCAGCGAACATCACAGGCGAGAGTATTGGGTTTTGTTTTCGTGTTCCCTCGACCGGCAAAGCCCCTCTTTAATGCTCAGACGTTTAGCCTGGCATTGAAACGCTGACGTTAAACAGGCCAACGTGAAATCGCCGGCCTCTGTTCTACGCGAACCGCATTAGTCGCGCTGTACGCTTCAGCAGATCTCTTGCCGTGTTATCCTTGAGAGACTCCCTGATAGACTGCAGTACTGAACACTGTGTGTGTGTGTGTGTGTGTGTGTGTGTGTGTGTGTGTGTGTGTGTGTGTGTGTGTGTGTGTGTGTGCATGCATTTATCAGAGAGAAATATTGAGTTACTGAGGTGGGCAATCTGGACAGAATCTTCTGGAAGGGCAGGATATGAGTGGATACTAATGACATATGAGGGGTCTGTAGCCATCCTGCCTTTGGGCACCGCAACTACGCCAGCTCCATGCCATCTGCTGGATTATGTTCTCTAAGAAAAGACACATGCATGCACGCACACACACACACAGTATGCACCACATATATGCACACACACACTGTTGCATATACTTCATCCCCCCCCATGGGACACTGACGCACACACACACATACTGTATGCACACATCTAAACACACACACAGAAAGAAATGTGAGTGTGCAGATGGCCTGGCCCAGCCTCTGCCTGCCGTCTGCATTTTATGAACAGCACAAGTTTTTCAACCGGCACCGATAACGACGGACACTTCAGTCTCCCAGTGAGGCGCGGCCGATCCCTCAGAGGGCGATTTCACAGCCTCTTGGCCCTCTGGGAACTAAGTAAGATGCACAACTTTGGCATTTGAAGCCCTGATAGAAAACGGACATCAAAGCTATGACCCCACTTCATGAGTCAGAGCTTCAGTCGGCCGTTAACGTTACAAATTCTCCTGAGAAAGCGCTGACGACCTATGACCTTTCCCCACCGCGTCTTAACGCGCATCTCTGGACGACTCGGCGGATGCGAAGTTTCAGCGATGGAAATTAGTAGCGACTGACCCAGCTGTTCCCAGAGAGCGGAGTTTTTCTGCGAGCCAGGCTCCATTTAGGTATGGGGCCCTCCACCGCCGCCGCAAACACAGTTTCGCGAGGCCAGGGAGCGCCGTGGCCGAGCCAAGTGGCAGTTGGAACGCTACAAGGTTTTCAGCCGCAGAGAGAACCTGACTGTGGCGGTCTAGCTGCGCAGCCTGTGCAACACAGGTGCCTCACTGACCCTCAAACGAACCCCTCGTCGGACACCCAAAGCCCCCTCCCCCCAAAAATTACTCTGCTGCTTCTCTTACGTTACAACCACACAATCTCAGCATAAAAAAAACAGCGTTGATAAAACGGATACAGCCTGAGGCTCATATCGAGTCGATACAACCAACGTTTCTGTCTCTGCGTGAGGATTTGCATCAACGGAGCCTGCGGCACTGCAGGGTTGCTGGGGCTGGGTCACGGTCGCTGGCATAAGCTGTGTTCGAAATCGCTCCCTATTCACTATATAGTGCATTATATAGGGCGTCAGCCATTTTGTTTGTAGTGTCCGAATTCTCCACGGAATTTTCGTTCCCTATATAGTCCACTATTTATTACCCACAATTCACCTTGATTTCCAGGAAACAGCGCATGTACCCTACATTTTCTCCATTCCCTAGGTAGTTCACTACATGGTGAACCCTATATAGGGAATAGGGAGTGAGGGAACGAGGGAGCGATTCCGAACACAGCTATAGTGTCAGCCTGTGTCGTGTGTAGAGGTGCGAACACCAAACCGCTTCACTGCCAAGCAGAAAGGAATGCGGCTTCTTCTGAGACATTTGACAGAGAAAGAGCACGGCCTCCCTAGCAGAGCGGTAGTGTAACCTATATCAACCAAAGAAAAGGAGCAGGTATGAGGTTGTTTCGTAGGCTTGGTGGTAGACTTTTGGTTTCCTGTTTGTCACTGGTGTCCTAACGGAAGACAGACAAGAGAACACACACACATCTACAGGATGCTTGCGATGACTGTGACAGTTAACAAGCTCACTGGTGTAAACGGTCGAAACCCAGGAAGAGGCCTTCTCAATCCGTTGCAGATGTGTGCGGACGCAGATGTGCGTGCGCGCTAATTGGACGAGAGGTGGTCGTTCGCGAGCCTCTGTGCTGAGGTTTGCCATTCCCTCGTACAAGACGCGCTCGTTCTTGCAAGCTGAAGTTTAAGTTCGTTGTAGCTCCCTAAGAAGGTCTCCTGTCCAGTCATTCACTTAGCCACGCCCTCCTCTGGTCAGACGTCTAATGCGACCGTGGTGTACAACAAGATATACCTGGCTGTATTTGAAAGGTAACAATGTGACATTCATCTATGTGTCAGCTGACGGACAGGTTGTTGGAGGTAAATACCTGTCAATACTTTAAGACTCTACCTACCTACCTACCTACCATCCATCCATCCATCCATCCATCCATCCATCCATCCATCCACCCACCCATCCACCCATCCATCCACCCACCCACCCACCCATCCATCCATCCATCAACCCATTCACCCATCCATCCATCCATCCACCCATCCATCCATCCATCCATCCATCCATCCATCCATCCATCTCTCCATCCATCCACCTCTCCACCCACCCACCCACCCATCCATCCATCCATCCATCCATCCACCCACCCACTCATCCATCCATCCATCCATCCATCCTGGTCCCAACGGTACACGGTCTCCAGCGTCTCCTCCCACATCCCGGCCGGACGCGCCGTCGCCCGCAGTGCACTCTGGGGAATCTCTATCCTCCATCTACATCCGCCTCTAACCAGACGCCGCAACGTCTCTCTGCCATTCATGAAATCCCATTAGGACATATCCTGACCCGAGTACGATATCCAGCGGAGGAAAGCTGTCGTGCTTTCTTTGAGGGGAGACAAGGTCGACTTTTATTTGAGGAGTAACCGGCACTTCGGTCCGTTCCAGTTCAATATACGCCGCGTTATTGGAATTTGGCGAACCTTATTCGAAGTGCATTATAAAAATCACAGGAAACTTCCGAACCTCTCAACCACAATCTCAATTTAGCTGCTTTTCTGTTTGGAGTTTTATGACAAGTGGGCTTTTTTGTTTGCTTCTCTGAGGCGAGTCCATATTATTCTGAATTTCTGACAATACCAGGAATCCAACCTCGTTTGACAATACCAGAACGCCGGAGGACACCACAGAAAAGGAATGAGAACATGGAGGAGAGACCGTGACAGTGATTCATTCTACCAACATGTAATTAGGCCTGATGGTCCACCATGTTTGAATTGTGTGGTCGATGGATCTCGTCCATTAGGACTGGGGAGTGGGAGGGAGGGAGGGAGGGAGGGAGGGAGGGAGGGAGGGAGGGAGGGAGGGAAAGAAAGATGGATAGAGATGGAGAGGGAGAGAGAGAGAGGGAGGAAGAGAGACAGAGAGAGATGGAGAGAAAGAGAGATGGTGAGAGAGAGAGACGGAGAGATTGAGAGAGAGAGAGAAAAATCTGGTTTTAGTATCCCCTTCTCTTTGGAAGACGGGGAACCTTGGTATCGCTCCAGTCCATGACTCACACATGTTGTGAAGATCTAAGCAGCGTGGACACAGAAGACACTAGCCATGTTTCCATCCACTTGTCAATCGAATTGTGTGAGGATCGCTAAAAATATGAATGCGAATAAAGCCGGTGAACGTGCGTTTCCATCTAGAGCTTTAAATCGGATAAAGCATTTATCACAAAAGACTTTTATCGAACAAGAGAAAATCCGATGAGATCGACAGTACAAACTTTTTGTCGATTTTCATGATTTTTAATCTAATTTTGCTGTTTCCATACGGCATTTTTAATTCAATATAACTTAATTCGCATAAAATGTGTGGATGGAAACATGGCTACTGTCCTCTACAGAAGAGCCTTCAGCACCAGTACGTATGGAGGCGAGGGTGAATCAGAGGCACGGACCATAGAGCTCAGACAGAAGTGAGCTTGAAGATGGGGCCGGATGAGGAGGAAGAGGCCTCGCACATGCTCAGTCTGGTCACACACCATTACTGACCGAAAACGCCGTCTGCCTCTCTTAAAGGCACGGCTCCCATGAGGCCATCCAGCTGTGGACTCCCTCTCTCCCTCCCCCTCTCCCTCCCCCTCTCCCTCCCTCTCTCCAGGAGATGCCATTTCCGATGCTTTGGCCGCTGTCTCGGAGGAAGAAGTGATCGTTAAATCTTATGCCGGCCGCTGCCTCCAGGAGATATATGGAGGGTCGAGTTACAGCCGGACTGAGTGGAGCGGAGAGAGAGAGAGGGAGGGAGATGACAGACAGGCATGAGGGCACCAGATTATACCTGGACACAGTTCAAACATGACACAGCAAATCACTGTGTTAACACACACACAATGCACACACACACACTGCACGGGCACCTACTGAACCCACATCTCTACAGTATCCACTTCCTACTCTATCTTCCAATAACAAAACTCGACTGGCCCTGACGGCGCTGCTGCGTGGCTGACCCCGCGCTGCGTGACGGAGGCGACCTGAGGGCATGTTTACTACAGGACGGGATCACGGGACCAGCGGGGGTGACCGGAGGCGGGGCCGGGAGGATATGGCGGGACAGAGCCAGCGCCTGGGAGGAAATCCCACTCACTCAACCTCCCATCCGTCCGTCCGTCCGTCCACCCGGCCTTTGAACCCGGAGGAACTCGCTGATTAAAGAGGCAGACACACACACGCCCCTTTATCGCAATAACAACAGTCCATGTGATATGGCAAAACGTAGTGATGGGTAGGGCTGACAAGTACACACACACACACACACAATGGCGCTTCAGATGAAGGTGGTGGAGAATGCTACCGGCCCGCTTCGTCTTTCACTCAATGGAATTCGCCCCCCCAACCCCCACCCTCCCGGGGGAACTTGACCCCTGCCCCGCCGCGGCACAAAACAGATGGCGAGGGCCGGTGTTAAAGTACAGCTTTCCACACGGAAACTTCTGGAAGGCCCAGAAGGATGGACGAGCTGCCCCTCCCGCTCGCCCCAGAGACGATGACAGAGTGGGGAGGAAGAGAGAGAGAGAGAGAGAGAGGGAGGGAGAGAGAGAGAGAGAGAGAGGGAGAGAGATGGAGAGCAAGAGAGAGACTCGGGGATGAGCCTACAACCTGGACAGTGACAGGATGAGAGGAATGGCAGAGAGACTGAGAAAGATGGAGGGAGGGGGAGGGAAGTGAGATGTCAGATAAGATAAAAGAGAAGACGAAGGCCTTTAACTACTGCGGAACTATTGTTGTGGTGACGAGTGAGGCGTTCTCTCTGTGAGAACCAGTCGATTCCTACAGCCACAAAAAGCATTCGGTGACAAAAAAGAGGAAGAAAGTTGGAGGAACTGGCTACAACGGCAGCGCTATCGGGAACCGGCGTCGGTTAAATGACGCCTGCAGGACTGTTAATCTCCCAACCACCAAATGTGAAGTGGGCAGGCCCGGGGCTGTTGACAACACTGCATGACGCCCCGCCAAACACCACAGTTCATCGTCGCAACCAATTATTTAGTGTTCGGAATTGGAGCCGAGGCAGCATAGTGGTAGCCTACGTCTTGATTTTGTCCCGTACGCCTAAATTAGCTGCACATAAAAATGTGTCTCCAGTTAAGACTGCATTTAGTTCCCGCCCTCTTAATTCGACACATTTCACCGTTTGAAAATGAGTTATTATAATCGCTCGGATGAAGAAAACCAGCTGCTGGAGTCGGTCTGAATATTTCTCCCGACGCTAATCTGACGGTTTTAAAATGAAAAGGGCTCGCATATGTCTGGGAAGCAATCAAGCTGTTGCTCACATCTCTGTGTGTGTTTTGTGTCAGAACAGAATGATCTCAAGAATGAGTTCCACACTACGTGAGCGAGATCACGCAGCGGGGTTCAAACGCCGCCCTGTCCTGGGGCCTCATTTATCACGTGGACACACCCTTTTTCATTTACACCTGATTTTTGAACTTGCTTTTCTCCGCAAATAACGTGATGTATCATGACAAAACTCAATGGGAAATATTGTGATATATATACACAAGAGTGTATCCACAATGATAAATGAAGCCTCTGGAGTGAAGAGTAGAGCAGTGGACCTGCATGGTCAGAGGAGACCGTCTACAAAACACAGGTCAGTGACCCTTAAAATTATGTTGTTTTGAGTCTCCAATTAGAGTGAACCTAAACAGGAAACTGTCTTATAAATTAGCACACAAATAACTTCCTTAACTTCTCTCTGGTTGCTGTCAGTCAATGACATCTTTCATGCACCGACAGTATTTATCTCAGGCTACTATCCACAAAGAACTATAATTCTCTAAGATATCAAAATAATGATTTGCAAATGGCAGCACAAATGGAGTCTTAACGCCAGTATGGGTTGTTTATGCATTCCAACCCCAAAACCAAAGCCCTCTTTTCTCCCTCACCACCATGTTAAAAACCTTGTGATGGATGACCCATGATGCCTAGCGGCCACGGTCTGCATTGCTGACATGACGCCGTACACAAACTGCCACAGGCGCATGCTGTGCACGGCATCAACAACAGTCGTGGAACAGGAAGTGACACGGCTGCAGTCCCTTCACATACATAGACAGTACTGTAAATAGACTCCCTGTGTGTGGCTGCCATCTTGAAGCACAGACCACACTACTGAGGAAGAGCTTGGTGCATATTAAGCGGATTCGCCCCCAGGGTAGTCACCTGTGCAGGTTGGGTCGTAGTTCTCGTCTGTCAGCCCAAAGCACGACTCTGTATGCGTAGTCGTCGGCTGCTCGGCCGTTCTCGGGAGCCAGTCAACCACTCCCCAGTGGGCTCTTCTCTCTATTGAGGTGTTGGTTTATAGTGGCTTCAGTTGCTAATTAGCCTCTCATTATCTTGAATGTAAACAACAATGGCTGACTGCCTTTAAGTGCCCCCTATTGTAATGCTAAGCTAAAGTCATCAACGGCTGGCCAAGCACACAGTAATGGAGTTGACTGCAGCACATTGAGATGGTATGGTCTTGCTTCTTAACCACCGCTACTGTTAAACGCTGTACGTTTGCAGATAAATTAGCCATTAGAGAGAACCTTCTTCTCCATTCACGACTACACCGCTGCATGCGGAGAGGCGATGTGCTTCGAGGTCGTGTGCGTCTCCCCCTCCGCTGCAAGGGCACCTTCTAGACGACAACGACAGCCGGAGCCGAAGGCCGCAGGACACTGCCGCGCATCATCATCATCATCGTCACCACCCTCCTCCTGGACCGAATCGGTGCAGCCCATTGGCGGATGCGACAGTGTTACGTCAACGCATGAGAAATTCAAAATGGAGACCGCAATCCCCCACACCCTGTGATAGGAGCACAGGGTGTTGCGAAAACACAGAATTTCAAATGCATTCAAATGCATGCAAGGCGTGGTCCTCAGAATGACAAAAGGCTGTATTGAATCGTGTGAGGGTGGAATCGTTTTTCTTCAGGGGCAGAGGAGGCGGGGGTGAAGGGGAGGGGCACGCCTCATCCCCCATTGAAGAAAACCTCAAGCAGAAAACACCTCACCTTCGACTCGCTGCAAAAACTCACCGCGGGAACAGATGCACACGGAGGGGGGCTGCCAGAAAACTAAATCATGTCGAACACTAGGCCTCGGCGGACCCCACTAATCCACTGCGCGGTCAGGCTTCTCAAACCTAAACCTATCACTGACAGAGAGAGTGGAGGTAGGGAGGGAGGGAGGGAGGGAGGGGGGGGAGAAAAGACCACTTCAAAAGCAAACAAGTAAAGACCCTAGGGAACTTAAAACACAAGGCAGGAGGGGTGATTAGGGACTAACGTGATTGGTCGGATTGATTATCCGAGCCCAGAGTGGAGCCAAAAGCACAAAGGAAGAGAGAGGAGGGTGGGAGAGAGAGAGTGGAGGGGGATGGTGTGTGTGTGGGGGGGTGTGTGACCCCCCAAAGTCTCCCGGACAGCTGAACAACAGCACAATGGGAACGAAAGACAGACAGGAGAGGGGGGGGAAGGTCTGCGCTGCGTATTAAATTGTTCGCCAGACCGCTGCCAGGAAAACGAACACGCCTTGAGCCTGCGCACGAGACACCTGGCAAACTAACTTTGACACACACCAAACGCACGCGGTAAACAGTCTCTCCTTTCCCTCTCCTCCCATCCCTCACCCCCCCCTCTTCTCTCCCTCCCTCTCTCTCTCTCTCTGAAAGCTTACACCACCGCCTCTCTGCGAGAGAAAACACACACACACACGCAGACACACGGCTGCAGAGTAGCGGCCACGGCTCGAGCGAACACGGAAAGCAAGGCATGAAGAACAAGAAGAGGACAAAACTCACCCAGCCCTTCCCTTCAACTCCTCTCCTCTCTCAATCACCCTGATCTGCGCTCCAGCTGGGGCCGATGGGAGGCGGAGCCGCTGCTGCCTGCCTGGCCACGCCCCTCCACCACCCCCTCCTCCTCCCCCGGGCTGGTCATGTGACAGCAGGAACTCTCTCCTCTCCACACCCCTCATTCAAGAGAAAGTGAATGGAGAGCATTGTGGGATGCAGCCAGGCAGTATCCCCTGTGTTTGGGGGGGGGGGGCGGGGGTGCTGGGGGTTGGGGAGTGTGAGTGTGTGTGTGTGTGTCTTTCTGCGTGAGAGATTATCTGGTATCAGGTCGAACGGGGAAACGGGATGAGTGTGCATGCGTCCAGGACATCCATGTCCCATGAGCGCGCGTGTGAGAAGAAGTGTCTCCTATGTGTTTCACTCACTAACTGCTATTTGTGTGTGTGTGTGTTTTGCATGAATCTGTGTCCATCTGCCTGTAGCCTCCCCCTGCTGTGTGTGTGTGTGTGTGTCCTTCCCTCCCCCAAACTGCTTGTAGCAGTGTGTGTGCTCTGTGCTGAAGCTTGGGGAGGGGGTCATCTCTCCCCTTAGCTCCCACTCCTCCAGGGCTAAGCACACACACACACACACACACACACACACACACACAGACACACACACACACTCACACACGTCGCCATCTATCATATTTACTATCTATCATATTTATGTATGTCTGACTCACACCGTGACGAAAGGAATATGTCCCAGATAATGGCTTTAGTACCGTCCCATGTTGTCAACAGAATAATTCTGTAGTTCCGGTGTTATGAATGCATTGGTTTGGGAGACAGCCAATCAGGTCTTTGCTTACAGAGTAGGAGAGCCTATGAGTTCTTTGCTTACAACTGTGCTTATTTCCACTCGCCAGCTCACTGGAGGCCTGTGAGATGTTTTCATGAGATTCAGCAGAAACGTTTCCTTCCTGTCAATGTTGGAGCTGAATCTAATGCTTGGCTGCGGTTTCAGTTATGTGAATGTGTGTGTGTGTGTGTGTGTGTGTATGTGTGTCGTGGTGTGTGTGTGTGTGTGTGTGTCAGAGGAAGTGTGTGTACTTCTGCATAGTGTGTGTGATTTCGAAAGTGAGCGTACTCTATTTTTGTGCTTTGCGTGTATGTGTGTGTGTGAGAGAGAGAGAATGTGCATGTGTGTGTATTGGATGACCACATGTAGCTAGTGCACCTGGTTTTCTACATGAGGTACATCAGGGTGGGAGATCTGACAGAAGGCAAAGCAGCTTGGGATTATCCACACACTACTGAAAATCTCCTCCGACTCCTCTGGGAGTGAGTAGTCCGCCTGCAAAATCAAGTCGCTGGTCGTCACCGTTTCCTGTCCTCTGGAGAACCGCAGATCGACTGTGGCACCGTCAAAGACCGCCTCATATTCAATAAGGCCCGTAGGAAAATTACCAGCCAGCTAAATTTAATTTGAGCTTAAGCTTTGCTCGTCTACTGTAAAGTAGGGGGAAAAAACTGTGGCACTCAACAAAGACAGAGTGTGACTGAGTATCGGTGTAATGTAATGGTTTATTCTAAAGATAAAACTCATCCCAAAATAACAGCATGAATCAATCCTCTGTTTACTACTGTCAAGCGACTGATGCGAGTCCAGCGTCTTCACTAATAGATTTCCGGAGGCCATTTTGGCAGGGAGCTTCATGGGTGAGATGTCTCGTCTTGAATTCCTTTCCTTATCTCGATTGCGAGTCGTGATAGTGAGACGAGGCCCGGGAGGCTTTGGAGAACCCCACGTCCAGCTACAAACAAACGGTCCGCAATGATTCAGTTGTAAAGTCCCGCAAACTATATTGAGTTTCCCCGGCTCTGTGAAAACTCCTGCTTTGTTTGATGTGTCGTTCGGTTTTGGTGTTGGTTTCCCCAACGGACCTGGAAGCCATTTTGGTTTGAGCTGACTGTGTCAAACTGTGTGGGCCGAGCCGGAGACTGGAGACTACCCAGCACATGCTGTGCCCCAGAGGGGAGCTCTCTGATTGGACTAGAGGTCAGGGACTGATTGTGAGAGGCACATCCAGTGATTGGAGCATGTGGAGCTGATTAGCCCGTCACCTCAATGACTCGGCAGAGAGGGTGACTCACTGACACAGCCTCCCACAGATATGGGGTGATGAAGAAGGACAGAACGAAGGGGAGGAGGAGGAGGAGGAGGGCTAGAATGGAACATCTGGCAAGGCCTATCGGAGACCTGCAGGGAAGACGGGCGTCTGTCTGCGACTTCCTGTTCTGGATTTCGCTGAGGCTGCTGTGCTCCCCTATGGTGCAAATGGAGGCAGCATGTGCTACCAGAACACCATTTCCTCTTCTTGGCTCCTCTCCTTTGACTGCACTGATCTGATAACACTGGATGGGTGACAACATGCGTGCTTGGCCTACACCTTTCACCTATACCGTCTTTTCAGATTAGTGGAGGTGAGGCGGATGGACGAGAGGTGAGAGATCCTACTATATCTAAGTTCAATCTAAAATAATGTTGTAGCTATAAAGTGAATCTGGCCCGTCGCTTATCCTCCAACTTTCCAGAGCCGTTCTCTCAGGGGCCAAACTGAAACCACGCAGCTTGAGGAACCGACACATTCTGAATCAAGAATCTTTCCAGAGCCGTTTTCTCAGGGGGCCGGCCTGAAAGCAGCTGGAGGTTGCGTTGTGCCCCTGACACATCTCAGACCCAGGCCTGTGTGTTTTCCTTCAAGGATGCGATAACTCAGGCAATGTTTGCTTTCGTATCTGCGCTTCTCTGCGCTCACAAGGGACCGGTGGACTGTTGTAAGAGTGACAACCCCAGAGGAGATAAACTGTCCGATTTTGCGGTCGCGAGTTCGTTAGGTATTTTTCTAGGGTGTCGTTTCCCCCCACGCTTTAATCCGCCAGAGCTTTTGCAGCTGTGCTCAACGCTCGAACCGGCTTCCACAAAGGAGAGACAGAGCGATGACGCAAGAGAGAGTGGTGATATACATAAATAAGAGACCAGCTTGAACAAGAATGTCAACACACTGGCATTACACCACCATCGGAACCCCCTCTCAAAACATTTCCTCAGAATCAAAGAAATACTTAGAGAAACCGGGCATCGTTCGACCAAGGACATGGTGCTTAAACACAATAGACAATGGGGGACAAAGACAGCCAAGGCAGAGAGCGCATCCTTGTCAAACCCCTTAAAGTCCCTCAACTAAACAATGAGGTTTAAGAAAAAGAAAAAAACTCCTGGGATGTTCATGTACGCGATTCTCCCGCGAGAGGAGCTTACATCATGACACGGAGGCCTCTTGATTGGCCTTAATGCAAACCAGTTGCTGAGCGGGTCAAAGGGCTAACGACGGACTCAACGGATCCCTTCTTTCCGACAGATGGATGGACGGACGGACAGACGCGCGCTCGTACTCACAGAGGACCTCAGGGCCGTACGTCTCGCGGCAGGCGGCCAGCACGCCTCCCCGCTCCCGGTCTAGTTGCCGGAGAACAGGCTGTCCAGGCCGTCCTATACGGTCGAGGCTATCCTATATATACGGGCCCGGAAAAGAGGAATTTCGGAAGGTTTTCGACGGCTGAGGTAAAGGGAAGCGATTCCCGTGTGACGGCTGGGACTGTAAAGTCACGGCGGTCTCATCCCGACGTTACCAGCCCGGAGAACTTCCCCGCCAAACGATAAACAGATTTCCGGGATGAGGTCGGCCTTCCGGGGGAATCCCTGCTGGCGGTCCGAGGAGCGAGGGATGACTCAGTGCCTCAGGACCGAGACTGCGGTCTGTGATTACGCTCTCCGTGTGCGGTCATTCCCAGAATCCTCCCAGAGCTATGATGTTAATTATGTATAATAGAAACCTTCCCTGTTTAGAGAGACAGACAGAGCATGAGGGGACTAAGACTTCTCAATGTGTGTGTATGGGCCTTGTCTTGCATGAAGGGATAAAGTTTGAGACAAAAAGTACAGTGTAACCTTGAATAAATACCGTACATAACAATAGTTAGGTGCTGGGAACGCTGTTATCAAAATGTTCGTTCCGGCGAGAAACAACAAAAGCAAAGACTAAATTCTCTAGATTAGCCAGAAGCAATGATGTGGCTGTGTACTGTGCTACACCCCCCCCCCCCTCCAACACCAGACCTTCAGCTGTGTGAGGCTGTTCCATCACCCCCCCACCCCCACACCCCCTGGGTTAAAGCGTGCTGAGGGGTTCCCGGCAGCTCTGTCGACGAGGCCGGCCTCGCCGTAATCACGACCCTCTCGGGGATGACATCATCCGCAAATCTGACCTTCGACGCGGAGACGACGGCAAAGCCTCGCCCCGGGGTCAGCGAGTTTAGGCTAACCTCTGTGTAACAGTACCTCGGAAGTAGCCGGGTCAGTGTTTATAAAACGAGCCGCTGTGCGCCCTGAGGTGAGCGACTAAGCACTGTTTTCGGGGGAGTACAAGGCTCGTCTCTAATCCAGGGCATGGTTTAATGTACGGCTGTGTTCACAAAGGGATTAGAGTCTGAAGCCTAGTCAAAACATAACCCTGGTTACTGTTCAACCCCCCCCCGTTACCTGAGGGCATAAAATGGCGCGTGAGTGAGTGAGTAAGAGCATGGGTGTGTGTGTTATGGTCTCACTATGGAGACTGGGTTTCATTCTCCTGCAGTGTAAAGTGAGCACCAGAGGTGTGGTGTGTTGTCGGCTGTTACCAGCACGAAGCCCTGACCCCTGACCTCTGCAATCAACACCGCTCTGTGTCGAATGCTCTGCGGTGTGTTGTATGGAGTTCAGAGGTCGCGTCGCCACACTAATGGGTGGGGTCCTACTTTCAGTAAAAAGGCAGAGGCTTCAAAGCCTGAAAAAAGCCTTCAGTAAAAGATAATAGCCTACATAGATCCTTCACTAGATGATTGTTTCTGATTGTTACCATTCCTTCTCCTGAGGGGAGATACTAGAAAGAGAGGTATTGTTCGCCCAGTGGTCTTCCACTCATAATGACCCCTCTCTCTCTCTCTCTCTCTCACACACACACACACACAGACACACACACACACACTGACTCCCATCTGCCTCCTACAGCAGATGGCATGACAGGGGTACATATTGCCATCTGCCCACACACTTACACTGACTCACATACACGTATGTGTGAACGCACTCATTCATGCCCGCACACACACACACACACACACACACACACACACACACACACACACACACACACACACACACACACACACACACACACACTACATACTGTAGAAACACCAGCTAGGAATTTACTTTTGGCCATGGTGCATAACATATAAAAACATTGGACAGGGTGCAGCGACAAGACAGGAGAGTACAAGGATAAACAAAATACAAAATACTAGTGCAAAATAAGATAAAATTATATATATGATTTCTTCCTGAAGTCCACAGCCATCTCCACTGTCTTATGAGCGTTGAGCTCCAGGTTGTGTTGGGCACACCAGGACAGCAGCTGGTCAATCTCCCACCTGGCAGACTCGTCTCCCAGACAAAACTCTAGAGGACGTCCATGACTGTGGAATCACTGATTATTACGGTGAATGAGACTACAACTATAGACTACAGACTTTGGTTGCAAAACGAGAAACACCAATTTTTCACATTTTATTACCAGAAATGATTGCTAATAGGTACCTTCGTCTGTGTGGAATATTTCTTTAATCAGATTTTAAGATTATACATTTTGATACCTTTTTTGGTACCTTGAAATGCATTTTACCACAAAATGCTATGGAATCTTAAACATTAATGTCAAATAACCAGCATTCCTCGTTTCGCAACCAAACTCTTCAATTACAACAACTCATCATTGTCAGCCAAAGAACGGGGCAAACATCATTAACAGAGACCCTGGCTCCCCGCTGGCCGACACCCGGTAGACCCGAACATTGTCGGCCATCTTGTTTTTACATAGCCTGCAACTGCACAGAGGGCAGAACTGAGCAGCGAAGATAAGCAATGACAAAACACAAAGCGCTTTCCCAGTAGCAGGATACAGGGCAGGGGCAGTGTTTAGATAATCTTCAGTGAGATGAATAAGATATTGACGAGATGGACAAGAGACAGGGGATGGTCTCGACAAGATACAGAGTGACCCCCCGCGACCTGGACGTCTGGCCAATGACTTCATCAGTCTTTGGTCCATGTCCTGTTCCCATCGCTCATCGGCACGCCGGCTCCATGTGAAGGAACGAGAATACAATAGAGATTCCCACGTACAAACACACCCCTCTAACGGACTCCTCCATCTTGGAAGGGTGTTTTATAGGGAAACCAGCCCATGTTTAGGCCGGCCGGACAGACTGCTACCTCCCAAGCACTCTTTGAGGGAGACAAAGTGATCATTACACGAGTCATGCTCTACAGGATGTGGTTGAGTTTGTGTGCGTGTGTGCGTGTGTTTATGTGTTTGTTTATGTGTGTGTGTGTGTGTGTGTGTGTGTGTGCATGTGTGTTTGTGTGGGAGAGAAATAGCAGTTCAGGCAGAATTAGGGGAGATAACAGTTCAGAGAGAGTGTGTGTGTGTGTGTGTGTGTGTGTGTGTGCGTGTGAGGGGGAGGTCCCAGGGCAGGTTTAGGGGGGAGGTGGTGGGGGATGGGGGCTGTTGGTGGGAACGTTTTTTAACCCCTGACTTTCAGCAGACTGACTCCCAGCTTCCGGAAGCCTTATCTGAGCGGAGGCCGTCCTTCTTCCACGTCGTCTCCACTCCGCCCAGCGTGGAGGAACTGGATACACACAGACGTTTCCTGTCACCGACCACAGCCTTCGCAGACGTGTGAGAAGCCATACCAGGACAGCGTTTCACTGAATATGATGTAAATGTAAATCATTAAGCGTGTAAGTATCAACGATTTCCCTCATAAGGCAGGAAAAGCTTTTCCTGTTGTGTCTCCAGTATGAAGGATGGAGGGCTCTGGTCCTCTGGCAAGGGGAGCGTGGGAGAGAGAGAGAGAGAGAGAGAGAGAGAGAGAGAGAGAGAGAGAGAGCAGAAAATAAACATATGCTCTCAAGCTGAGATACGAGATGACCACCTGCCTGCCAGGATATGCGTTTGCCCAAGCTTCACCTGTCAGGCGCTGCCACCTGCTGGCTGCTAGGAGTCCTGCAGCCACACACACACGCTAAGCTAACAATCCTCAGTCCTTAGCAACAGTGACTTGACCGAGGCAGCCGACGGTGAATGACCTGGGTGGAAATACTATTTGAAATACATTTCGGCGCATTATTGCTCATCTGGCACAATGGAACCAGCTGGGCTGTTTCCACATATGTAAGCCGCACCCACCAAACACTCCAGACAGATTCAAGCAATGCTATTTTAAATAGTATTTCGGCCCAGGTCTGAATAGCTCTGAGCTAAGCTAATGCTAACTCCCGATTAGCAGCTCGTGACAGCGAGCGATTGATCACTACACTGCGGTCTAATGACCTCACTCTGCGGACCGTTTACCTAGAGCAATAACGTCGAGCCCCGGGGGTGTTCAGCCCCTGATTGGCGATAATGATATGTTCTGCTGGCCAACTCACACCGTCGAAAAACCCTCCCCTCCCTACCCCGCTCTCTCACTCCCCATGTCCATACTTCTCTCTTTCTATCTCCTATCATTCTGTCCTCTCATTCTACCCCCCCCCCCCCCAACCCTCTCTCTCCTCCCCCCTCTCTCTCCCTCTCTCCTCCCTCCTCTCTCTCACCAGCAGGTTCTGGGTTCGGTCCAGCCCAGGGAGCGGTTCCCCCGCCAGAGCGGTTCCCTGGCTGACCCCTAGAAACGTCGAGGCCCGACTGACCGGCCGGTCAGTGAGAAGGGGGGGGGGGAGGTTAAATAACTAGCCTCGTCTCAAAAATTATACCCTGCGGGAGTGGTTTCCCAGGCATAGTTAAAACCTGGTCCAGTCCTGGACTGAGAAAAACAACAACATGATATTCCACTTCGAGAGAGCTAATATCAGTCCTGGACTTATACTAAATCTATCCCCAGGGAACTAGACCCAAATTTCATACTCATTTTTGACCAGTGTCCTAACTGCCCTCTGACTGTAGGCTACAGCGCACAGTCCAGATGGATGGCTAGCGGTCAATTTCTTAGCGTCAGACGCCATGACGAACACCAGACTGGACTGTCGACAGACCTGCTTAGCGGGGATAACCGTCGGGGGGTTTCAAATTGAGTACTCTCTCCCCTTTGAGCTGAGGTGCGCAATAATTGCGCGAGGCCGCAGGGCCACGTCTGTGAGAGTCGCTACGGGACGACCGTGGGAGGGGGTCCGGGGGGGGGGGTTACTGGACCCGGTACCGAGGGAAAGAGCGGGAAAGGGCTTGCCTCCCTCTGCGGGAACGTCGGGTCGCGGTGCTAATGTGCCGGCGTGCGTTGTGTCATCGCGGAGGCCGAGTCGTAGTATTATGACCTCGGTGAAATGACGGCGCCCGTTTCCCAGAACAGCTCTCTGTGTGTGCGTCAGAGGGGACGGGGGTCTTTCTAATCAGGCAGTGCTCTGGCTAACCCCTGGGGTCCGGTCACTGAATAGGACAGTGTTGCAGACAGTCTCAGTGGTTCAATGGAGGGGTCAAGTAGGTCAACATAGAAACACAGACCTGTTTGTGCTTCAACTCACTCAACGAACAAGCCCCCATCGACGTGTTGACAAAGTGTACCGCAAAGGAATACAAGTATTTGTTTCATGCATTTCATCACTCCGGATTTGACGAGCCATAAAAAAAAGTTCAGGTCCGTTCGGTTGCAGTTGGAGGACTGCTATTGGACGGCAGGCTCACTGACTCGGGTCACATGTCCCCCAAGGGAGGGCTGCTATTGGACGGCAGGCTCACTGACTCGGGTCACATGTCCCCCAGGGGAGAGGAAGCGGAGCGCGGCGGCGGGGTCGGGCGGGGGGGAAACAATCCCCTCTGACGGCACGCGGAAGGAAGCCGGGGAAGTGGACCATGTGTGTGTGTGTGTGTGTGTGCCTGCGATGTCATTTCCTGTCGGAAAAAAACAAACTGAATGGACAGGAAACCGACTTATCAAATAAGAGTCCCGAAAACAGTCGTCACACACACTGACAGCCAAGTGGAAAGGAAGCTTCTCAGAGAGCCACCCGAGTGAATCTGTCCATCTGTTGGCCTGATTCAAAGTTTCACTTTAACCGTTATCTCGGCAGTGCATCGCATTCTGCGGGACCAAGATCCCCTATCGGAATGAATTACAGCACTTTGAGAGAATCTGATTAGGACAGGCTATGCCCAGTACAGCGCTGTGTTGTTCCATGTGTCTGCTGCCACTGATTCTATCTGGGAGCCACTGGCAGCCGCAGCAGGGGCCGGAGCCTGTCAGGGTGGGCCCCGGGTCGTCTGGGCAGTCCACCCCGTCATGTAGACCCCCTAACAGGGCCTCTCCCTGCGGGGAAACGACTGGCTCAGACCCCCCCCCCCTCCCATCCACTCCCCCAGAGAGACTCCAGGTCCAGAAGCTACAGATATGCACACAGACACACACGTACACACACACCAAGTCTTTACTGCGTGGGAACGCACACACTCGACACAATGATAAACTATCTGCATTGACTGACATACAGTTGCAGCGCAAGCCAGCAACCTATAATACTAAATTGCCTGTATCGACCGGAAAATAAGGCCCGTAATTATATTTCATTAAGTGCTAGTTATAAAGCACTTGGCAGGACAGCAAATGGCAATGGTGGAACGTACTGATTTATCAAACGCTGGAGCCACGGTTTATCTGGTGGTTTAGCGAGGGGGCGGGGCTAAGTAAGGAGCCCACCGCGCTTTTGTCCATCTGACAAACAAATCAACGCTTCCAGCGGCCGGTTCACGCCCCCTCCCCGCCGAGGGCCTCAGGCCGGGGTGTTCCGAGTCGACGGCGTCGTCTGAACGTCGTTCGAATGTTGTCTAAAGGTTTCTGTCTAAACACTGGCTGCGTTAGATCATAGTTGGCTCGAGGTTTTATCCCTCTGTTTACAGGAATCTATTTGGCTCGTGTCGGCGGGCCGAGAGGCTCTCCATCTGAGGGCGTAAAAGTGAGGCGTGTGAGAGAGAGAGAGAGGGAGAGAGACGGAGAGAGAGAGAGAGAGAGTGTGTGTGTGTGTGTGTGTGTGCACGTGTGATAATAGAATCCAAATGTGTTACGTTCCGCCACTAAAACACCCTGGTTAGCCTTGGGGCCGGGATTTGTCTGTCTGTCCGGCCAATCCAACACACACACACACACACACCAACACACACACACACACAACAATCTGCTTTATTAGGTCTTACGTCGGAGTAGTAGGTCTTGTGAAGCCGTGAGCCGCCGCGGTCAGACTAGTGAGACTTCACTGTCAAACCCAAGGTGTGGGAGACAGAATATCTTAAATATGAATATCTCTTTAATATCTCGCCGAATATCACACATGCACTCACTAATGGAGCGAGGCACACCGAGGAGGCCTGAGTCCACAGGATTGACGGACACGCAGACAGACGGGCGGACGGACAGACAGACAGACAGGCGGACACACACAGACAGACAGGCAGACAGACGGACACCCAGGCAGACAGACAGACAGGCGGACACACACAGACAGACAGGCAGACAGACAGACACACACAAACAGACATGCAGACAGACGGACACCCAGGCAGACAGACAGCTGAGACAGACAGACAGACTGGCGAGCAGACACCTATAGGCAGGCAGACAGACAGACGGACACACACAGACAGACAGGCAGACAGACGTACACCCAGGCAGACAGACAGACAGCAGAGAGAGACAGACAGACAGACTGGCGAGCTTACACCTAGGCAGGCAGACAGACAGACGGACACACAGGCAGCAGTGACAGACAGACAAGACAGACTGAGGGCGACAGGCCGGGTCTTTAATCACACAAGAGTTCTCCTGTTACAGGGGCCCAGCCGGCGCTGTGGGAGATCGGATCTCTGAGTCTCGCTGTGAGGTACAGTACAAGATGAGGGGGGGGGGGGGGGGGGGGGGGCGTCAGTTGGGGGCAGGAAGGGAAAAAACAGGAAAGATGTAGTCTGGAAAATGGGTCTCCCATCTTTCAAGGGAAACCCCAATGTTCGCTAAATATGTTGGCTTAGCCCACCATAGTATGGAGGAATATTTGCATGAATTAGAAATGGCAAAAGGGTTTGAAGGAAAAGTAAGAAACTGAAGAACACAAGACAGAACAAACGACACGACAGTGAGCTGAAATGCATTCTGGGACACCCTTCACATCACTAGATCGCGCCACAGTTCTATTCTATTGTAATCTTGATGTCGTGGACAAGACAGGTTAGATAGGTTCAGCCACGTCGCCCATTGGTCAGATCGACGAGGGGAGGGGCCTGTTACTGTCTCCACACGTCTTTGAACATCTGATGGTTTATCACGCAAAACGCGTGACAGCCCAGTATAGACCCAGCAGAACTCCAGCAGAGATCAAGCACACACACACCCACCCACTCGCACGCACGCACACACACATTCCCAGAGTTGTGGTTAGCACTCAGGCACCACAACCCTAAAAAAACAACAACGCTTGTTCACCTGGTTTCTTCACATGCATGCATACACACACACACACACACACACACACACACACACACACACACCAGACTGGGTATCCGGAGGCAATGGCACCCCTGTACAGGTGTCACTACGCTGCTTGTCAGTTATCTAATTTCACCCTCAATTGCCCACACTGGGTATGATATAATAATAATAATCATCATCATCATCATCATAATAACAACAACAGCAATAATAATAATGAATAATAATAATAAAAATGTATTTGAACAGCACCTTCCATACAAATAAATGCAGCTCAAAGTGCTTCACAACAGAGGATTTACATGACGATCTCGGGTCCACCGACTTGCCAACGCACATGGCAACGTCACGGTTTAGCCAGCTACGCCACTGAATAAGCTAGCAGTTCGATGGCACGGGCGGGCGGTATTTACACGGAGGAGCGAGCTTAGCCAATTCAACTGGGCTGCACTTACTGTCGGGGTTGGGGGACTTACGCCCGGCGTGGTTGGGCGAGGGGCAGCGTATGGTGGTGACGATGGCGCTGTGGTGGGGGTTGGGGTGGTGGGGGTGCAGCGCCGTCGGGTGGTGGCTCCCGTTGTTCCCCCCGACTTTGGGGCCATCCCCGGGGCCGGGGGACTCGAACCGCCTGGCGTGCGGCTGGGGCTCGGGGCCCCGGGCGCTGTCCGGGGGCCGCCGCGCGGCGGGGGGCTCGCCGGGGGCCTTGGCGAAGGTCACCTCCCGCCTGTGCCCCACCTCGGGGGTCCTGGCCGCGTGGCCCCCCGGGACGTCCGGGCGCTTGGCCGCGGCGAAGCGGGCGGAGCCGGGGCCGGCGTCCACCTGCTTGGAGGAGATGTCGATGGAGAGCTCCGTGCGCCGCGACACGGGCTCGGGCGTCTTGGAGCCGGGCTTGGGGGAGCCGGCGGAGGAGTGGTTATTGCTGCTCGGGGCGCCCAGCTCGCGGTAGTAGATGCTGGTGGGCGACATGGCGGGCCGGTGGGCGTTGGGCGTGGCCCGGCGGCCGGAGGTGTCGACGTCCTCCACCTCGAACGACCTCTTCAGAGCTGCGGGGGGACAAGAGAGGTGACAGAGAAACACACAAAATTAGTCAATTATCACTGAACAACGTCTGGCACCGCCGATATCTACGAGCAACTCAGGAAGAAAAACAACCTCAAACCATGGGTTCCTTTGCTAAAGTTGAGTGTCAACATGTGTCCTTAGTTCATTTCAGAAGAAGACAAGGGGAAATGAATTCTGTACATGAACAACAAGCCCATTCTAAAAGACAATATGAGCAGCGTTGTATTTCCTGGCTACACTGTTGTAGTCTGAGGTTACAGAGTGGACAAGCTTGAAAAGCCATTACAGCGACATCACACGGAGCGCGGCAGAAACAAACAATTGAGAGCCTGTAACTCATTTCAATAGCAGTGCGCATCAAAAGCACAAACATGCATGCCTGAGCATGGCAAACCTTTATATACACTTGTGGCCAACTGCCATTTGCTTCAAACATTGTGCGGAATACAACACGTTGTAAAATGTCAATGATTTACACTAATTCGTTTTTAAAAGACAATATCAAAATGCGAAGCCACTAAAATGCCCTTGTCTCTTTAAACATGCCAAAAGTAAAAGGTCAAGAAGCGGTTGAGCGAATGAAATTATACCAAATGAGCGCACATTGGATGATAAGCTCATTGGATGATATGTTGGCGCTGGCTTCGTGAGAAAATACAGAGAAAAAACATTCTATATGGTCCATGAGGGAAGAAACTCCAGAAGAGTACAGCCTCGAGGGCAACTGGCCGAGCCAATTAGAATCCTGTCCTGAAATGTTGGGTCCCAAGCCTGAGGTCACACAGGCTAGTTTTGTAATGACCAGGGCACTCACACGAACATACACACATGGGATATTATCCTCTCTCTGACCAACTGTTTGCGTGTGTGTGTGTGTGTGTGTGTGTGTGTGTGTGTGTGTGTGTGTGTGTGTGTGTGTGTGTGTGTGTGTGCGTGTACATCCACTGAATGGCGTGGGGACCAGGCCCACTGCTCTTTCTGTGCACCCGGAGCAACGCGAGAGGGAGACAATCACATCAAAGACTCTCTCTCTCTCTCCAACACACGTCGGCTACGGCCGCTAATCTAATTTAGCGCTATGACAGCAGCGACACCAGATACTTTGCCCCCCGCAAAGACAAATTCAACGCCTGCCAAGCGCTTATTTGGCGTGCCGGGGCAAATGTCTTGGTCTTCTCTTGCGAGTCGTCCAGTGGTCACGTCAATGACATTTTGGTCCTTGGCTCCGGGCCCCGAGTCTCCACACCCGGGCCAGTCTGGCGCAGCGTGATTTGTACTGCATATCCTGTATCTCCCCGTTGAATAAACGCACGCTTTGCTACGGTGGCCTTGCAGCTCGTCCTCCATCGCGCTTGTCTGTCTTCCCCCTTGGCATAGCGTTTCACCTTGAGATAGCTAATAACTGGCGTTCGCTTATGACACATCCTGTAGCACTGTAGATGTTATGTTCATAAAACACTAACACACGTGCCCCGAAGACCTTCACATATCAAACTTACAGTGGTTTTCAAAAACACACAGTCACAGTCTACCATTTGTTTTCTCATGCTCCGACCGTTTCCCTGTGAGACTGTTGCTCTGAGGATTACTGGGAAATTTTCCGCATGTGTTCCTCCAACGAGGCGTTGTACTGTAGGCCTACGGCCTGCTTTCTTTCACTGTCCGTCTAAGTGAAGAGCCGTGCGTTCGTGCTTTCGCTGTTGCTAAAAACACGCTGCGTGGCGTGCCCTTTGATTAGAAGCAATGACTTGACCCTGTAAAGAGAGGGTAAACGCGGTCATAAACTTGTGATTTGCGGGTCGCGGCCAAACCGCTTTGCCACTGGACTCCGTCTCTCCATCCCGCTCCCCCCCCCCCCCCTTTTGTGTTTTACGGCGGCGGCGAGCGCGTCCAAGTTTGCTTTTGCTTTCAACTGGGTCCAGGAGAAAGGCTGGGACTGCCAAGATCGGTCTGCAGCACACACGTGGAGCGCTGAGGTCGCGAGGCATCAGACGGAGGGGCTAGTAGCTGTGGTGATGATGCATCGGCCCTTTAGAAGGGCCCCCTAGATTACCTACATATGCTCGAACCGCAGTATCAACACACTACACACCGAAACGTTAAAACCGAGAAAGTGGGTTAGGTTTAAATTAGGTTAGGGTTGGTGGGTTGGAGCTGGTCTTAAGACTGTCGCCTGATATATGCACTGGCTATACTCTCATGGAAGTATATAAGCACCAGGAGCAGAAGAACCATTGATAAACTACAGCCCTCAGTCCATAGGATCCATAGAGATCCATAGGATATCCGTCATTTCCCCTCGAGGATCAATAAAGTACTAACTACCTACTACCCACTGAACATTCAGATTCAGGGTTAAAAACGAGGCTTGGTACGCGTGGAACGGAAAGAAACTTAGATAAGAACGATAGCGAGCAAAGATTAACCTCTCATTCCTACGTTTCAAAGCGTTTTTCCATGAACCCATTGGTCACCTATCCCCGTATCACGGCAGAAGAGGGATTGCGGTTTTCCAGGGAAGCGTCCAGGATATCCCCTCTCCTGTATTTTCACACGAGCCAGATCTGGGATCGCGTAACGGTGTTCCGATGACGTGGGGGGAGGGGGAGGGAGGCCAGACGGGCCGTGCCTTCTCATTCCCCGGCGAAGCGGCATTCCCAGACTATGAGTTTGGAAAAGTGGGCCTGCTCCGTCTCTATGGAATCTCCTTAACAACCGTCTGGAGTTTCGCTCTCTCTCTCGTCCATGAGCGTCGTTCAGCTTCTGGCATCCCATAATAGTCTGATATATAGAAAGATAAACGACCATCGTGAAACAGAACATTCGTGGCACACCAAACACTAAGATGGCAGATACGCTATCTCTAACCTGGTTAATGCCTCCAGTATACAGTATGGGACACTGCCTGCTAAGTAAGTAAAATGTAAAATGTAATTTAATGGAGGAAAGCAAACAGCGCTCCTCTGCATCTGCTCATTGTGCCTGGACTCTGTATCTCCACTGTCCAGTGTTCGCTCATCTCGTCAAGGACACCTACAGGAAATATTGGCAGAGATACTAAACACGAGAGATACCAGAGAGAGAGGCAAGGCCAGCACCTGGACCTGGCTTAGAGGGCTAGTGAGAGACCGTGGAGAGGTGGGAAGTGAAACAGAGAGACACACCAAGAGACAGACCGCCGTGACTGGCAGTGGACGGACGCAGGCCTACTCTGGGGCTGCGGTCTCTGCTCACCAACACCTTCCGTGAGGAGGGACACAACACTAACACAGGACGCTTCTGTGGCCTTCATGTTGGAACTGGGAGCCTCTTGGTCTGACGTCTGGGGTCCTTATGTGACCGGGCGGATCAGCTTCCTCAAAGAGAGGAGGGAGTCTAGACCACGAGGGCTGGAGAGCTTTCTCCTGGGGACTGGACTGTGATCTCGCTAGAGTTTCAACAGCTTTGTGTGTTATGAAGGATAGTCTAGCGTTTATATATTGGGTTTAGTGAGTGAGTCAGTGAGTCTACGTGCTTGTGTGTGTGTGTGTGTGTGTGTGTGAGCAAGTGAGTGTGCCTGAGAGAAAAGAAAGAATATTTCAAAGAAAATTTGAAAGAATAAAAAAGAAAAGAAACTGTGTGCTGGTGTGAGAACGTGTGTGTGTGTGTGTGTGTGTGTGTGTGTGTGTGCGCGTGCGTGCGTGCGTGCGTGCAAGGTGAGTGTGTGGGTGATTGAGAATGTGCAGCTCTGGGCTTGTGAAGAGAATTGCCTTATGAGGCCAGTTGGAGTTGGTACTGATCATGTGATTATCTGCAACAACTTGGCCAGAGTGAGGGGGGAGACAGGGCAGTGAATCACTGGGCCTGTGAGTCTGAGGACTCTCTCTCGCACACACCGCATTCCTACCTCGCTCCTGTTCACCAACGCATGACCGTGGCTTCCTGAGGTCACCACCTACCAACCTGAAGAACCAGCTCGAAGTCTGTGACACCGTGAAGCGATAGGACGATATGATACAGCAGTATTGACTCTGCAGTATTTTCGAGATGAGCGGTGTGAAAATACGTTGCAAACCTAAAAACCCACGGCGAAACCTGCAATTACGGCTTGAAACTCGAAACATATTAAATTCGAGCTATTCTTCATGCGGCGCTGCAAAGATCATGCTATTTGGCTCTTGATAGTACTGCGTACGCAGATAGCGGCTTGGCAGGTGTCAACAGAACTAGATTACTGTGCTATTATGTGGTTAGAGCTACATAAATATTACCGAAGCCCATCCCACAAAGCAAGGCCAAACAAAAAAGGGTAGAGTTATGTCCTGCACGGTGATATTCCGCTGGGTCAGTTAGCTTAGCCGCCGCTAATTCTAGGGTGTCCAACGCTCACTTCCCCTCTCTTATCCTCTTGAGTACGACGGTCTTTGCGCTCACCGATGGCAGTTAGCACCGAGTGCGAGATGGTTTGTGTTCTTGTGGTCTGGCCTACGCCGAGGAATTCTGGGAGGGCCAGTGGGCTTGCGGGTAGGTAGGAGTGGAGAGGAGAGAGAGGTCTTGGATCCATATTTCTTAATTTTCTCTACAAAATAACAGGTAAGCCCTCAGGAAGACACGGCTGATCTCGGATCAGCGCCCTAAGGGGGAAATAGAGAGCTGGAAACAGAGGCAGCTACTGGGAAAGCTGCATTAGCGTGGCGTCAGTAACCCGGCCCAGCCATAACCCTAGCCTGCAGTGTTTTGGCAGGCGAAGCTGTTTGTTCCTATGAGCCTGCTAAACACTACTCTGATGACACCCGATACAGCAGGAATCAGCCGATTTATTCGAGAAAAATCAACGTAAATCAGACGATTAGAATCGCACAGGAGGGCGCCTGCTGATCTGCTAGCAGGTCAGAAGGTTGACATATCTCGATTCATATCATTGATACAAAATGCATAGAGAAGTGCGGGCAGCGAGCATTGACCAATCCCCCTGCTCGCGAGCGAGCCTCCAGGCGAGTGTACCCGGGCAGGTGTATTGCGATATGCGGAGCGTGCCCACTCAGCACCATCCGAGTTGCTCACTCCTGGGTCCAGTTTCGTAAATCAGCCTAAATGAGCCCTGACATTTTACCCCTGTGTCATGTGGATGGTACTTGTGTACGGTGCTTGTGTACCGCTAGTTAGTTCCACTAGCTAGTTCCGGTAGCTATCGCTAACTCTAGCTAGCTCGCTAGTAAGAACGCTAGCTAGCGTTCACAAACACAAATAACTAGCTAGCTTGCTAGTAGGAATGCTAGCTAGTTTTGCACTCTGTGTTGTGTCCACGTCTGGGTTGTTTGGGCCACCCACCCTCATAAATAAATACCCTGCGTATTACGCTTATATGAAATGAGATATGTCAACAGGCACCTGTTGAATTCTTGTCGGCTGATTTACATAGATTTTTCTCAAATAAATCATCTGATTCCTGCTGTATCGGGTGCTGATTTTTCTCGAATAAATCATCTGATTCCTGCTGTATCGGGTGCTGATGGATGCTACTCTACCGTTACCACTTCCTGAACACTACTCTCCTCAAGGTCACTCCACTGATCTTCCGGAACTGCTACTCTGCTCAACGCTGCTCGGCCGGATAGCGCTACTCTGCCGAACGCTGCCTGGACTGCTGATTTATAGACCCACGGCGTTGGCCGCTTGGAAAGTTTCACAAGTAGCAAAAACAAAAAAGGCCTAGTGCCAGCCAACACCTCCAGGCTGTGAATTCAGAGAGACTGATAGATCCTCACACTACAAAGGTAGTGTGGGGACAGGAGGGCTGGGTTTAGTAAGAATCACCCATGGCGCAGACTAAGCTGATAAAGGAAGACAAGAGCTGTCAGTTTTTATCAGCTTCCCCTGGGCACTTCCTGTTTCCTGTGTGGTCATGTAGTCTTACACACGCACACACACACGCACACACAATCAGACACAACACCCTGGACATCAACCCGAGTTTGTGTTGGCATAGAGAGACAAAGGGCCCCCGTCAGGCTATAACTCATTCTCCCTCTTGGTAGTGTTCAGTGACGACTTTCCAAATGAGAACCGCCCATCTAGGCTACGGTAGCCAAGAGAGCAACAGCCATTCCTGATAGCTGTGAACGCATTATCGTCTACCATCAACACGCCGTCACGTCGTGCGCAGCTCGCCGCCTCTTATCTTTACAGCATCACAGGCTGCGGGGGCCCGTCTGTGAGTCTGTCCGCCACGCCGCTCCCATTCCCCCAGCTGTCTCGAACCCGAGGCGCACCGTCGGGCGGCCACACTCCTAAAAGGATTGTGGGAGTGTGGCGGCTGTCAGAGCCGTCACAGCTGGAGGGACAGACTTCTGAGGCGAGGGGGGTGGAAATCAACTCCCCCAGTCCCACACAGGACAAGAACAACAAAAGGGAGAGCGGAGAGCTGTCAATGGTTTGATGGCGTGGCCAGATGTTGGCCTTTAGCGCGGCCGCTGCTTCCATCCAGACCCGCGTCCCCTCCCGCCGGGGGCTTTCCTGTGGTGGGGGAGGCTGTCAATTCCGCGGTGTCGCTATTGACGTAACCGGAATCTGATCAATAACAGACCGGGGGCTTAAGAGACTGAGGGAACAGATGCCCACTGCTTGCTGCCTTCTGGTACACACGCGCGCACGCACACACTGTACACACGCGCACGCACATACACACACTCTCTCTCAATAGCAATCGCAACAAAAGACAGAGAAAACAAGCACAGAAAAAACAAAAATGTTCTCAATCCAAATATCATATTCAAAAATCTTAAGTCTGTCCAACAGCTGTTCTCTGTTTCCAGTCATCTGCGACCACAGATGGCTGATATGAACTAGAAGAAACTAAACCAAGACAGGCATAAAGAGGTAGAATTAATAAAACACAAACCTTCAAAATCTGAGATAATTCCCTCCAAGTGTGCATTCATCCCAGAGTCAGACATGTTTGTAGTTGGATATCGAGATACAGACACCCTTTTCCCTATCAAGGTAACGTTTCAGAGACAGTCTTCTGACTCTAAACAAATCCCTAATTGGGAGTGCGCTACGTAGATCCCGAGCCCACAACTTTCTTAAAGGAGCAACTTGCTTTTCTAGCCTCCCTCCTCCGCTGTCTGCATCGGCGCGCTCAGACTTCAGAGGGCTTCAGCCCTCCCCTCCACTCACCACATTTCACAGGAAAAAAACTCACTCCCTCTTTTTACTTCTCCCTGCCTGCCCTCTCTCTGTCTCGCCCCCCTCTCTCTCTCTCTCTCTCTCTCATAGTAGACATGTGTGCGTGTGTGTGTACGTACAGTATCATCATATATCGCTACAAAGAGGGAAGTAGTTCACTATATCACTAAAATATCCACAGAACTCTCTGATGGACACACACGCTAAAAACACTGTTTGTACATTATTACACACACATAACACCACACATAACACCCTACACAGACAAGCCACCCCCCTCCACCCACCCACACACACTTCCCGTCAGCTACGGATGCCTTTCCGTGGTTATCGCCGCACGTAAATACACATTAAAGCTACAGGGGACGGAATGAAGCGCACTTCCACTACAGCCAGATACGTCCAATCAGACGACGCCCCTCCCACACCCCGCCGAGCGCTCGCACGGCCTCCAGAACGCCAGCCGACCTCCACTTCAGGACGGGCCGTTCCCGGCTCTCTCGCACACAGACGGGTCTCAGTTTGTGGGTCCCTCTCTGCAGTCTTGAGTAAACAACTTTGAGAAGGGGGGGAAAAAAAAAACGGAGAAAAAAAAACTCTGGCTCGCTACCAGCGCTCTAATTAAAGATGCAGTGCAGTCACTTCCCTGTGGTTGTTTCCTGCGACGGAGAGTCTGGGTGCCCCTCTGGGTGGTCGGGGGGGGGGGGGCGGGGGGGGATTACGTGCAAACATGTCCCCCCACCCGCATATCAGGAAGAACACAGGATGTTAAGAGCACTGGAGGTCTGTGGACGTCGTAACCTAATTGGTCGACAAGTTGGCAATTGACGCGCTTTTGCCCCCGGCAACGCCACCTCTCTGATTGAAGTGACGGCGTTGGGGAGGAAAGAAAAGCCGTTGATATGAAGAAACTGATGAAAGAATGAACTGGAAGCGGCCCTTTGCTCTCTGTCCCCTGGGCTGTCTCTCTGGCGAGCGCGTTCGACGGGCCCCTTATCTGCGAATCTTCCGCTAGCACTTGACGCTAACAAAGCGTTAGCGGCATTATCGCTGCAATTGCCGGCGAATGAGCTAGTTTTCCACAATAACTGGCTTCCTGAGCCAGGCGGGTTGCACAGGGGGGGGGGGGATTGAGGCCCACACAGGAAGTAAACATTTTCACCCTTTGATACGGCCAACCGAGTTTGTTTTCCCCCCCCTCAGCCCAGATAAACCAATCACACGCTGTATTTCACAGCCGGTGAAGGGAACTGAGCAGAGAATAGTGGTGCTTGTTGCTTTAATAGGCTGCATGGCCAGGAAGAGGGCAATGCAGGGGGGGTTTACAAGCCCGATGCCAGCTTACCTGGCGGCCCAAGACCTTCACATATTACAGGTCAGGGGGAAGGCTGGTTAAATAGTATGTGTTTATTACCTGGTCTGGTTCTATTGTGCAACTGGGAGGGTGTGCGGGGACACGGACCAGAGTAAGGTTAACAGTGTGCATGTGTGTGTGTGTGCGTGGGGGGGGGGGGGCTGGAGTGGGTCTGTCCAGCCTAACAAGCAAGCATGTATCCTCCACGGCTGTGTTCGGGCGTGCGTGTGTGTACAGTGGTGTGTGTGTGCTTGTTAACTGTGCTCATATTTAGCCCTAGTCTGTACCCCCCCCCCTCTGCCCCCCCCCCCCCCATGTAAACCATATGCCAACCAGCCTCAGTCCTCAATTAAACCAAAACACACACGGTATGAGACCCACACACACACCTCCCCCATCCCGCATAGTATGTATCTAAACTGGGCTACACACTCCGCTGGCTCCAAGGCAACTGGGAGGAGGGAGGCAGAGCTCCAAAACAACATCTGGACTCTGGGTGTGTGTGTCTGTGTGTATATGTGTGTGTGAGAGAGGGAAAGTGTGTGTGTGTGTGTGTGTGTGTGTGTGTGTGTGTGTGTGCGCACGCTCTTGTATGCATGTGCACGCGTGGGAGCGTGCATGTGACAGAGAGAGTGTGTGTGCACAGAGAGTGTGTGTGCACGTGTGTGCATCACCACCCCTGGAAATAGCACCGTAAACATCAGGAGCACAGCAGGTTAACCCCCCCCCCCCCCCCTCCCCACACACACACACACACACACACACACACACACACCAAGCCAATCCATGTCAGGATCAGAGGGTATCTGGGTGATGGTGTGTGTGGCTCCTCCCAGGGCTGTGTCTGTCAGGAATGTTTGTGTGATCTACTTATGGGTTATGGGAGGGTGGTTAAAAACCTTTTCGGCTGTCTGCACGTGCGATTTTGTCCGCGTCTCAGGACGCGATGCGACAGCCATGCTTGTTTTGCTGTATCGCACCGGCCTAGTTTGTCACCGAACCGCTCTGAATCAGACGCTTCGCTGAATTGCTAAAATAGCCATTTCTTTTCTTCTCAGTAGTGTTTGCGCTACTCATATTTAGGACTTGTTCAGTGTGTGTACTGAAGTTGGGTTGAAGGAGTTTGTCTCTGCTCTGTGACATGATTTCCTGTTCCTTGTTCGCACCTACAAACCTGGTGGTCGACAAAACCAAAAAAGCTCAGCTATGCATCTCAGGGAAGTGATGCGCAAACAAATGGTGCCAGGACGTGTAAATACTGCCCACGCGTTTGTGTGACCAACTGTGTGTGTGTGTGTGATTGCTAAATGACACATTTTAAAGTGAACAGTTTTGACCTTTAGGTCCAGACAGTGTGACAGCAACACAACACTATTATCTGCTAATGGAATTAGTGTCAATACAAGCAGCTGAGTAAGGAAACGCTGCACAATTACACTGTTACACTTCCTCTGAGGGGGAGAGAGACATCGGGATAGAGACAGAAAGAGTGGTAGAGAGAGAGAGAGCGAGAGAGAGAGAGATGAAGACAGAGATAGATACAGAGAGAGAGAGAGGGGTAGAGAGATAGGGGCAGAGGTAGAGAGAGAGAGAGAGAGAGATGAAGACAGAGAGAGATACAGAGAGAGAGGGGTAGACGTAGACAGAGAGAGAGGAAGAGAGAGATACAGAGAGAGAGAGGTAGAGATAGGGGCAGAGGTAGAGAGAGAGAAAAAAGAGAGAGAAACAGGGGTACAGAGAGGGATAGAGGTACAGAGAGAGGTAGAGAGATAGAGAAAGGTACAGAGAGAGAGAGGTAGAGAGAGAGGTACAGAGATAGGCCTTTTCCACCAAGAGGGAACCGGTTCGGTGCCGGTTCGTGAACCTAATTTTGAATGGTTCCCGAGCATTTCGACCAAAAAGAAATGAGTTCAGGAACCCGAAAGCTGGTTCTGAACCGGCACCACAAAATAGTAGGTTTTTCAGTGTGAACCGTGACGACATCATGGGCGTGGGCTGACGTACAACGGTTTGGCTCAAAACTGGTCGAAAAGCGGGCCCGTTCTCTGGACAGAACCAAGGTTCCAGGAATTTTGAAATGAACCGGTTCACGAACCATAGTTCCTTTGATGGAAAAGGGCTAAGAGAGAGAGAGAGAGAGAGGTAGAGAGAGACAGGTACAGAGAGAGAGACAGGTACAGAAAGAGTGAGAGGTAGAGAGACAGGTACAGAGAGAGGTAGAGAGAGAGGTAGAGGTAAAGTACAGAGAGAGACAGGTACAGAGAAAGACAGGTACAGAGAGAGAGACAGGTACAGGGAGAGAGAGAGACAGGTACAGAGAGAGAGAGACCGGTACAGAGAGAGACAGGTACAGGGAGAGAGAGAGACAGGTACAGATAGAGAGAGAGAGACAGGTACAGATAGAGAGAGAGAGACAGGTACAGATAGAGAGAGAGAGACAGGTACAGAGAGAGAGAGAGACAGGTACAGAGAGAGAGAGAGAGACAGGTACAGAGAGAGAGAGACAGGTACAGAGAGAGAGAGAGAGACACGTACAGAGAGAGAGAGAGAGACACGTACAGAGAGAGAGAGACAGGTACAGAGAGAGAGACAGGTACAGATAGAGAGAGAGAGACACGTACAGAGAGAGAGAGACAGGTACAGAGAGAGACAGGTACAGGGAGAGAGTGAGACATGTACAGAGAGAGAGAGACAGGTACAGAGAGAGAGAGGTACAAGGAGAGACCACTCATCCAAGGGGGGGCTCGTTATAGCACGCAGGTCCTGGCTCCATCCATTCTACACGCCGCCTGGCGGGCGCGTCGGGCCAACCTCCCACACATCACACACTCCGCCCCCTTACTCGCACGCCAAACTAGCAGGTCAAACCAGGGCCGCGTGTGAAAGGCGAGGACACACCCTCCCTTCCTCTCACCTATCACACGCACGGAGGGGGGGGGCGCGTATCCCTGACCCCCAGCCCATACCTCTGATCCATGCTCCCTTCATGTTCTACGAACGGGGGGAGTCGAAATAACTCCCCCACGGGAAAAGGGCGGGGCTTCCATCCAACCGCCGCCCAATCGGTTTCCTCTGTACTGTGTGTCCAGGCGGATTTCTCACCTGGACTTATTTAACAAATAATAACAGCAGAAACAATCAGAGGGGGGGGGTGTCGACGGTTTAGTCATAGAGGATATCCTGTACACTTCTTTTACGGGACACAGTGAGCAGTGTTGACTTCCTGCACAGTGTGTGTGTGTGTGTGTGTGTGTGTGTGTGTGTGTGTGTTTGGCGTGCTCAAGTCTCAGGGCACAGGCTTCTGCATGGCCGAGAGGACTGGCTAAGGTCGGACGTTCGGAAAAAAAAATCAACGTGCAATCGTCACATGCAAAAACAGACATGGCTCCAAGGGAAGACTGCCATCCAGTTATTCAGTTAGAATCGCACGGCCACCGCTGCACAGGAAGGACTAGCCTACTCTTACTGTTACTATGCCGACTATAGCTCTTTTTGAGTTACTGAGATCAGAGGCAGGGTTACCAGGCAGAGGGGACAGCAGCAATACTGGAATCTACTATGAGAGACAGCTGTCATCACCGTCGTCATCGCCACGGTCTCCCACCTTGCAATCCCCCGGCCCCTCGCTGGTCCCAACTTGGCGCCAGTGGGCCCTGTCATCGCCGCGACAGCGCCCCCGCCCCCTGAAGGACGCGGCGTCGGTGCCAATTCGGCGCCCTCGCGTCAGTGCGGCGAGACGGAAAATCGACTCGACACTTCGGATCCTCCCGCGTTTCCTGCGACCGTCGGTCCGTCGGTCCCGTCCCGACGACGTCCCCCCCGTCTGCGTCGGACGCCGCAATGTGCCGACCATATGGCGCGGGTGATGGATGGGACGTCACACGGAGAACATATCGTCTTAATCCGGAACAGGCCTGGGGACAGGAACCGTGGCTCTGGCCCCCGGCCCCGGGCGCGCTCCAGCCAAAATGGAGACACGGTTACACCGAAAACACATGGTCAGAGTGTCGGCTCAGCTGTCCACCTCAGCTGACCTTCGGCTCGCTCGCGCAACGGCGTTTCCGTGCGGAGGCGGGTTGGTGGTGGGGGCGGGGCGGGGGGGGTTTCGCGCCGATTGGCGGCGCGCAGCAGAATAGGACAGGGAAGTTGCTTGGACACAGGACTTCCTGTGTTGAAGGAAGCGACCGAACAGCTCACACTGTGGAAAAAGGCGCTCTGACACTTCTCCTACTCCTTCCTCTCCTCGTCCCCGGCCAGCGTCGAGCTTTGCTAAATTCCTCCACCTCCCATAAAAAATATCTCCCTGTCTGCAAAATATGAATCATCCACATGGAACTTTTCACAGAAGCCAGCGAAATGGTGGCCCACTGCCGTGACTAGAGAGAGAGAGAGAGAGAGAAAGAGAGACAAGCACTGGGAGGAAAACACGCACAGCAACACTGCCACCATGTGGAGTGAACTAAAACTGCATAAAGATCAGAGGAGCAGCTGAATGAAGGCTAATTTGCCAACTGTCGGCCAGTTTTGATGTCCCAAGTCCTGATATCCACA
>NC_140240.1:27025840-27133340 GCF_949987555.1 Borostomias antarcticus
TCGTCTCAGCGCTGCGGGCGACAGCGGCGTGGCGGTGGTAGCTCTCGCTCATCTTCGTCGGCCCCCAGACGGAGGCTGTCCTCCTCCTTCCTCCTCCACCGCACCCCCCCTCCTCCTCCATCCTCCTCCTTCTCTACCCCCCTCCTCCTCCTCCTCCCCCTCCTCCCTTAGACCTGGGGCACGTTCCCGATCGCACAACCCAACACACGAGTCACCTAGAAATACTATGCATACATTAGAATAGAGGAATCACCCTGTATGGTCCAAACATCCACACCCCAACACCACTCAGAACGCAGAGTCAATATGCGGCTTCGGAACAGGAACAGGACCCCCCCTCCCCTCCGCGTTCCGATGTCCGGCCTATGCACAGCAAGCCGGGGCTACGGAAAGCCTGGATGAGAGTCTGGCCTCGCCGCGCATCGCCGAAATTCGTCTCCCCGGAAACACCGTGTACGGAACGCTGATGTCTGCTGATTGCGGGACGGGGGGACGGGGGGGGTCAGCCTTGATTGGATCCGGTCAGCCTATCCTGGTCCTCCTGATGGCAGACACATGGTCCACCGGACCGTTCCCAATGATGCCGGCCAAACGCTGGAGGGGGGGGGGGCGGGGAGTTCGGACGGGGGGAGGACCAGCCCGCAACATGAACACACAGTAGCGCAGGTCTGTGGGATCCTGAGGACTCTGGTTAACTACCGAGAAACGCTTCCTTTCTCCTCTCCTTCCTCCTTTTTAACATACACAAATGGCAGAAAGCAAGGCCTCATTTCGGTAGCTAGCCAACTCCAGCCTTGTCAGACTAGTGAGCGATTACTTCTAGGAAGGGTGGAAGGAAGGATACGTTTGACGGTATTGGAGAGGGGCCGGCGGCCTGATTCCCATTCATTCGAGTCTTGGCATTTCCTGTCTAGGGTGGAGATGGAGGTAGCTGACATAAGTTGCAGAGTTTAGGAGGGGGCTTTAGGATGGGGATATGGAGTTGGGTGGTCGGAGTAAGGAAGGCCTGTTTTCAATTAGAAATTGAAGCTTTAAAAAATGGACTTGTTTTTAACCGGTGTTGATTGATTATTCTGTCGGTTTGTTGGTGATATCACAATGCAAAGATGCGCAGCTGTGCAGAACATATTGTAGATAAGCTGTAGCCTATACGTATTCTTGGATCAGGACGGCGTCTTTCACAACCTCTGATAGTGGGATTTGTAAAGTGCGAGAAACGACACTTCACAGTTCATAAATTATCCGCGGTCAAAGCCTGAAATTCACAGCCAACTCTGAATAAGCCCTGGCCTCGAATAGCCTACTCCCTCACGCAGACTCAATAGACTCTCACTGTAAACAAACAGAACCCACCTGAAACAACTAACCGACCGGACATCAACATACAACCCGCGCATCGAAAAAAAAAGATTTCTCGTAGCCCTGACTACCGGACGACAATTCTCGTCTTCCTAAAAACTCTCAACTCCGTGTGTCCCCCCCCCCTCCCCGAACTCCAGGTCAGTGGACTTTCTTCTTTCTTCCCTCTCTCCTCGCTGTACATTCGATATGAAGCCGTTAAAGTGCTGGGGCTGCAGTCTGCCCGCTCCTTTGCCAGCGTGGCTGTGGTGATGGTTCAGCTGGATATTTCCCTGCCATGAGGTAGTGATTAGAGCACAGTAGAGGAAGCTGGCAGCAGACTCAGTAGAATGGGATATCCTCACAGGCTCGCAGCTGCAGCTACGCGGAGCCTCCTGCTCTGTATGCGGCCCGGTAGGACAAGGGCAAAGAAAGGCTTACTGGATCGAAAAGATCGAAAAAGGACCTTCTTCTGTCAGCTTGCGAGATTGACCGAGAGCCGAGACGAACACGTCTGACGAGCCGGTGTTTTAACTGCAGATGACAGCTGACGTGATTTACCACAAGAAATGAGATTTCGTCAAGTTGCGCAACAGAGTATAGGCCTACAGAAGAAGCAATATTTCTCAAACATATGCCCTGCCAATAACGCCTGAGTGTGTGCGTGCGTGTGTGTGTGTGTGTGTGTGTGTGTGTGTGTGTGTGTGTGTGTGTGTGGGGGGGGGGGGGGTTAGTTAGTCAGGTTGATTTAGGCTGCTGGTCTGGTGGCAGGAGCACAGGTTTCACGTCTACTGAACTCCTCTGTCCCTGCACATTAGAGCCATGGAGAGAGAGGCAGCAGGACAGCCCTCAGAGGAAGGAAAGAGAGAGAGAGAGAGCGAGAGAGGGAGAGAATTGTAGAGAGAGAGAGAGAGAGAGAGAGAGAGAAGGGTTCTTCTGGTTCCCTGTGGCCTAGAGACCCTATAATCAACATGCCAGGCTCCTGATGTCTAAATGTGCACCGCTGACCCCGACTATCTACACACACACACACACACACACACACACACACACACACACACACACACAGAAATTGTCGAAAGACATTTTGGAGCGCATTTGCATAGCTGCGGCAATGACCCCATTAATTGAAACACCGCCAAGGCATCTGTTCCGAACATCAGGTGTTCTTTTAACGAACACAGGAAATCATTCACGCTACACGGCCGCCAATCATGGTAAGCCGCCGTGACACGGGCCCCTTCCCGTCCTTATGTTCGCAGGGGAAGGGCGTTAAGCGGCGACGTCATCCGCGCCGCCGAACGCGTCACGGCGCCGTGTTCATATCTGAACTCTGACACAATAGGGTGACGTCACAGCATTCCAGAAACGTTACGGTTCAACATTCCTGGCCAGAGGCTGAGAGCCTCTAATCTGACAGGAATCTAGGACTTGGAGTGGACAAATTGGGCCTAATAAGTCATGAGTCACTTCCTTCCAAGGGGAGCTGAAGATTATAGAGTAATGAACTAGAGCAGTTCCACAGGAAGCTGGAAGATTTCTGTTGGAGAAACGCAAAATTCACCCCCAGTGTCTTTGGAGAGCCTTAAGCTAAGTAGCCGACTGAACTCTTAATCAGCTTGAACGGAAATGCTAAAAGGCTTTAAAGAGATACTGAAAAAGAGAGAAACCTGAGGGCTTTTCGGGAAAAAAGTCATTAGCAGGAGTGGAGAGCTTAAACGTAAGATACTGAGGTAAATGTAAGGTAATGTTCATTCAGTATATGTGTTAATTCAGTATATGTGTTAATTCAGTACATGCAGGGGGGGGCGTTTAGTACAGTGAGTCCTGAACGTGGTGGCTTGGGCCAACGCAGTATGATTCACACTCTGAGAATCTGGACGGGCTGTGAGGAACCATTGTTGAAGAGAAATAAAGAGAAGTATTGACTCCCCTCATCTGCGGGCTCTCTCCGTGGACCTGCCTCAGAAAAAGAGTGGGAGGTTGGACGATAGCCCGGGTACTGTTAATAACTCAATGGGCGGGTGTAAATCCCTGGACTAGCGCCCCCTATTGCCCTGTTGATGTTCAGGTCAAACGCTGCACATGACAGGGGATGCGGATTATCCTTGTAGGATGTGTCCTCTGTATCGCCCTGTTTAAAAGGCCAAACCGAGGCCAGCAGTCTCCCCAAGCCAAATACAACGGCGGTTGACTTGGGGCATTGTGATGCCTGGGTTAGTCACTTCCTGGCTCTGCTGAGGGTGTTCCCTCCGGAGCCACTGAACGCCGACGCAACCCGACAGGCCTAAGAAAACAAAAACAAATACGATAATGACCCACTGATACCACACAGCATCTTATTACATTACAGTCATTTAGCAGACGCTTTGATCCAAAGCAGCTTGCAATAATTGCATTTCATGTAGGAAGTTAGTGTACTACTACTCACCAGAACTCACAAGTGTATCTCCTTTCTAAAACAGTGACTAAGAGCATAATCTAGCACTGAAGGCAAAGAGCAAGAGTAGCAAACTAAAAATACAATAGGTGCTTAAGAGGGAGGATCTTATGGTGGCCGATGTTTCCAGACAATCTAGTAGCAACTACTAGAATATTTGGCATGGATACCACTTCACTTGAGGACAAGACATGTTTTAAAACTGACTACGCCCCCCCGGAGGAAAGTGCAGCACAATGCTGACTGGGGTTCCTCATGCATGGGGGGAGAGAGAGAGAGAGGGAAATAATGAGTGAGTGAGTGAAAGAGGGAGTGAGAGAGACATCTGAGATACAGTACATACCAATCAAAAAGATTTTGAAAACATGACTAATGAGAAAAAACTTCCATATCTGCTGGGGGAAATACAGCAATGTGCAAACACAGCAGCAAGATACTATGTATATACACACTATACATACAAACTGAAAAGTTACAATTTAAATACATTAGTAAATATTACACTTATTCACTCAATTCACCCATTTGTGTTTACATTTATATTTTATCATTTTTGTGACTTTTTGTTATGTTTGCTTTGGCAATGTAAACATGTTTCCTAAACCAATAAAGGCCTTTGAAAGAGAGAGAGAGATAGAGAAAGAGAGAGACAGCGAGAGAGAGAGGAAGAAAGAGAGAGAGAGAAGGCCAAAGTGCCAAATCACTGTCAGCTGTGCTTGGCTTACTTCATATGAGGTTGAAAACACAGAACAACAAGGGAGCGTCCAGTCCATCAGAACCGACGTGAGCTGGAAGAACGTCCAGTCCATCAGAACCGACGTGAGCTGGAAGAACGTCCAGTCCATCAGTGACAGAACCGGGCTTAAGATCTAAGGACTCTTGCACTTGTATTATTATCTAGCTGGAGTATAACTCTGGATAGATTAAACTCTGTCTCACACACACACACACACAAACACACACACACACACACACACAGTCACCACACACAAAACACACGCACGCACACACACACACACACGCACCTAACTCAGGACACATTCAAGCAGCACACGAGGCAAGCCAGAAGAACAGCATTCCTCCTCCTCCTCCTCCTCCTCAACTGGGGTCTCTGCTCTGTCTCTCAGCACCGCGGGGGGGGGGGGGGGGGGGGGTTCAGCGCTCCGCTGTGGCGGATCAGGTGAGGTGAGGATAAGCTGAGATGAAGGCTGACGCACGGCGATAACCACGGGTAAAAGACCCTGGAAACAAAGGCAACCGCGGTGGAGGTGCCGGGAAGAGACCTGCTAAAAATGTCATCTCCCTGAAAGGTTGGAAACAAACTTGATTTGCTGACATGAAAGATGTAAGAGGTGAGTGTGTGTTTGTTGTGCGTGTGTTTGTAGTGTGTGTATCTAACACTGCCTGCAAAACAAGCTGCATAACTAACCCTGACCTTTGTGGCATCAGTTTGTGTATTCCCATGTTTCTCTGCTCCTCAGTATTCCCATCTCTGGGCTCCGCAACGCCAGAAGACAGGGAATAGCAGATCGGGTCAGAGATGAGCCGGGGGCCCGGTTATACACACAATGTACAAATGTACACACACACAAACACATTATACAAACGTGCATGTGCGCACACGCACGTGCACACATACACACAGAGCACCAAGTGTATTAATAGAGCAGAGCCTGGAGGGGCCAGCACCACCATACAGAGAGGAACAGAGGAGGACGCATAATGAGTAGCTCTTAATGGCCAGGAAAACCACAGGAGCTTTCCCCCAAGGAACCACACGCGCGCGCACGCAAACACACACACACACACACACACACACACACTACAAAGGAGGTGAGTAAGAGAGTGGAAGAGAACCAGCGAAGTTCGAAAAGAAAATGTAATGACAGAATAAATTGACATTTGGTGTCCTCTACACTTTGGTGTATTTTAACCCCCAATAAAAATAGGATACATATGGAGATTATAGGTTGATAGCGGATTAGCGCTGGCACCGTGTAAACAAAGTGTGGAGGTCATGCGAGAATATAAACGGATCGATTAAAACCTAGGTGGAAGGAGACAGTCCAAAAGATAATACAGACATCAAGAATCGAGAATACCACATTGTTAATCGATGCGTGGGACTGGGCACTGGAGTGACCAAAAGTTCAAAACATGACAGATAAAAACAAAAAGACAAGCCTACCTGAATTCGCTGTCTTTTTCATGTTGTAGTCAGTGATGATTCAAGGCAAAGTAGCCTATTTAGTTCTATTATATAGGAATCCCGCGACTCTCTCTCTCTCTCTCTCCCGATCGGTTTCCAGTGCGTCTGGTCGCTGCTCGGTCGGTGATCCGTGTGCTTGTGCGTAACCGTTCGCGCTCGATCAACTCAGGAGCTAAACTTACAGCTGTTTTAGTTCGTGACACTAGATATAGGCTACCGCTAGGAGCCTAATGTACACTTCCAGAGATCACACGAGCGTGCAGAAGGAATCTAGAGCGCACGGATGGATGTTGACGCGCTTTTACGCACGTCCCACTCGAAGCCGCATATCCCATAGAACTACTACTCCATGCATGACATCAACCGTGAAAGTGGGTCTCGGATGTTGAGAAGTCATTAAAGAGTGCCCCAACGTGTTAATTGCGGTGCCTGTGTGCTCATTTGTTGGTAGGCTATTCGTAACACCAACCGTGACAACCGAGTGTAGGATTATTGTTTCATGCGGAATAATTTACCGGACTACTCAGGCAGCCTCAGGAGTGAATCTCGAAAAAACTCCACCACAGCCACAACATTGAAATACTGGGCTTGTGTAGGCTACCTTTAACAGTCCAACATGTTTAAAGGACAGTTTTCTGCCTTCTTGTGAGAAATATCAAATTAAATGCTTTCCACGCCTTCACGTCTACAGCTGAAATGTCGCCTGCATTGTGGGTAGCCAGGCCAGGCAGTAGCCTACAGCTGGGACAGCAGCATAGTTGACTCCTAAGTCTTGAATTTGAAATCAGAGCCTTCTCCTCTCCTTTCACCTTCCTCGTGTTCATGTTTTAATCGATGTACTGTACTGGCCTCATTTGGTCATGACTGGAAGGCTGCTGCGCTCTAGTGGCCGTATATGACATTACCATTAAAACAACGCCTATAACAGCCGATGGGGCGGGGTGGCGATGTCAACGCTGCTCGGGAGACAGGTGGAGTGCGTGGTTCCGGGTAATGTATCTGACCGTGGGTTGCAGGGGGTGATATATGGGGTGGATGTGGAGGTAACTGACGACGAGATCATGCAGTATCTCAAGGGGGCGGAGGTTGTAGGGGTTCGGAGGTTTGACTGCGGTCAAGCCAGCCTTCAATTCGGAAATACAAGTCATGTGGGCCACAACCAATTCCCCTTTGCGCAAACATTAGCGTCATTACGGTAATACGTTTTTTCTGTAAGGAATTGCCACCGTCGCGTTCACCGAGTAGTGAAGTCAAATAACTATGGTTTGATTAAAGAAGTGAAAGGCGGTTGTGGTGTGGCATTTCAAAATAAAGGACCTCTAAATTGTCATAACTATATTTCCTTAATATTCAGATTAGAAATAAAAGGAAATCACCCATAATGCCACACCTACTCCAATCCAGAGAGCTAGCAGACCACCTCTGGCTCTGGGTATATTCCAGTGATTTTCAGGACATTCTGATGTGGCATTTCAAAATAAAGGCAATCTAAACTGTCCTATAAAACATACTCTTTACACCAATTTCAGATTAAGATTTAAAAGAGACCGCCCATAATGCCACAACAATTTCACTTCAGTGTGATAGTAGACAACCTCAGGGTGTCACCTAGTGATTTTCATGACATTCTGATGTGGCATTTCAAAATAAAGGTCCTCTAAACTGTCCTATATGACCTACTGTTTCCAGCAATTTCAGATTAGGATTAAAAAGAGACCGCCCATAATGCCTCAACACTTCCACTTCAGAGTACTAGTAGACCACCTCAGGGTGTCACCCAGTGATTTTCAGAACATTCTGATGTGGCATTTAAAAATAAAGGGAATCTAAACTGTCCTACAAAACCTACTCTTTACTCCAATTTCAGATTAGGATTAAAAAGAGACCGCCCATAATGCCTCAACACTTCCATGCCATAGTACTAGAAGACCACCTCAGGGTGTCACCCAGTGTTTTTCAGGACATTCTGATGTGGCATTTCAAAATAAAGGCCCTATAAACTGTCCTATAAAACCTACTGGTTCCTGCCATTTCAGATTAGGATTAAAAGAAGACCGCCCATAATGCCTTAACACTTCCACTTAACAGTACTAGGAGACCATCTCAGGGTGTCACCCAGTGATTTTCAGGACATTCTGATGTGGCATTTCAAAATAAAGGCCCTCTAAACTGTCATATATGACCTACTGTTTCCTGCAATATCAGATAAGGATTCAAATGAGACCGCCCATAATGCCTCAACAGTTATATTATATATATATATATATATAGCAATATTTGTTAGGACTGGGGTGCAGTATCAGAGTGTGGTCCTTAGCACGGGTTTGGAGTGTGTGGTGGTGCGTGTGTGGGGGAAGCAGGGGCAACCCTTGTCTGCAGCTGGAGGTTGGGGAGTTTGTGGGGGTGATGCAGGTGGTGGGGTCCCCTGTGTTGTGGGTGGCGGACTTCAATGTGCATAACCCGTTGTGGGGTAGCAGGGGTATGGACCGTAATGGGGTGGTTGTAGAGGAGTTCATGGAGGAGTGTGGGCTGGTATGCCTGAATGATGGCAGGCCTACGTGGTTTTAGGTTGGGTCAGAGGGGGGTGTGTCTTGTCTTGACCTGGCTCTGGCTCTGGCGGTCCAGGCAGGGAAGGGGGAGTGGGATGTTATGGACAGGTATACGGTAGGGAGCGACCACTTCCTGATTTATACAGTATGCGGTTTGGGCAGTCCCTGCGGATGGGCGGCCGAGGCATAGGGATTATAGTAGGGCGAGGTGGGAGGAGTTTGATGAGGGGTGTGCTGGTGAGCTGGGCAGTGTGGATGGGGATGGTACGGTGGATGGGTGGAATGAGAGCCTGTGTGCTATGTTGGCCCGCAATGTGGAGCGGTTTATTCCCTGGAGGGTGGCCCCCTAGGGAGTGCAGGAACTCAGCGTGTAGTGTGGCGGTGAGGGATCGGAATCGGGCCTACAGGGTGCTCAGGCAGCGCCCGCGGGTATTGGAAGTGGGTGGAGTCTAAGAGGTTGCGGGCGGTGGCCCGGAGGGTGATCAAGGGGGGCTAAGCGGGATTGTTGGAGGAGGTATTGTGGGACGCTGGGAGCGGAAACCTCGGTGGGGGAGGTGTGGGCTGCGGCCTGGCGCATGTCGGGGGTCGGTAGGCGTGGGGCTATGCCTGTATTGGAGAAGGGGGGTGTGGTGGCTGTTTGTGATGCTCAGAAGGCCAGCATGTGTGTCCGGACAGTCCATAGTCAAGAGAATTCCAGGCGGTCCATAGTCGAGAGAATGTGGGGGTAGATGGAGTTGGAAGGAGTTGATGAGGGGTCAGGGGTTTAAGTTGGAGGTGAGTGGGGATAATGGGGACCCCTGTATTCTGTTCTTTACCATGGGGGAGCTGCGTAGGGCATTACGGCATGGGGGCAGGTCGGCTCCAGGAAAGGATGGGCTGGGGTATGAGGTGTTTCAGCACCTGGGGGATGTGGTGTTGGAAGAGGTTTTGTCCCTCATTAATGCTGTGTGGGCGGAGGGGGACCTCCCGGCGGCATGGAAGCAGGCAGTCCTGAAGCCAGAGCCTCAATGTGGTGCATACAGATAAGGCCTACAGATCATATCTCTTTACTTAAAATTACCTAGTGTAAGCCTAATAATTTGTTGGGGTTGAGGGGGGTGGGGTCTACTGTTGCTTACATTAAGAAAATGTTTGTTCACTTACATTTTCCAAGTTAATCTCTTTCCATAATTAAAAAAAAAAAAGGTTTCTCAGGGTTTACAGTGTTGGTTTCAGGTTAAAGGCCTGAAATAATAACTAGAAATGGTGCTCAGAGGGCACAGACCTCCACCCATGAATGCATTTTGTGGCTCTGTGCGTCTATGTTCTCTGGCCTCCATTTTTAGTTCAGAATATATTTGAATGAAATGTATGTCATTCAGCCTACTGACTAAAAGGAAAGATGAATGATGACAAGAATATATCACAAATACTACATGCAATACATTTGATGACCAACTTTATTTTCCTTCATTCACAAAAACATGATGGTAAATGACCAAACAAAGGTCAAAAGATGGTTCTCTGTTTCTGCTGATGGCTGTCTAGTGGTACTGCCTTCCCATGGAGAACACCACAACAGCCAGGAACTTCTGGAAAGCGGCCTGAACATCGCAGGTGAATTTATTGCCCATTTTCGAGGCAACGACGATGGTCAGGCAGTCGGAAAACAGCTAGACAAAAATAAAACAACATCGATATCAAACAAATGTGCACGCAAGTTGCCTTTATGTCCAGAATTTAAAGAGTGGGCAATGCTATTTTGAAATTGAAGGGAGAAGCAAACTTACCCGGAAATTGTCAGGATCAATTTTCAATACCTCCGAGTGCTTTAGGCCCAGAGCAGCATAGGTGGTTTTCATGTTATCCAAGTCCCTCATGCCACGGTCCAGTCCGTGCACCACAATTACTCCGTGAGCGGCGATCTTTGGATTTTCCTTGATGGCTTCGGCGTTGTATAGGTTTCCGAAGCTACCGAAGTACCGCATTGTCCAGGGGTACACAATCAGGCACCTGCAAAGTATAATAAAATAACGGTAAGTCTGAGGAAGGAAACAGTGAGAAAATATAGTCTCTATGCATAATGACAAAGTGCATGTGGAGAGTCGGCGACCTTTGCAGGGCTTCGGGCCCGACGACGTCATAGTCCATCGTGGCGAAGATGTTCGCGATTATCGCGCGCTCTTGGTCGGACCACTCAACCATGTTCTCTCTCAGATATTACTCAGGGCGGTGAGAAATATTGTGTTCTTTTTGACAGACTGCTCAGTTTTTATAGCCTAGTCAGTTAATCTCTCAAGTCGACTCCACCCACAGGTTGGCCGGTTGGCCAAGGTCGGGTGGCTTTGCTGTTTTACTGGGCTGAGTTCTAGACAGAATAATCTCAATTTTCGAGATCGATGAGAGGCTGTGGCTCTTTTCTTCTTTTTTGACTGTTTATAAACTTTGGTGATAGGCTAAAGGTTGTATCATACACACTATTGTGCCTATTTAAACTTTCCTATTCGTATCTCATTTTGCTTTTCAAATTGATCCCATGATCTTGGTCATTTGAATAAGGACTCGTTTTATGGTTTAGGAGTAAGCCTAGTAGATTAACTCCACATGTTACACTATTGAATGCAAATGACACCACATGATTTCACATGCATAATTACTTATTAACAATGCATCCTAATGATTAACTAATGATTAAGTAATGATGAGGTAATGGAGGACTAGTAGCTACTCTGTATGATGTATGATCTTACAATAAGGTACACAAAAGATACTAAGACAAAAGACAATAAGGTACTCAGTAACTACTAATTTTTTGTGTACCTTGTTTTTTTTGCCCCCCAATTTCTGTAGCCTATATTTTCCTACTAAATTTATATTCTAGTCTGTTACTTTGTTGTGTTTTAATGCAGCATTCCTGCTAGAGGGCATTTTAGGTCATTGACAGAGGTAGGCTAATCATGAAATCTAGGTTGGTTCCACCCATCCCTCCATGTGGGGCATGAAGATTAGGCCCACATATAATTTATTGCGACCTAAAATGACCTTTATAGTATCAGCCTAATAGTAATTTGTTGGGGGGTGATATTCTACTGTGTTGCTTCCATAAACGTGTTGCTTCCATTTCAGAAAAAGATTGTTCGCTTACATTTTCCATGGTAATCTCTTTCCACAATTTAAGGAAAATATAATAAATGTTGTAGTGATCCCGACCACCAGCCATGAACGAGGTGGACTGTCAAGTGCACCAAGGGCTGGAACATTAGGCCCAAGAGTCAGACATGAGAGACGAGAGGCCTACGGGGGCAGATCCGGCCCAAGCACCTGGGACAGGCCGGAAAGGTAGTAATAAATATTATAAGTGGATCCCTCTAAAAAACGGATGGATGGATGAATAATGAATGGTCCACACACACATGGAACTGACAAGGGCCCGGCTAGCTCCCCTCTAGCCAGGGTCTGGCGCTTATCAGAAGGAACAAAGGAATATTGTTGGATGAACTGCCTGAAGACAAACAACTTTCCTGTATGAGGTTGCGAATAATTGATGTTAAAAGGAGAAGGTGTAATCAAACAAGTAACACTGTTTAGAGTGAATATCATTTATCGGAAATGTAATCACTTAAAGTAGAAGTAGACATTTATAAGTCATGTATCTGTTCTTAGTCAAGATCAACTATGTAACCTCGTATACGTGTGAGACAGTAATGACAATGTAATGATTGGAGAATGTATCCATGTATCAACTGTTTGAGTATATAGGTAATGCTTAAAGTAGGATATTTAATAAGATGTTAATTAGACATATATTCTGTGATGTCCTGCTTTGGGTGAGAGAGAGATAAGATGTTGCATGCAGGGATTGTTAATCTGCCAGGGAGGAGAGAAGGACTGTTCATCCGAAGAGACGTGACGTCAATACCCTGCCCTCCTGGAAGGGGGTTCAAGAAACAGCTTGTGAGGAGAGAGAGGCACTTCTTCTTTCCATCAACAGAGGAATGGAGCAAGTCAGACTTTTCTTTCCACCAACAGAGGCGTAAGTAAGTAAGTAAACTTTATTTATATAGCGCCTTTCACAGCACGAATGCACAAAGCACTTCACAATACAAATAACACATAAAAAGGAAGAAAGAGCGACATACAAAATGCAATACAACATACAAAATACAAGGCAACAATACCAGGGGAGGGGAGGGGGAAGGGGAATTACCATACAGGCAGCCAGCCTCGACAAGCAGCGTGGAAGAAGTCAGAGGCTGGAGACCTGGGAGCTATTCTCTTTCATGTTTTTCTTTTGTAACCTATATTTTTCATGTAACTGGATTATCTGTATAACTTATGTATAATACCAAATTTTATATAAAGATTTTTACCCTTGCATCAGATATTTTCTCCTCGCCTTTATTGGTTTGGTGAGTATTGATATATCTTGCTTGATATTGCATTGAATTGATGATTTAGCTTAAAGGTATTACAGCAGGGCGATTAGGCCCGTACACCCAGGTCGACTAAAGAGGGTCTAACCTGGGCCTTTCCTCTGGAGAGGGAGGTTGAAGAGGAATGCGTGTGTCTGAGTTGACACTGAGGAGTTGACCTTTGAGCTGTGAGCACGAACAGAGGTCTAAATCAAGTGGCACCGCTCTCACAGAGAGAGCGCATTGGAGCACACACACATTTGGGAGAGAGAATTGGGAGAAGCATTTTAAGAGAGGCTGTGACTGATTGACTCGTGATGGTAGTTTAAGGAATAACATATTAGATTCATGAGCCACGGATAACAATAAAACCTGGTGGTGAGGTTCTATAAGCCGTGGTAGGGACATAATAAGCCATCACCTTGAGGTCGAAAGGTCAGTAGCCTACTCTTCAACAAATATAAATTCCATATGAGTACCAGGTAAGTACCCTGTATTACCTGTAAGTACCGGGTAAGTACGTGGTAAGTACTGGGTAAGTACTGGGTAAGTACTGGGTAAGTACCGGGTAAGTACGTGGTAAGTACTGGGTAAGTACTGGGTAAGTACCGGGTAAGTACTGGGTAAGTACCGGGTAAGTACCGGGTAAGTACGTGGTAAGTACTGGGTAAGTACTGGGTAAGTACTGGGTAAGTACCGGGTAAGTACCGGGTAAGTACTGGGTAAGTACTGGGTAAATACCGGGTAAGTACTGGGTAAGTACTGGGTAAGTACTGGGTAAGTACCCCATGTTCAGAGTTTACAGTGCTGGTTTCAGGTTATAGTATAGGCCACAAATAATTGGGAAGGTTGACCATTTTGTCTTTCTGTAATAAAAAAAAAAGTCACAAATTTTGCTCTCTAACAAAAGTTCATAGAAGTAATTGTAGTAATCTTAGACGAGAGTAATTAAGACCAATTTCCAACTTTCCACTTTTATGGAAGCAACACAGTAGAAAACCCGTCCCCCCAACAAATTACTATTAGGCTGGAACTATAAAGGTAATTTTAGGTTGCGAGGAATGATCTGTAGGTCTAATCTTCATGCGCCACATTGATGGGCGGAACCAACCTGAACTTCATGATTAGCCTACTTTAAAATAATAATCCATGGACCAGAGCCCAAAACTGGGGAGTGTGGGGGGTATAGTGTCCTAGGATAAACTATACCCCAGGGGTAAAGTGTCCTAGGATATTTTAACCCCTGGCCTGAGTATTGCGGGGTTAATCTGTCCTAGGGGGGGGGTTATTCTGTTCTAGGACACTTTAACCCCTGAGGGTTAGTCTGTCCTAGGACACTTTAACCCCTGAGGGTTAGTCTGTCCTAGGACACTTTAACTCCCGGGGTTAATGAAATTTCAGTCTCACTAATGTCACCTACATCATTTTGTTCTTTTCTTTGTTTTCCTACCTGACTGTTCTAGCTTTGTAGTTCGTTCCCCTAGAATCAGTCTGTTAAAACTACAAACTGTTTCTGTGTGACCACTTCCCTGTCCTCTTCATCCTGAAACTATATCACTTTCTTTCTCACGTTATAAGGTATCACTCCCGAGTCAGATTCACCACTCTGACTCAGGAAGCACTTCCTGTTTTCAGAGTCCGCTTTGCAAACTGTAAACATCAGAATAAACCTATTGTCTTTGTTTGAAACCAGCTTGACCGACCACTCAGCGTGTTCTTGAAATCTAAACTAAACCAAGTAAGATTTTTCATTCATACTTCCTTGTCTATTTTTTTTATATTAAATCTTTATTCTTTGAACCTGCGCTGCCTGCCTGCTGTGTGCTTATGGGTCCTACCTCCACCTACCAGTCTCAAACCCTAACAGGGAACACATATAAACACAAGCAAACACAAAACTGCTTTCCTAGATCAATCAATCTTGTATTCCAAGACTCGCTTGAAAAATATTTTTTTTCCGGAAAATAAATAACTTTTTTCCATGGACAGATTGAGCCTAAACATCCGCGAATTCATTCTTGCATGCCAAATCACTTCCTTGCTTGACTGCTGCTTAGTGCAGTCGCAGGAGTCTCCCAAAATGAATAAATACCACACATACAGTATGAACACAAAACTGCTTTTCCTAGATTAATCTTTATTATGGTGCGTTCCAGGCAACCCGTAACTTGTGTTTTTCCTACTTCCTACACGTGAAAATGCTCTGGAATGGCAGTCAAACCCGTAACTTCCCACCCGTGAACTCGTACAGATCGATGTACTCCCAGTTGCGCTCTCTGACGTCACACAACCCTCTAAGCAAGATCGCAGCCCCCATGGGTATGGCGACAAAGATAACTTAAAGGCCAACGTAAAGTAAATTTGTACGTTGTAATCAAAATAATACAAACGATTATGCACTACAACCTGCTATGTGTATGTAATGATGCCCACATATGTTGGCAAGAGATGGCTAGTGCTAGCTAGCTAACATTAAGGTAAACCTGAACGTGACCATGCAAACGGCGAAAAGTCGATGATGTCAATAAATAAAATGTAACGTACAATTTCTTAGCATAGCGAAATGAGGCATACAATGTTTAGCTTGTCAGCTCTGACAATGTGCCAAATCTCAAGCTTTTACCATATCGGCTTGTTTACATTTATCCAGAATGCCACGCATTCAGACAGTTTGCCTGGAACGCTATGAAGTCGTTAGTCGTGACTTGAAGTCGTACGAGCTCAAAATCCTATCTGGAACGCGGCATTAGTCTCAACGCCAGACCCATGAGAGTTCTTCTGCTGATACTACGTAAGCTACGCTAACTACGTTACTGCATGCTGCAGCACTCTATGGGTCTGGGACACTTCCAGCAAAAATCTGGTGCTCAAATCCTAGCAATTCATTGGTTTTGCAGGAATCCCTGCGACACCAATCAGTAACGACTTTTGCAATCAGGCATTCCCACGCTGTTCCCACCCATAGATATGCCCCGCCCATCTAACCTGGGCTAGCGTCTGTCATTTGCTGCTACGACCTGTCACTCTTTAAATTTTGAACCGTCAATACACCCTCAGAACGCCAGCTTGGGTGGTGAAGTGGCACAGACTCTATTATGTAGTATGCGGACTGCAGCGATTCAACATAATATTTGAGTCTGGAGAGAGATTACTCTTGTATTAACTTAGATATCCGCTGGAAAAATATATTTTTCTCATGGACAGAAATAGGCTACGAGGCTTTTATTAGGAGCTTTTTGGGAGGCTTGCATGCAATGTAAAGATGTAGTCGTTGCTGCCCACTAGTTGTTAGTCGGAAGTATGAATAACTACACTTTCATACGGAAAGAGAAAAATTATTTGTGGATCCGCCACGTAATTCGAATCTGCTCCAAAATCTAATCAGGTTCAGGGTACCTTGGGCAGAATATATGTACCAAGTTTGAACATCATAGGGTTATTTGTTTTCGAGCTATAGTGTGAGTAAAGTTTTCTGATGTCTCATTATTCACACACAACTCGCTTGTTCATGAGCTACTGAAACGTTCAGAGTTAACCACCGTTGACATGGGTCAGTGGGTCTGGAATAGCCGGCATTCTTTGTTCATTCTTTGCTTCGAGTCTTTTTGAAAGCCCTACCCATGATGAATTTGCCAGTCATGTGATTATGATTGGACCCTTCACACATCCATTAATTATATTGGGATGCTCACAGGCCACAAAATGCGCAGTTCTGGATATGCAAATTCTGTTTGAGGCACAACTAGTGACAAGTGGATCCCTCAAATCAGTAGCATAACGTGGGGTATATCACAGGGCCTTCTCTGACAGATTTATTACTCCCAGTCCTGCTCTGTATTGAAAAGCAAGAATGGTCAGCAGAAAAGTTGTTTTTTTACTGTGCTAGCCGTTAGCCAGTCGTATCGGTCATAGCATCTTGAAAGTGCCTCACGAATCCCTTGCCTGGCTGCGTTAGCCCTTCCAGCTTAGGTCTTGGTCTCTCTTGTTCAGTAATTTCTTTTTTTGCTTGAAAGGTTCTCTGAGAAAATGGTTTGCTGAGCCAGTCAGCTACGATATCCACTTCTTGGCTACTAACGTTATCAGCTGCGGCAGCCATTCTTCTCGGTCGATCACTCAGCCACTTAGAACTACGCCCCCACTGTACGGAAAGCCTATTACACACAGGGCCTGCACAGAAGGCCTTTGGGGTGGTCTTTTGCATCAAATCAAATTCTGATTGGTTGATGGAGCTGTCACTCCATATTTATACCTAGTATGGAGGCCCTGCAGCCAAGGACACAAAAAGCTCTGGGAGGCAGAGTTAACTGTATGATTCAGTTCCAATGGCTTAGGAGGGGTTTATGGCTGTAATAGGCTGGCCAATTAAAATCGAACCAAAATGATTTTTAAAAGCAAATACATAATTTAAATAAAATATTATGAATAATTTAAACAATAATACAATAATTACAACAACAACAAAAAACACTTCTCAAAAATGATAGGGCCTGCAGGGAAGGCCCTGACGGACCCTCATTGCCTCAAAGGTGTTCTCAGGGGAAAGGCATACGCAAAGTCTCTTTTGCCTCAAAACTGTAAGTGAGGGAAGGGTTGGTCCATCCAGTTGGGTATTTCTCAAAGAAATTCAGTTCCTGCCAGAGCCATTATTCTACCATCGAGCAGGAGACCTTGGCTTTGTTGCTTGCAATTCAGTTCTTCGAGGTCTATGTTGGGTCTAGTGCTGAGCCTGTGGTCGTGTTTACTGATCACAACCCACTAGTGTTTTTACAGCGTATGTACAACCACAACCGACGACTAATGAGGTGGTCTTTGATTTTTCAGAATTATAATTTGGTTATTCGGCACAAGAAGGGCAGCGAGAATATCTTTGCTGATGCCCTGTCTCGTGCGTAAATTTGTGCGCCCAGAAGGTTTGTTCTGATGGGGGGGATTGATGTGATGGGGAGGTTTGGAGTGTCGTCAGCTGTAGGCTGACTCTTTGTGGGAGGAAGTGTTACGTATTGTTTGTGTTGGGTGTTGTTTTCTTTTGGGCCCAGTATGTGTTTGGTGTTGTCTTGGTGTTGTTTTTGTCTCCCCCTTCTGTTTCTTCATTGTCAAGCTTCTAGCAGATGCGGCCGCCTGGTTCCAATCATCATTCATCATTCACACCTGTTCCGGTTCTCCAGCCCACCTCCCCAATCATCCAATCGCCTGGTGTCCCTCCCCTATATATATATGTCCTTTTGTGTTCAGTTCTGTCTCTGCTACCTGAGCGGTGGCAGAGCTTTGGGTATGTAGAGCGGTTTGGTTTTGTTTAGCTTTCTTGTTTGCGTTATTGGTTAACCTTTTGTTGGAGCTTCAATGTAGTATTATTAGTTGTTAACCTGATCCTTGTTTTGCTTACCAGCCCACTTTAGTTGTATTTGTTTTAACCCTTTTTGTCTGTTTGCACACAGGGAGCAGTGAGCAGGCCTTAGGCACCCCGGGGTTTCCATTTCTTTCACCACATGTAGTTGTTTTCTGTTAGAACCCCAGTTTTAGTTGTGGTCACCATTCCTTGTATTTTGTTGGGTGCTTTGCACCTGTTAAGGGAGGGGCGGGATTTATGTTTGGTTCTTTATTTTGGTGCCACATTTAGTTTCTCACTGACTTCCCTGTGTTCCCTTTGTTTGGTAATAAATTCTTTATAGCATATTCGTCTCTTGGTTTTGTGTACTTGCACCCTCACTGACCCATTGTGTCGCCCTATGTTGTGCTCTTCTGCCTCGAGCCACCAGGGGGCGTAACAGTCTGGAAGACCCCGCCCCGGACATATCTCAGTTAAAGTTCCACTGATTGTTACACACCTGAGTGTGTGAATTTTTATCACCGCAGTGGTGATCTAGGCCCCAATTCCTACCCTTGATGCTGAGTGCCAAGCAGGGAGGTCCCATTTTTATAGTCTTTGGTATGACTCGGCCGGGGATTGAACCCACAACCTCCCAGTCTCTGGGCGGACACTCTACCACTAGGCCACAGAGCCAAAGTGCTTCATTTCTACCTTTGCCACTTTATGTAGAGCTCTGAGTCCATAATCAACAAGGAATTGACAAGCAGTCAACAATGCAGCAGGGGCATGAATTGGGGGAGTTCAGTAGGCGAAGGGGTATATTTTAGGAATGGAATGTGTCCCCTCTGGTCGCTGTCCCATATGAAATGCTTTCTGTGTCCTTGTATAGTCAGACGAATCAGATGTCACTTTAAGTACAGAGAGAAAGGGAGAGAGAGAGAGAGAGAAAGAGACAGATGAAGAGAGCAGAGAGAGAGAGACAGAGTTGTGACAGGAAAAGGACATCCGTGGAAGACAACCACCTTAAAGACTATCAATAAGTATCCCTGCACATCGCGCACTGTACTTAAAAGTACCAGTTTAAATACATTTGTAAATATTCCTACACTTATTCATTCATTTCACCAATTTCGTATTTACATGTATATTTGAAGATTTTTGTGATGTTTGCTTTGGCAATAAACGGACGTTTCCCATGCCAATAAAGTCATTTGAATTGAATTGAGAGCAGAGAGAGACAGCAGAGAGAGAGAGAGATGCAGAACGATTGTTTGCTTGTCATTGAAAATCGGCTTGTTATGAATTGTTTTGTCGTATGTGTGTGTGTGTGGGGGGGGGGGGCTGACTGAATTATCTTCGTGATTGAGTCTATTAGCCTAATTGTAAAAAAAAAGAAAGAAAATAGTTCAGTGTTAAACTATAGGCTGATATAAACAGTATAAAAAGTATTCACCCCCTTGAACTTTTTGACTTTTTATTGTGTTACAACGTGGAATCAAAATTGATTTAATGTCCTTTTTGTGTCACTGATTAACACAAAATACTCTACAATGTCACAAAAAAGAAAACATATTGACATATTTTCCTAAATTAATTACAAACAAAATACTTGCCACTAGCACATTTGTAAGCAATGTGGCCTCTGTCTTTGTGAGTTTCCAATCCCTGCCGCAGAGAAGCATCCCTAACATGATGCTGCCGCCTCCATGCTTCACGGTAGGGGTGGTGTTCTTAGGTTGATCTGCAGTGTCTAGGCTATTTGATCTAGGCCATGGGTCCTTGACCACAGACAAGAACAGACCTTTGGTGGCTAGGGCACTAGACCATGGGCACTAGACCGACCATGCACCAGGGCCGTCTGTTTGGGTGAGGACCGGTGGGAGGAGGATACGTGTCTCAGCCCTGTACTGCCACCTGGTGGCTAATATGTGATGTAAGTGACAGGCACACTCATTGGTTTAGTCCGATGTTCGCCTTGTTCTGCTGCACCTCAATTCCATCACAGACCCCCTGCAGCCCACAGAGCCAACCAGGGGGACCACTCCCCCACCTCGAGGACATCTACACCAGAAGATGCAAGACCAAGGCCAACAGGATCCTGAAGGGCAACGGGCTGTTCTCTCTGCTTCCAAAACAACCAGCTCAATGCTCTTAAGACAGTGGAGATGGTTCTATACTTCAGGAAGAACCCCCCCCCCCCATCATCCTGAACGACTCCCTGGTCATCTCTGCGGAAACATCAGCTCCAAGGCACAGCAGAATGTATTTCCTGAGACAGCTGATGAAATACAACCTGCCAAAGACGATGATGATAGGCTACTCTTCTACACCCCCATTATCGAGTCCATCAGCATCCTCATCAGCAAGGCTCGTGTCCCCCCTCTGACTCTCCCTGACTCCCCACCCCTAACTCCGTCACCGCTATACTTGCACAAGACTGCTGATTGTAGGCTACTGTAGCCTACATAGCACGCACCGGCACCACAGTCCCATATGGTATCAGGGCTGCCAAGTCTCACGCATTGAGCGTGAGACACACGCATTTCAGGCTCTTCTCACGCTCACACGCCACACATAACAATTCTCACGCGGAGAAATGACCAACCCTTACATACTACAGGCCCGTAGCCAGGGGGGGATCGGGTGGATCGAACGAACCCCGCCTCACGACCAAAGGTGCAGAATTCAGGGCAAAAGTCCTTCCCCCGTCAACAACTCGCGCGACAATCACACTAAAAATGATCAATCCCCCCCCCCTGTCAACAACTCGCTCGACAATAAAATTAACGGGGAAGGGGATAAATCTCACTCCAGTTTTTGGTCAAACTTGGCAGCCCTGCTTTATGGCAACGTCTTTCCTAGTGGCTAGAAATAAGACGGATGACCGCTTACGGCTGACTACGTCTAGTACACTGTCAGAAATGTAACCAAAAGTGCCAATCAAGTGATTTTAGAACTCAACTGTGACTCACAAAGTTGGTAGTTTTGTCAAAAGAGTCTTGTAAATCGTGACGTCACAGAGCGCCCTTGTGACGTCGGCCAGGGGGTGTATAAAAGCCAGAGAGCCCCGGAGAGAGGGAGAGTGGAGGAGGAGGAGGCAGAGAGAGAGATAGAGAGCGCGCTCTCTCTCTCTCTCTCTCTCTCTAGCGCTCTCTATCTTTCTCTCTGGCTCCTCCTCCTCTCTCTCTCTCTTTTATAGGAGGATCCTCTCTATCTCTTTCTTTTCCTCTCTTTCTCTCTCTCTCTCTCTCTTTTATAGGAGGATCCTCTCTATCTCTTTCTTTTCCTCTCTTTCTCTCTCTCTCTATCTCTCTCTTTTATAGGAGGAACCTCTCTATCTCTCTCTTTTATAGGAGGAGGAGGAAGAGCCAGAGAGAGAGAGAGAGGGGAGGAGGAGCCAGAGAGCGAGAGGAGGAGGAGGCGGGCCGGCGGGCCTCTCCTCCTCCTCTCTCTCTGGCTCCTCCTCCTCTCTCTCTCTCTCTGGCTCATCCTCCCTCCTCCTCTCTCTCTGGCTCCTCCTCCTTCTCTCTCTATCTCTCTGGCTCATCCTCCTCTCTCCTCCTCCTCTCTCTCAATTCAATTCAATTCAATGGGCTTTATTGGCATGAAAGAACAAGTGTTCATATTGCCAAAGCAACTGTGGAATTACAGAAATATACATATAAATTAAAGTCTTATACATAAAAAGCTAAATAAATATCAGTAACTCAAGAAAAAAAGGAAAGAAAAAGTACTCATCCTCTTCCTCCCACAAAAGCTCCAGTACATCCAGAACAGTGCTGCCAGGATCCGGATGGGAGTGTGTAAATACCATATCACCCATATCCTGGCATCTTTGCACTGGCTCCAAATCAACATCCACATCACATACACATTATTAAACACGCAAGCTCGTCGTTGCGGAGTGGGATGGTCCTGTTTCTGCACTGTGTTGCCTTGTTAACCCCCCTCCCCTAGCGATTCAGCCCCATGGAGGTATAATTCAGCCCCGACAAAATGTAACAAATTGAAACGGAAGCAGTGGTGGTGTGTTGGAACACTGCGGATTAGGTAACACCTCCATGGGTAACACAGAAAACGTGTAACCTTGACAATTTCTTGCTGTTACTGCGAATGTCATCAAAATAAATACATTTTCTACCTTTTTTTATTTTTTATTTTTTAAATCTTGGAAAATACTTTTTCTCCCTCGGGGGGAGCCTGGCCAGCTGCAATCCCAGCAAGAAGAGGCCTTCTCTGAGTAAAGGGTGGCCCGGGCATGGCCCTCTTCTGGAATGTCTGTGTTACGTATTGTTTGTGTTGGCTGTGTTGTTTTCTTTTGGGCCCAGTATGTGTTTGGTGTTGTCTTGGTGTTGTTTTTGTCTCCCCCTTCTGTTTCTTCATTGTCAAGCTTCTAGCAGATGCGGCCGCCTGGTTCCAATCATCATTCATCATTCACACCTGTTCCGGTTCTCCAGCCCACCTCCCCAATCATCCAATCGCCTGGTGTCCCTCCCCTATATATATATGTCCTTTTGTGTTCAGTTCTGTCTCTGCTACCTGAGCGGTGGCAGAGCTTTGGGTATGTAGAGCGGTTTTGTTTAGCTTTCTTGTTTGCGTTATTGGTTAACCTTTTGTTGGAGCTTCAATGTAGTATTATTAGTTGTTAACCTGATCCTTGTTTTGCTTACCAGCCCACTTAAGTTGTATTTGTTTGTTAACCCTTTTTGTCTGTTTGCACACAGGGAGCAGTGAGCAGGCCTTAGACACCCCGGGGTTTCCATTTCTTTCACCAACATGTAGTTATTTTCTGTTAGAACCCCAGTTTTAGTTGTGGTCACCATTCCTTGTATTTTGTTGGGTGCTTTGCACCTGTTATGGGAGGGGCGGGATTTATGTTTGGTTCTTTATTTTGGTGCCACATTTAGTTTCTCACTGACTTCCCTGTGTTGCCTTTGTTTGGTAATAAATTCTTTATAGCATATTCGTCTCTTGGTTTTGTGTACTTGCACCCTCACTGACCCATTGTGTCGCCCTATGTTGCGCTCTTCTGCCTCGAGCCACCAGGGGGCGTAACATAAATGGGGGCTCGTCCGGGATCTGTGATCCCTTCGGGCGGCCAATGGGGCAGTGTTGGTGTGCTGGGTGCACGTTAGTGGGCTGTTGGTTGGGTTAGTCTGGTTGTGTTGTTGGTTTTGGTTACTGGTTGTGACATTTGCCCTGTAGTCATGAGCACCTTTAATTTGGAGGAGTTTCTTGGTGATCCTTCTTTGGAGCGCATAGATCGCTGTAGGAAAGAGGATTTGAGGGCTATTGCGGTCCACTTTGATGTTACTTTTTCAAGTAGTCTGATAAAAGCTCAGCTGAGAGAGGCTGTAGTACATTTGTTGGTTGAATGTCATGTGTTGGGTACAGGTTAAGGTGCTACTCCTGTCCCAGATGGTGATGGGCCTACTCCTATCTCTGACCCGCTCAGTTCTCAGCAGCCTCCTATGGATGAGGAGGTAGGGGAGATGAGAGTGAGTTGTCTGGGTCCGAGACTGGGACGGCGTCTGAGGAGGAGGTGAAGGAGGAGCCCGCTCTGATGGACAGTACTCCTATGAAAGAGGCTAACCCTCCTCGTACGTTTAGACGGTTTTCTCTTCCCCGGTTCTCTCCTCCCCCCTCCCCTCCTGGAGGAGGTGATGCCCAGCCTAGCTTGAGGTTCGTTCGTTTGCAGTTAGAGGCGAAGGAGAGGGAGCGGGAGGCTCAATTCAACCATCAGTTGGCTATTCGGAAGCTGGAGTTAGACAGAAGTAAAACTGAAGCAATGGAATTAGATGCTGTCACTGCTCGTTCCATCCAATCCTCTGGTTCCATTCCGTCAGTCTTACACTCTCCGCCGTCCTCTAGTCTTGTTAAGACAAACGATTCATCCGCAGTTGCGGGTGGTTTCAATGTCAGTAGACATATAGCCTTAGTCCCCCCGTTCCGTGAAGCAGAAGTTGATTCCTATTTCAACGCTTTTGAGCGTGTCGCTACCTCCTTGCAGTGGCCAAAGGCAGTCTGGGCTCTACTATTACAATGTAAGCTGACAGGTAAAGCCCAGGAGATATTAGCCTCACTATCCTTGGAGGATAGCCTGTCTTACAAGGCAGCGGTTCAACGTGCTTTTGAGTTAGTCCCAGAGGCGTATAGGCAGAAATTTAGGTCCTATCGAAAGTCGCCTGGCAAAACCTTTGTTGAGTTTGCCTGTGACAAGGAGACCCAATTCAATAGGTGGTGCAAAGCCAGCAATGTTACTGACTAAGTCATTGTCGGAGTTGATTTTGATTGAGGAATTCAAGAACTGCTTATCCGACCGTCTGGTGACCTATCTTAATGAGCAGAAGGTTAAGACTATAGCACAAGCTGCAGTGCTTGCCGATGAATTTGTGATAACCCACAAGCAGACATTTTCCTGTAGCGAGAGGAGTTCAGCTCCCTTTGCCTCTCCAGCGAGAGAGCAGGCTGGTGTGCACCGCCCGTCATCTCCCCGGTCTACTCCACGGTTCACTCCCCGGTCTGTCACACCACGCGCTGATGAGGAACGAGTGTGTTGGCATTGTAACCAACCTGGCCACGTCAGGGCCGACTGTTTCATGTTAAAACGTAAAATGTCGCAGCCCAGCAAAAACCCCAAGGAGGTTGGGTTGGTACAAGCAATAGCGCCTCTGCCACCACAGTTGGGTGGAGTGTACGGTTCATTGGACCCTGGTTACGCACCGTTCTTGTTAGAGGGGTGGGTGTCTCTCAGTGGTACGGCGGCGGACCAGTGTTCAGTGTGCATCTTGAGAGACACCGGCCTCTGGGTGCTGTCCCAGATGGATTCTACTGGGTTGGTCCATCCAGTTGGGTATTTCTCAAAGAAATTCAGTTCCTGCCAGAGCCATTATTCTACCATTGAGCAGGAGACCTTGGCTTTGTTGCTTGCAATTCAGTTCTTCGAGGTCTATGTTGGGTCTAGTGCTGAGCCTGTGGTCGTGTTTTCTGATCACAACCCACTAGTGTTTTTACAGCGTATGTACAACCACAACCGACGACTAATGAGGTGGTCTTTGATTTTTCAGAATTATAATTTGGTTATTCGGCACAAGAAGGGCAGCGAGAATATCTTTGCTGATGCCCTGTCTCGTGCGTAAATTTGTGCTGCCCAGAAGGTTTGTTCTGATGGGGGGGATTGATGTGATGGGGAGGTTTGGAGTGTCGTCAGCTGTAGGCTGACTCTTTGTGGGGGGAAGTGTTACGTATTGTTTGTGTTGGCTGTGTTGTTTTCTTTTGGGCCCAGTATGTGTTTGGTGTTGTCTTGGTGTTGTTTTTGTCTCCCCCTTCTGTTTCTTCATTGTCAAGCTTCTAGCAGATGCGGCCGCCTGGTTCCAATCATCATTCATCATTCACACCTGTTCCGGTTCTCCAGCCCACCTCCCCAATCATCCAATCGCCTGGTGTCCCTCCCCTATATATATGTCCTTTTGTGTTCAGTTCTGTCTCTGCTACCTGAGCGGTGGCAGAGCTTTGGGTATGTAGAGCGGTTTGGTTTTGTTTAGCTTTCTTGTTTGCGTTATTGGTTAACCTTTTGTTGGAGCTTCAATGTAGTATTATTAGTTGTTAACCTGATCCTTGTTTTGCTTACCAGCCCACTTTAGTTGTATTTGTTTTAACCCTTTTTGTCTGTTTGCACACAGGGAGCAGTGAGCAGGCCTTAGACACCTGGGGTTTCCATTTCTTTCACCACATGTAGTTATTTTCTGTTAGAACCCCAGTTTTAGTTGTGGTCACCATTCCTTGTATTTTGTTGGGTGCTTTGCACCTGTTAAGGGAGGGGCGGGATTTATGTTTGGTTCTTTATTTTGGTGCCACATTTAGTTTCTCACTGACTTCCCTGTGTTGCCTTTGTTTGGTAATAAATTCTTTATAGCATATTCGTCTCTTGGTTTTGTGTACTTGCACCCTCACTGACCCATTGTGTCGCCCTATGTTGCGCTCTTCTGCCTCGAGCCACCAGGGGGCGTAACAGTCTGGAAAACCGCAGTGGTGATCTAGCCCCCAATTCCTACCCTTGATGCTGAGTGCCATGCAGGGAGGTCCCATTTCTATAGTCTTTGGTATGACTCGGCCGGGGATTGAACCCACAACCTCCTAGTCTCTGGGCGGACACTCTACCACTAGGCCATAGAGCCAAACTGCTTCATTTCTACCTTTGCCACTTTATGTAGAGCTCTGAGTCCATAATCAACAAGGAATCGACAAGCAAGTAGGCGAAGGGGTATATTTTAGGAATGGAATGTGTCCCCTCTGGTCGCTGTCCCATATGAAATGCTTTCTGTGTCCTTGTATAGTCAGACGAATCAGACGTCACTTTAAGTACAGAGAGAGAAAGAGACAGATGAAGAGAGCAGAGTTGTGACAGGAAAAGGACATCCGTGGAAGACAACCACCTTAAAGACTATCAATAAGTATCCCTGAACATCCTTATCACTGACCCTTCTGCGCTTCTCTCAACATGACGTAGTCTTACAATCAAGAGTATCTTGATGAAGCCCTCAAAGACCCCTCACCATTTTCAATGCTGATTAGAAGGATATTTCCGGTGGGTGCATGATACCCCCTTCTTCCTACTAGAGTAATGCAGTGTGCTTCTCTGTCCAGACCTGAGTCAGTTACTAATTGCGAATACTATTAAATACTTGGGGTGCACTTGCTTACCCAGTGTAATCAAACCAATGAGCTGTGCCCATACATTTCAGCTGTGAGGTCAGTCAAATGCACTTCATTACTTTCAAGTACTTCAAAGTAATTGATTGATGTAATTGACTGACCAAAGAGCTTCTCTTCACCCAAGGGTGCCACATTCCAGGTTTGATGCTGTCTGGTTCTACTGTTTGACTCAAACCATGGGAAGGATGCCCCCTAGTGAATTGTTTTTAGTCTGAGAGCTCTCTGTAGCACTGTGGTCTCTGGAAATCTCTCCTTTCACTTCCTCTTTAGACACAAACAAAAAAGTGCTTTTGCTGTAGTGGTGAATCTGTGGTGAAACTTTATTTTTACAGGAACTAAGGGATATCGTATAATTAAATGATCAATATCCCAAAAGAAAAACAAGAGGAAGACTGGCCACCTCATGTTATTTGAACAACTTTTGTTAGTTTCACATTCATTCATTTTCACAGCACAGTGATTAAATCAAAAGCTCAAAATCTGTTTAATGATTTCACAAATTTAAAAAGCAATATTTACAGTTCATTAGGCAAAAAAACATAATTTTGTTATAAATTAGTATAACGCTGTAGCAGGATGACACAGTACATTTTACATCTATGAAAAAAGTAAAAATTTATGAAATTAGTACAGTCTACAATAGTCCTGCCAAAATTATATTTTCAGTAACATTACAAAATTACCATTATAGTGTCAGTGCCAGAGTGGATAAAACAATGTCTTAAAACAAAACCATGCAGACAATAGCATTCTCAACAACCACAAAAACAGAAGTAACAACCCTACATTAACTTTCATTTCCAATAGAGCACTGAAACTGTTGCACAGCCATACTGTAAGTTGTTCGAAAGCGTTTGTTCAAAACTGTTCCCTATTACAGAAATAGTGGACTAGTGTTTGCCATTTTCTTCCAGTGTCCGAATTCTCAACGGTTAATTTGATTCACTTAAGTCCACTACAAAATACCCACAATTCACAGCAATTTCTATTGAACAGAGGATGTACCCAACAATTTCTCATTCACGACACAACATAGGGAATAGTGAGTGAGTGAGTGAGTGAGTGAATGAATGAGTGAACAGAAGAGCGAACTATTCTCTTACTATCAACACAACGACAAGTTGCAATGGCCACGTTCAAAAGATAAGTTTCTGACTTTGAACAGGATGATGAGTTTACAGTAGTTTATCTGGCGATCCTACTTGTTTGGAGTGACTTTTCTTTGAATGCTAGCCGTTTGGGTTGATTGCGCTAGCATTAGTGAGACGAGAGACAGCATGGAATCAGCAAAGAAAATGATCTTCATCAGTCAACAACATTCTGTTGTGTATTTCAACCAGGCCTATAGAAACTGGTGTGCGTCAGGTTAATAGTCTACCTCACTCGCCGACTCCTCTCACCTCTGAACGATAGGACGTGCATAGGTCTTGTACGGAGCATGGCATTACTAATATGACTGTCAAAGCTCTCATTTAAACAAATGACTGAAGCCTACCCATTTCTTTTTATTTGTTAATTTTGCTTGCTAGTAATTATGTCACCAGTACATTGATTGATTTATTGATTGATTTATATAACAATAATTTCGCTTGTAAGGCTGCAGTCTAAGTAGGCTCAAAATGAAAGCGAAATTACTCTTACACTAAAAACCTGTTTACCCCGTTACTTGCAAACAACTGGAAAATACCCATATATGTTAGGGACCTATGACATATACTGTAGAAGAGGCCTTTACAAAATATCATATTTTGCCATAGGGTAGGCTACATATTTTGAAGCAATGAATAGGCCTACGTGGCTGTGCAGTGCTTAGATGCCAGTCAGAATCAGTCTCATGACAATTCTGAAACCCTGCTACACAGTTGGAGACTTGATGCGAGATTCAGTCACAGTCTCCGCTCACGTCCAAATGTGATGATCTCTCATCTCATGTAATTTAATGTAATTTATTGCTTTATAAATGTTCTTAGCCGTTAGACAAACATACTCCAGGAGCTTGCTCGAGCGCCTTGCTAAGAGGGGTCAGGGAAGAATTTTTACAGCTCACTTTTCTGGCCCCCGGGTGATACTGTTTTTTTTGCTTCCCTCTGGAATATGTAGGGGTGGGACGTATGCCCACCTCCCTTGTTCTCTATAAAGCGCATTGTGTTGCCTCTGGGTATGAAATGTGCTATAAAAATAAAGCTTTGATTTCATTTGCTCTCAGCAGGTCATCTCAGTCCCATACGCCGCAGTTTAGCCATCCTGTGGACTCTTTTCGATCTGTGGGAGGGAGAGAGAGAGAGAGAGAGAGAGATTTGTTTACTGTTTATTATTATTGTCGGTGTGGTTTTTGGACCAAGTAAAAAAAAAAAACATTGTCTTGGACAGTAAATAAAGATCAATGGATTGAATTGAGAAGGAGAGACAAAGACAGACTGACTATAAGTAGTGAAGCGGACAGGGAATCTTTATCTCTTAAGGTTCGATGCTACGTAGATGAAACAAATACAATAGATGTACAGTAGGTGCACAACATGACATGTATAGCTACCTCAGGCTGAAGGTCATTCATCTCTAGGTCATTCATTTGGACAGGCTGGTGACCTACAACCGACAAGAAAGGATTTACACAATGTTCATGAGACTGTCCCGGGTTGCATTGCATTATAACAAGTAAGTCTGCCATGGTAATCTGACTGAAACATTTCTCCCTTTCTTCTCACCCTTGTTTCATGGAGCACAGGAAGAGTAGTTGGGGATCCAATAAACAAATAAACACTTTTGGGTAGCACTCTTTTCTTGTACAGCACTGTTTTGTTCATGTATTTTTGCATCCTTAACCTTAGCGTGGACATTCCCTTTGTCTTATGTCTTATGTGTGTGAGCTCTTTCCATTTCTATCTCATATGTTTCTGGCTCACGCACCTGATAAAAAATATCTATTTTTGGACTAGTTGAAAAGAGTGCAAACTATTTTTATACTTGTCGAAATATAACTGTGAAATGTGCATGTGATCATTATTAATCTGTGATACTGTATGTCTGGGAAACCAAGAGTCCAAGGTAACACCATAAAACAACAGCAACACTACTATACAGATCATTTAATATTCAAGGAGAGTACTCATCAATGGTGCAATAGAAGGCATTTGAGCCTCTGGAATGAAAATAAAACATTGCAGACTGCATTATACTGAAACGTGTCTAAACTGAACTTGAAAAACATGACTTGAAAAAAATCTAGGTTAACCTTGCTCTACTGGCTTGGCTACAGTAGGAAGCCTACTGCGGCCATCTTAAAAACGGGTAAGTTGTGGAATTTCCCAGGTTGGAGGCTAAAGGGCTCGTTGCCAAGGTTGTTATGCAGGCTGGGTAAATCAACTTGTTTATGTACTTCCTGCTGAGGCCAATGTAGTGTCACAGCTTTCAGGTTACGGAAGTGTAGCTACTATATTACGCAACTGTTTCTAGTGTGAAAAACTCCCCACAGCTTGACATGGTTTCCAGTTTGAGAAACGTTTTAAGGGAAGAAAAGAAATCACATACAATATAATTTCTATTAGCTGAGCCAATACCAGAATTGTGTCTTAGCTGTACTCACGGTGAGAGCGCCTCCTAAGCATCAGGGCTAACAGGAGTCCGACGACAAGTGATCCGATGACGACAAACGGAGCGACATATTTGATAGTGACGTTAGAATCACCAATACGTCCACCTGGATTGTCAAATGATAAACAGATAGACAATACAATTACTGTCCACGCAGTCAGTGTGCATCAGCCACTATAGATGAAGCCTACACATAGTATACTAAATCAGGCTAGTTAGATGCATAGAGAAAAACACCCCCCCCACAGAACACTGACATGTCCAATATAGTACGCTGTAGTTTATATCAAATTAACCTTTCATTTATTACTTGATTGTTTCTGAGAGTTTATCCAATCCACTCAAGGAGAGCTGTCGGCTAGGGCAGTGATATTGAACATTTCGTGTCGCTATTTCTGATTTAATTTCCCCTATCATCTTTTGACCTCCAGAAGTAAATGTTTAACCTGATTCATGATTCAAGAACTTTTGTCGTTGTGCAAGTACAACAAAATACAATTGCGTCAAACTCAAATGGTGCATTTGTATTTAAGACTCACTTGTTCAGAATACATTTAACAATCACTTGTGGGGATGAAATAGCTGTTAAATAAGTGAACAGGAACGTGTCGCCTGACGAAGGTGACAACTGATGAGTGGTTCAGCCTATGTAAACATGATTGAATCAACAAAATAGAGTCCAGCTACATCCTGGTTTGCGGAACCATTAATCATGATACTATAAGAGTGTTTAGATATAAAATGCACACTCTTATCACCACAGAACCCACTGTATAAGAATACTGCATATGCTAGCCAAACACTCATTCAATACTCCTTCCACACTAACATCCTTGACAAATTTACATATTGCTTTTACATACATACGTCACATGTACAGAGACTATGAGCATGTGCAATGGCCAATATAGGACAACTCAGGGATATAAGATTCTCTATGGCTGCTCTATCAGATTCAAGGTGGGCAGTGAGTGCCTTTGATGTAACTTGAGCTTCGATAGCAAAAAGCCTGACGATTCATGCCGAGACCTTCTTATTTTTGGTGATTCTGATCGTGAGGACAGATCACAATATTTCTACCTTCCTGTTTTCAAGTTCTGGAGGAGGTCTATAGTCAGTTTCGACATTGTGTTGTGGCTTAATCTGAGAACATGACACAAGGCTTTTTTGAACGGTTTATCGAAAGTCCTAAAGTACAAAATAATAGAATATGGTCATTTAAATAAAAAAAGGTTAATGCCAATCAAATTTATAAGGAGGCAGAATTGCTTTATAAGAAGATGCCCTTAAGAGTGACTGGTTAGGGAGGTTAAGGGGGGTCAACTTCCAAAAGGCTTCAGAAACAGCATTTCAAATGTACCATACATGGACTATAACAGAACCAATTTGAGCAGAAATTACTTATAAACTGGAGTTGGAGTGTAGCCTTTCCCTCCTGGACTCCTCCGGCGTTGTGCACTGAACAGCTGTACACTGATGAAGTGGACCGGGAGGCTCCCCGAACCGTGAACTTGCTGGAGAGGTTAAACAGTCCGTCCTCTGTCTTGTGGGACTCCAGCTCTGAGCTGCGAGTCCAGTCTGTACCATATTCGTCACTCCACCTGATAGTACCGCGCCGGTCGCCCCCCGTAGAGTTACAGAACATGGTGACGTCCGTGTCCTCCTTGATGTTCTCACCAGGTATGGAGTTCATGGTCGGGGGGTTGTATTCAGCTAAAGAGGGGAAAGAAGAACACGTTGGGGTTCACTTCACTTCAATGGTCATACAACACCACATATTGTAAACATCACAATTTTGAACAATGCCGACACCCTGATGGTTTACAATCCACTGCATGACTACCAGGATAATACCTGGATAATAACAGAGCAGATACACACATCAGCTCTGTCTCAGTGCTCATTGGTTGTAAATATCAGGAATGTGGGTGAAAAAAGAGGGAAACAACATGAAAAAACACTGAGCTCTCGTACTGGATCAGAAAGTTAACAGTAAGTTCAAAGTTAGCAATGTGTCAAACATTTCACATTATGTTAAGTAAGCCCGTGGACAGTTCAGGATCCTCACCTGTGACACTGAGACTGGTTGTGACTTCCTTAATACCCATGTCAGTGTCCACGATGCATGTATACCCTCCTTGGTCCGTCATTTTGGTGTTTGTTAACATCAGGGACACATTGTTCCGCACATACCAGGCTGGCTCAGCAAATTGAAAGTCGTCAGTTTTTTTTAAGTATTCACCACGAGAGAATATCAGAAAAGGGTCTTTGTTCTTCTTCCATATGACATTTTTGATGGTGGCTTCCTCTCCCATCACTGTTGATCTGACTACACACACCAGTACTGACTTCTTGCCATAAACTCCATGGTTTTCTTGTGCACAATCCAAGCTGATGAAGTCCTGCTCAGAGGCAGTAGTGAAACACATACAAGTACACAGCAAGAAGAAGAAGAAGACTAAAGCCATGTTCAGATTCCTGAGAAAAAAAGGAAATGATGAGGTTGTCATATGTAACACATATTATGAAAACGACATAAATGTATTATGTAACATACAATGAGAATGGCATAATGTAATAGCCTATGTAATAATAAGAATGATTTAAAATAACCAGAGAAACCAGAGGGACATTGAATTGTTCACTGAAACTGAAATTAAACTTTGATAGACTAAACATAGCTTAAGCTCCCACGAGTAGGGACTTTCCTTTCAACAGTGTAATGCAAAATTCCTCGCCTACACTTTCAGTCTCCATGCTGAATTCCTACAAGTCTACAGAGCTTTTGATTGAGACCAGGGGTCTAAAACTCAAATTAGCTTGGGGTCACTGCTGGTATCGTCAATTCATAGGAGGGCCACTTCAATGTCAACCTCAAGTTGTCAGCCGTAAGCAGGGGGTCCGCCCAGGGTGGCATATAAGCTACAAACGCCACTGTGAATTAGCATTGGAAGCATTGGAACTGATGGGTCCAGGCGCCAAGACCTATCTTAATTTATCAGATATTATTTCATGTCATTTCAATTCACAGCTTCAGTGGCATGACTAGCTAACGTCCTACCAGTCCTGAACAGAAACAAACCAGCCCTGCACATAAGCCAGGCTAAACCTGGCCTGGTTTCCTCTCGTCTCCCTATGATACTGTTCCCCATATTAAGTAATGAATAACTCTTGACATTATAGGCTATTCCTTTAGAACAGCGACTTTGTTCTTGCATATCAGGAAAGTAGCATTTCAATTGAACTCCACAAAAAATACAGCAATGTCCATCTTTATTGAAACTGTCTGTGTTCCTAACGTTAGTTAACCATAACAGACTCTCGGTGGGTAGCTGCATTCCGTATAGTTCATAGTTGCATTCACATATTGGCACATGCAGTATTCACCTCGCGCGCTGCGCACAATAACATTATTTCGCTCTGTGTTGTTATTATAGTACATAATATTGGTTCCGCCCTATGTTGTTGTACCCGGACCGGGACCTGACATGAGGTCCAGAGTGCCTGGAAGTAAGGGATGAGCAACTTGTGATTAAAAGCCAGCTCAGAAACCCAGCCTGTTTATTACTAGTTAGGAACACTGGAAATAACGAACATAACATGGTGTCAGAAGTGGGATTCCTGATAATGGGCTTAGAGAAAGATTACTACGTGAACATGATTTGACGCTAGAGAAAACTGTTCACATGTGCAGAGCAGCAGAAACCACTCGCGCACAAGCAAAAGAGCTGCGCATGGATGAGTCGGCAGCAGTGCATGCCGTGAAAAGAGAGGGACAGCGCCCAAAACAGTTTGGAAAGCAAAAGCCTACAGAGCAAAGTCCCAAGAGTCCAAACAGTAGATGTGGGAGATGTGGAGGCAAGCATATGCCTAGGTCATGCCCTGCTTATGGAAAAATCTGCCACAAGTGTGGGAAGGATAACCACTTTGCGAGGTATTGCAAAGCTGAGGCCTCAGGGATGAAAGTGGACACAGTGGAAGAAGAGCCAGAGGAGTTCTTTGTTGACTCAGTACAGTCTAGCACAGCAGATGCAGCCGAATGGGTAGTCCCATTAACCGTGAATGAGACCATAATTCCATTCAAGATAGACACTGGTGCACAAGTCAACCTTTTGTCCATACATGATTACAAGACCCTCACAGTTAAGAGCAAAATACACCCGGTGAAAGTAAAAGTGACAGGCTATACAGGAGAGACTGTTCCAGTTAAAGGTTGTTGCATAGTGACTCTAAAGCACAAGGGACGGCAGTTAAAGACACAGGTGCTCATAGTAGAGAAGAGCGTACAGCCAATCCTAGGTTTGGGTACCTGTGAAAAGCTTGACTTAGTGAGAAGGGTGTTTGTAGTGAATTCCCAGACTAGCACAGACCACAACGCAATCATGCAGGAGAACAACGATGTCTTTGAAGGACTAGGATGCTTGCCTGGTGAGCACAAGATATGTGTGGATGACACAGTGACTCCTGTAGTGCATGCGTGCAGAAAGATTCCATTTGCACTGAGAGACAAACTCAAAGAAGAGCTAGCCCGCATGGAGAAGATGGGCGTTATAAAGAAAATAGACGAGCCAACAGATTGGGTGAGCTCACTAGTGGTTGTGCAGAAGCCAAATGGAGCTCTACGCATATGTCTCGATCCACGGGATCTAAACAGGGCTATAAAGCGTGAGCATTTCAAGCTACCAACAAGAGAAGAGATCATGTCACAGTTTGCTGGGGCTAAATGGTTTAGCAAGCTGGATGCGTCAACAGGCTTCTGGCAGATGAAGCTTGATGAGGCAAGCTCAAAACTATGCACGTTCAATACACCAGAAGGAAGGTTTCGCTTTCTGCGTTTACCTTACGGTATTCTGTCTGCGCCAGAAGTTTACCATAAAACAATCCATATGATCTATGAGCACATAGAGGGAGTGGAGACCATGATGGATGACATCATCGTGTGGGGATCCACAAGAGAAGAACATGATGCACGGCTGAGGGAAGTACTGGATCTGACACGCAAGTCCAATCTGAAATTAAACCAAAACAAGTGTGAGTTTGCAGTGAAAAGCCTGACCTTTGTGGGAGATGTGATTTCAGAGCAAGGTGTCAAGCCGGATCCAAGGAAGACGTCAGCCATAGTGAACATGGAACGTCCACAGAACAAAGAAGAGGTGAGGAGATTTCTGGGAATGGTCACATATTTGGCTAAATTTATCCCCCAGTTGTCTGCCCAGTCAGCACCACTCAGATGGCTTCTAGAGCAGAAGAATGAGTGGGAATGGTCCCATGAGCAGGAAGAGTGCTTCCATAAGCTGAAAGAGATCTTAACCAAGGAGCCAGTGCTCAAGTTTTATGACCCAGAACGGAGCACTAGGATCTCGGCAGATGCTTCTCAGTACGGCCTAGGGGCAGTACTGCTACAGATGTATGACAACAGCTGGCAGCCCGTAGCCTACGCGTCTCGTGCATTGACAAGTGCTGAAGTTAGATATGCACAAATAGAGAAGGAACTTTTAGCCAGCACATATGCATGTGAACGTTTCCATCAGTACATATATGGAAAGGCTTTTGAAGTGGAAACAGACCACAAGCCCCTAGTATCGATAATGTCCAAGCCCCTCAATGATTGTCCTCTGAGGATTCAGCGACTGTCAATCAGACTGCAGAAATATGACGTGAAAATGGTCTATACACCAGGAAAATTCATGTTTGCTGCTGACACGCTCTCACGCGCAGTCAACAAGATGGAAAGTCCAAATGAACAGCAAAGTGTCGAAATAGAAGCCTATGTTGATATGATTGTCACATCACTTCCTGTGTCTGCTGAGCGAACAGAGAAGATCAGGAAAGCAACTGAACTAGACGAGACAATGAAAGAGCTCAAGAAGACCATACTGAAAGGGTGGCCTGTGCAAAAGCGTGATTGCCCAAGTCAGATCCAAGATTACTGGGCATGCAGATCAGAGCTTTCAGTTGCTAATGACATTGTCTTTAAAGGAAGCAGGTTTGTCATCCCGGCATCCATGCGTAAGGAAATGTTGCAGAAAGTGCATGAGGGACATTTGGGTGAGGAAAAATGTAAACGTAGAGCGCGTGAAGTAATGTACTGGCCAAGGCTCAACCAAGACATCAGCCACACCACAGCTGCATGTGAAATATGTCTCACCTACAGGTCCAAACAACAAGCAGAGCCGCTCATGCCCCACCCTGTACCTGATCGCCCGTACCAGAAGGTCGGAGTGGATTTGTTTGACTGTGACGGTAAAAGCAACATTGTAGTCACAGATTACTTCTCCAACTACCCGGAAGTTGCAACACTGCAGTCAACATCCAGCAGAACAGTCATAGCCTACCTTAAAACAGTCTTTGCGAGACATGGAGTTCCCTGTGAGGTGTTTTCAGATAACGGGCCACAGTTCTCCAGCAGCGAGTTTGCTGATTTTGCACAGGACTGGGGTTTTCACCATGCCACCTCAAGCCCTAACTACCCGAGATCCAATGGGCTCGCAGAGAGTTCAGTCAAGATCGTCAAGGCTCTCATGAAGAAGGCTCAAGATGGACAGGAGGAGTTCCAGAGGAGTCTGATGATATACAGGAGTGCCCCTTTGGAAAATGGTTTGTCCCCAGCCCAGATGCTGATGGGAAGGCGCTTACGCACTAACCTTCCTATCCATGAGAACCTGTTGACACCTGAAGGAGCGCATAAAATCAGGACAAGGAAACAAGAACAAAAAGAAAAACACAAATTGCAACATGACAAGAAGGCAAAACACTTAACAAGCCTCAAGCCAGGCGATACAATCCGTATCCTGGATCACACAAAAGACACATGGAGGCAAGGAGGATGCGTGCAAAGAGAAGTTGCACCACGCTCATACCTGATCCAGACAGACCATGGTGCAGTTCTGAGACGAAACCGCGTGGATCTGAGACCACAGGTGACGGTCCCAGAGACAGACTCTCAAAAAGGAAGCACTGGAGAACTGTTAGATGCTCCCAGGAGTGAGCAGTTTGGTCAGAGTTCTCCAGACCGCAGTGACTCTGTCATGCCAAAAGGGGGCAGCACACCCTCTGTGACCTGTTGCAGGCCTAAAAGGACTGTTAAACCTCCTGAGAGGCTTATTGCACAGTGCTAAAAACCATGTGGACTGTGGGCAGGAGACAGAGTAAAGAAAAGAGGACACTTATTGTTGAAAGTTAAGTGAAAATGTTTGCGGAAAAAAAAAAAAAAAAAAGGGATTGTAAAGAGATATGTGATACATATGCTTATTATTTGAATGCATAGGTTCATGTTTGAAATGCAGGTTTATTATTGGAATGCACAGATTTAAGAACAGTTAGAAACTAATGTTTTGTTATATGACTACAAGAAAAGAACAAGTTGTTTTCTTTTGAAAGAAGGGAAGATGTGTTGTTATTATAGTACATAATATTGGTTCCGCCCTATGTTGTTGTACCCGGACCGGGACCTGACATGAGGTCCAGAGTGCCTGGAAGTAAGGGATGAGCAACTTGTGATTAAAAGCCAGCTCAGAAACCCAGCCTGTTTATTACTAGTTAGGAACACTGGAAATAACGAACATAACACGCTCCACGTTTGAGCGACTTGAATTTCGCATTGTAGGCATGGCTGTCGGAGCCGTGTACGAACAATTATATTTCTGACATCATGTCCCGGGCCGGATGAAGGGGTGGGACGGGGAGTGTGAGACCCCTAATTTATACCAAATCAATTAGGCTAAATGGTCTACACCCTCAACACAAATAAAGCAAATATATTCAACGGGCTATATGATCTATTCACAGAGATGTGTGTATGTTAAAATGTTGTCACCTACCACATTGCAACTTCGATCATGGGTAGCGTCCAATGCTCTTATCCGTTATTTAGTCGAAGAAAACAGAAAAACGGCAAAGGACCAAGGTCTGAAATCGTAGACTACAAGCTACTCGATTTACTGCGGGTGTCATTTGTATACTCTTTTACCGAGCTGAACTTTCAGTTTCATTTTGACTTTGCCACCTATCATATCATTACAACGACCTAGCGGCCAATCGGGTTTCGTCTGGTCGAGCATGTTTTTAAATCCGGTCCAACTTAGAGACTCTTAAAGTGGCACTGAATGAAAAAAGCATTCTGTCCCATTTTGGTTCACTCAGTGGCGATTTTAGCATGGCATTTCTGGAGGGGCAGTTTTATATTATGTCACCATCACAAGAACTAAAGCCAATTAGACTACGGTAGGTACATCAGAGCAGAGGCTACAACACACAAAGATAACGACACATTAACACACGCAGAGTAATTATAGACCCATAAGAGAGCGCATGCCCGGTCCAGGGTTCTGAAAGTGACAAGTGTTCACCCATCAGACCTGGGCACTACGCATAACCTATTAGTACTCCACTTACTGTATATCACAGCCAAATAGTCTACTAGAGTGAAGGCGCACTGTCCACATTAGTCCCCCTCACACATCGTCTCAAAAATGCACCGAAAAATGCCTGGGTTCAGTGAGTTCGCTGACTCGTCGTGACCACGCAAACCCATTTCACACTTCCCACAGAGTTTAATAAAAGTGATCAGCCTCCCCAGAACATACCGATTCTCCTCGGTCTGTTTGTTGTGCTCCGCGATGGAACGGCGAAACGCATCATCTAGCTGTGCCTGGACGTTGAGCTGCCCCAGTAAACCCAGCTTCATGGCACAGTTCAGATGGGACGCAGAGCTTTCATGCTTCGCGGTTCTTTCTGACAGATGTTTAATGTCTTTGAATCCAGACGATGCCCAAACAGAGTTTTCACCAAAAAGAATACAAGGGAAACAGAACAGCGCACTTTTCGAAGTGCTAGCAGTTAGCCACTTATTTTTCTCAAACCATTCCTGTTTGAAGGTACGGGTTACCTTATCTCCAGCCTGAAGCAGCACCATTTCTTCTGGTCGTGTGGCCCTAAACGTTTTATTTCCAGTTTCTCTTCAAGTTTCAATGTAGCCTACTAAACCGCACATTCAACAAATAATCTACACTATTCATTGTTGCACCTGAAAACACTTTTAATTTCTACAAAACTTTAGCTAGAAGCATTAGCTAACGTAGATCGACAATGACCCAGTAGTTCAACTTTGATCAACGTTGTTTTATTATTCCCTGGCTAAACCTGTTGCCAGGTAGATTTCGTAGGGGCAGAGACTTTTCTGCCCCTCCACCCAATTAAATCTGCGTGATATTTTTTCACATTACTCCCGACCACGCTCACATTGTCGCTATAGCAACAGTAGGGGAGAACGCTTCGGTGCCCCTCTGCCGAGTCAGAGCAGTCTGTGACACACTCATACAAAGGGAATTACTGCAAAACAGCACTATACATAGTGTCAGTCAGGTTTATTATATTTATACATGCTATTTTCATTTTCACCACTGAATCACTATTTTGTATTAATTATAAAATAGATTTTTCCGAAACACAGTTGTAGGCTAAGATGCATCTTGCACAACAGCGCCACCTGGTGGGGCACTGCCCCACCTGCCCCTAATGTAAAATCGCCACTGCTGGGCACACCTCCAGGGGCCATGTCACCGTTTCGCCATCCACAACCGTCAGGCCATGCATTCCGTTGGGTGTCCGATATGTCGGATAGTCCTGGGTGACGTGGTCTGCTGTTTGTTCCTCAGCGCCACACTCGCACGCCGCACAGGATACCAAGACCCATCAGTATCAGTTGAAAAAGACATCCAAGAAACCCTCCCCCAAATTACATATGACTTCAGCTCATTCATGCCCCCCCCCCCACCCCCCAAGTTATTCATTTATATCCATATTTAAAGCATGTAAATTACATAGCCTAATAATCACTTTATCTTAATCTTCACATTGTATAGATTGTATTTCTTGTGTAATTTCCACATCCACACTGACACCTCATCTTTATCTTATATTGTATAGATTGTGTAAGCTTGTGTATTGTAATTACCTGCAACCTTTGAACACATTACGGAGCCGGCAGTATGCTTAGCATTTTTGATTGTACACTGTACGTTTACAATTGACAAATAAAGATCTGAACCTGAATGGTGACATTCATTTTTGACAGATCACACCCATAAGATTCAAGGTTCTCAGCCACATCAATAAAATGATGGGCATTTTGTTTTCATTATTAACAAAGCCAGCTATAACTGATAACTCGGCCTAGAAGACTTACCAGTAGCATAGAAATAAAAATCAAATGGTTAGACACAATCTAGAATTCGCCTATACCGTGACTTGCTGGGTCTGGTTTCCAGGGTTGATCAGTGCTCTGGAAAGATCTTTAAACTTTCTTTTATACAGTGTAGACACATACATCTGTTGCAAGATAACCTTTCTCATCAGCATATGATCTGTATAACAATGTCTCTTATTTTGACAGTGAAAGCAATGCCAGGATATACGACAGAACGTTCAGAATGTCACCGTGGGTTTATACTTGACAATGGACCCGAACGCCTGTGCAGTGTCCTGACCAATAGGCGTTATATTTAACAAGAATATGACAATATTTTGAATGGTCATCATAAATTCCTTTATTTTTTTCATTTGTGCCAATACTTGACCATCTGATCAGTATGAATCGAGATGAACAATCTGCCGACCTATTGTGATAGCCTACCTCAACTTCACACTTCCAAATTCACCTTCCTTCAGTGTCATGTATTATTCCACATGTAAGCGTACTTCAGTGACCATACTTTTAAATCCCTTTAGCTTGACATAACTTAAAAGCAGTGAAACATTGACAGGGCTAACTAGAAATCCCTGTTTACCAAACCTAAAGATGCATTAGACCAGTAGATTTGTAGTTGACAGAACGATTGGCGTAACAGTGAATAAATTGGCAGAGCTGTCGTAAGGTCACTTGTCATTCTGTAAATTGGGAGTACCAGGAACGAACAGGCATTATTTGTCAGTTGAACTTACAGACACCTGGCACTCAAACATTGACACTATGTAAAGAGTAAAGACGATATAAAAAAAAAAAACTCAAATGTAATTCTCCATTTCAGGACAGAAGGCCTTTAAAGTCTTCGCTGGTTGACAGTGATTTGTTAAACAGCTTGGCTCCCCCATGTGTACATACTACTGAACTTGATTGAAAAACGTTGACTTCATGCAACACCACATCATGTACCCAACCAATTAACACAATGCAACAATTTAGTCCAGCATAACCGCAAAAAAGTCCTTTCACAATCTTTTTTTTTCTCCCCACCAGTTGCACAGACCAGACGTGCATGCAGATTAGCTGACAATGAACACGGTGCAAAAGTGACAGCTTACATCATAGCATTTTTTTTATTTATTCAGCATTTTTAGAAACCGATCCATCGAGAGCTTGTGCCCGTACACCTCATCAGGAGAGGGGGTAGAGGGTGGGTGGGGGGTATATGGGGGTGGGTGGATCGAGGGACGAACGTAAACCTCATGCCTTCTCCAGCAGGCCTCGTGCACCACAGGGTCAGGCTTCAATCAGATACATAAAGTGCTTGTCAAAAAAACAAAACTCTTAGAAAAATTAAAAAAAGGGGTTACAGCAGGCGGAAATTCCCGGATTCACAGATGAATGTACGAGGGGATTCTTCATTTGAAAGAAGAAAAAAAAGAGAATGGCGGAGTTCAGAGACAGGGTTGGGTGGGGGGGGGGGGGTCGTTGTGGCGGAGGGATACAGTTGGGAGTCAGCCCAGGACGAGGCTGGACTTGCCCCCGGGGGGGTTCCTGCGGCCCGAGGGGAGGCCGGCGGCGGACGGTGCGGCCCCTGAGGACGGGGCGGCCTCGTCCCTCTGCTCCGGCGCGGCCTCAGGCTCCTCGTGGTTGTCTGAACAAGGCGGGAAGACAACAACAAACTCAGCACCGGTCTGGTCGACACGACGTCAGGCAACACGCAAACCTCAACACGCAAACCTGAACGCGTCAAAGTCTGAACGTATACACACTTCTCCCCCATGTACACCAACATGTCATTATTCCACATTATTCCACTTTTTCAAACAGGCATGCACAAAAATAATAAATCAGTATATGAGAATATCAGCCAAATAATTAAAATATGTAGCAAATATAATGACGACAATTTGCTCAACAGTAAGAAGGTGTGATTAGATTTGGCCGTCCTCACCAGCATCTCCTACGTCATTTTCAACATCCTAGGGAAGGGAGAAGGCAATCATTAGAACATGGCGGCCCATGGTCTGTACTTGGCCAATGTAAGCCACCAATCAGAGCTGCTGATGTTGAGTGCGGATCTCACCCCAGCGGGCGCCTCTCCAGAGTGGTTGCTGGCAGGCTGGCCTCCAGCTCTCCTCAGGGGCGCTGACGATTCTCCACACAGAACCCCAGTCGGCTTCCCACCTGGAAGAGCAGGGAACAAGCTACACTGACCCGATTCCCATTCCTTTGGGAGGGCTTTGGTGACTAAGCGTCATCGTTCACGTCTTAAAACACACATTTCTCGTTCTTGGCCATTCATGCCAAGGTTGAGAGTTATAAGCCGAGAGACTTGCGTGAACTCAGGGGTCATCAAAGTTGTATGCGTGCTTTTATGTGGCAACAACAGACAGGTAGTGTTTCCGTCTTCAAATCAAATGTTTGTCACAACACTACACAAGTTCACTCCCTGGTACACTCGTGTACAGCGATGTGACAAACAGATTTGATTTGAAGACAGAAACACAGCTTTCCCTGTATGGTTGTGCCTGAATGGTTGAGCTAATCACAGTGGCCCTCATTTACTAAGTGATCGTACGTCAGAAAACTGGGCTTACAGTCATTTCCCCATCAATTTCGACATGAGCGGAGACTGCGACCAAAATCTCACATCAAGTCTCAGCTTGTGTACGCAAGTTTGAGGATTGTCGTGAGACAGATTCTGACTGGCATCTAAGCGCATCCACATAGGCCCATTAACCACTTCAAAATATGCTGCCTACCCTATGGCAAAATATATTTTGTAAAGGCCTCTTCCATGTGTCCCTTCTATTATCCCTAACATAAATGGGTATTTTCCAGGTTTTTGGTGTAAGATACATTTTGCTTTCATTTTGAGCCTACTTAGACTATTCAGCCTTACAAGTCTTAAAATGAAAGCAAATTTTAATGTTACAGCAATCAATGTAGTGGTGACAATTACTAGCAATCAAAATTAAGAAATGAAAAGCAATGGGTAGGCTTCAGTCACTTTAAGAAGAGACAGTCATATCGGTAATGCCACGCTCTATAGAAGACCTATGCACATCCTATTGTTCAGCCGAGGTGAGAGGAGTGGGCGAGTGACAGCAATGTGCAATGGTTTTGGGATAGGCTACATAAACTACAGGGGCTTAAGGACAAAATGTAGGGTGCGATATTTAAATGATTGTTTTCATCTGCACTGCCCGATCATTCGTACGATGGGATTGGCGGCATACGAATGTTTGATAGATCACACGTGAACACTGTCGTACCATCATTTCTGCGCTCGGATCTGCGCTCCATTGATAAATGAGGGCCAGTGAAACCTAGATGAAAATCACAAAGGAACGCAACCAATACTACAAAGTTCGAGCCCTGGCCACAGTAGTCAGTCAGAAAACAGACTGTCCGTTTGAACATGTATAGAATATTTAGAGCGAGATTTTCTGACAGCTTACTTGACTTTGTTGCCTTCATTACCACTAGTAGTGTCCGGTAAAAGTTAAATTCCTCTGAACCTCGAATCCTTACTCTGGCGTCATCTACATTTTCCATCAAAGGATGATTCCCAAAGTGAATTCATGGAAACTGATGACAAAACACAACAGACTAGTGTGGGCGGGGCCTTAGGATTCAGGCAGGAAACCCCCCACTAACATCCTTCTCAGAGGGAGTGTCACTCACTTAACTGTGATAAATATAAAACCTACATTGTTTCAAGACATTTGACCTATAAAAGAGAAAGTGAAACTACAAAGTTCTCACGGAAAATTTTGGTGCACTATGGGAGAAGGGAATGTCCCTGGACTTTCCGGAAGGAATCCGTCTGTAACAAGGGTGCCAGTAGGTAAGGTTGGCCAAGAGACACGCAGACTAGAACAATGAGTCACAGTCACCACCCACTGACCCGGAAGAGGAGGAAAGGAGTGATCCCCGTCCATACATGTGACCCCCCCTTCTCGACACCCTTCACTGACTCCCACCACATCCCTTAACCCAACCCGGGTTTGTATTCACTGGGCCAACACTGCCGCCCCCACCAAACCAACCAATCCTAACATCATGTATGTGGGGTTATTCATTCTTACTGTGACTGCTGGTATCTCTAAAACCCAATTCCCACTGACCCAAAAACTCAACTACACCCTCATCTGGGGTTTGTCTTCACTGGGAAGAGAGTACACTCAACATTCAGTCCCGTGTCTGCTGACTGGGAAGCAATGTAAGCACACCCCTGGGTAGACCCGCGGAGGATAATTGCATAGTAGACAGTCATATTACCTTGTTATCCTGCTTGTAGATTGTAAGCTTGCTAGGTTGTTCAGCTTGTTAGCTGAGTATCTGTTCAGCTGAGTATCTGTTCATGATTTAATCGTGTGTGGGTTTATTTTATTGTTGGCGTGTGCAGCTGCCGACAAGTTTAGGTTTCACTTTAATGTTCTGACAAGTAGGCTTCACTTTCACGTTCTAACCTAGGAAAATCACTTTCAAGGTTTTATAAAAATATTTTGTATCATGATAAACTAGAGGCTGATAATAGCCTTCCAACATTTACCAAAAACTGAAAATGGCTTAAACATTTTTTTTTGTCTTTACTTCCAAACCTAGTAGTCCAGCTTAAAAAGCCACAGCTCGCTCCAACTCTCGCTCCACCAATGCGCTTGTGATGTCAAACGTGACACACCAGAAAATCAATGTGAAGACGGCGTGATGGGAACGGTCTCAATCGCTTACCCCCCCGGGGGTTTCTTCCCTGTGGTCCCGCGTCTACAAAGCCTGTTTATAGGCAGTAATCTTAGTGGAAATAGGTATTATAGGCTGCTATTAAAGGCTTTACTGACGACGACTGGGACGTACAATCGGTTCACTCACTCTGGACAAAGGTACTTATTTTAAGTTGCTTTGGATAAAAAGTGTCTGAAAAGTGTGTAGAATTACTGAAATGTCAATGTAAATCCCAGAAGGATGTGGACGCCTTGGGATCCTCTGAGGATGCTGATGGCTCCTCCACCCAGCCTGCCCATCAGGCCTGACGGGGACGACTGGAGACTGTTCAGATCCCCATGAACACTGTGTCAGCAACGTTCAGTCCTGCTGGGTCTCAGTCAGAGAACTGTCAATAACAACAGAGGTCCAATAATGGCATATCTAGGGTTGGCTGTAGCTCAGTTGGTAGAGCGGGTTGTTCAATGATCGAAGGGTCAGCGGTTCGAATCCCAGCTCCGACTGTCCACATGTCGAAGTGTCCTTGAGCAAGACACCTAACCGCAAATTGCTCCCAATGAGCAGGTTAGCACCTTGCATGGCAGCTACCGCCATTGGTGTGTGTGTGTGTGTGTGAATAGGTGAATGAGAGGCCATTGTAAAGCGCTTTGAGTGCCGCTAAGGTGGAAAAGCGCAGTGCAGTCCATTTACCATTTAATGATTGTGGGGAATAAATTGTCCACTTGGATATGTATGCATGACCAAGCAAGATTGTGTGTGTGTGAGCAAGGTAGTCTACATTGTGTGTGAGAGCAAGGTAGTCTACATTGTGTGTGAGAGCAAGGTAGGTAGCACCCATTTGAAACTCAGAGGGAAACAACTGAGTACTACAGGGGAATTTTAATGTAGTTAACCAAACGCAGGGCTTCAGTGTATTAAAAAAATCTTTCAACATCTCATATATAGAGATTGATTAGTTACCAGGTGGGTTGTTCCTTCTGTGAGCATGGGGGTCCTCTGGCTCATCAAAGATGCTGGAGGCCATCTTGTTTTTTCGGGCGGGGGGTTTCTCCTCATCTGTGCCGAAAGAGATGTTGGAGCCTCCACCTGGAGGACGCAAGACTCTGTAGAAGTGGAAGGAGAGAGGGAGGGAGACAGAGAAAGAAAATGAATAATTCCTCTCACCAGCTTAAAATAAATATCTTAAATCTCTGGCCATACCAAGTTGGCTAATAGCTAAACCTGTGTTATTGTGTACCACTAGTTACACCGACACCCAGTCAATCAATAGTTTGATAGGTTGTGACACTGCGAGTTAGTAAACTCACTCCACTACCTTGTTGAAATCCTTTAATAGAAGGACTATAACTTAACTGATCTCTTCCTGTAGTGAGGGAATAACTGCAACATTAGCAAAGGACTTAGAAGAGAATGAAAAGTATTGTGACATAAGTATGCGACATAAGCAGGACTTTCAACATCAGGAAAACTTTTTGATGATGTGTCTGAATAAAGAACAGAAGCTGCCATTTCAGATGTAATGCTAAAAAGCAGTAGCTTGCTTGACATCGGATGGTAAGATTGCTGCTCATTGAATGCAATGTCAAACAGGTGGTCCTTTGCTAGGCGTATTCGATTTTCACCATACAACTAGCATAGACATTCGGCGGTAAAGGATCTATGTCCAATGCAATGGGTCGTAAAACACAGCATGTCATTGTCGCCAGCTGTCACAGGCAGAGCAGCTGTTTCAGCCTTGTGGATATCCCCATCAAGTGAGTCTAGCCAATCAGAGGCAAAATAGGGTCTATGATTAGCATAGTTGATTGTACCAAGTCATTTTTACATTTTGACGAAGACTATGGGCTCAACTACATTAGCTAGTCCACAATAAAAGCCATCTCGTGGGTGGCCATGTGGAGGTGTCTAGCGCCGCCACTACCAGCGAGTCCAGATCCGTAGGGGCCCCACCCAACCATCAAATTAGCGGTTGATGCTGCATGGCCAAACCACTAGAAGTTTCATGATAACGTGGGCTGACCAGCAGGCATTACCGAGTGCCGTGTATAACGAGTTACCGCACAACTAGAAAGATTGAAGTGCACGCAAGCATATAAGCAAAGGCAGTGACTTATTACTAATGTTGGGTAGCTGCAGACAGCTATGTCTAGCTAGCTAGCCGGCCAACCAAGCAGCCACTTTCACAAAGGGAGGCAATCAATGGCAGATAGCTAGCGTGGTTAGCTTGCTGATGGTTATCGCCAACCAGCGAGCTATGCACAAAGAACTAAACAAATATTTCGTCAGAACGAAAGGAAAACAATGTCTTGATTGTTTGTCTGTTACGAGTTAACATAGCTCGCGCTACACTACTAGCTAGCAGGCAAACCAGAGCGATGCATCGCATGCATTGATAGAAAGCTGCAGAGCACCGATTCACCTGGAGCTGCTTTTCGAGCCGGGATCCATCCCTTGAAACGTGGTTGTCGTCGTCATTTTCACCAAAGAAGATTGAAGTGGTGACCGGCTTAGATAATATGATAAATGTGAGGGTTTTTATTATTATGATTATTATTTTAACCAAAATCTCACCACCTCATGTCGTTTACCCCAGCAGCCGGTGGAAGCAAAATTAATCAATTGACTGTTGAACGTGGAGAGGGCGTTTCTATCATCTAAGTCCCACCCACATAGATAATTTGATCTTCTGATTGGCTCCTGTCTCATAAATCATGCATTTGATTGGAGAAATGGGAGAAAGATACTAATCAAGGAGCATCTTGCAAGTCAGATGATGAACATCTATGCATGCACAACAATTAATCACTTTTCTATTTCATTAGATTAAAAAAACTATTCTGCATGTGTCAAGTAATTAATTGAGTGACACGAGAATCACTCTTCACTACAGATTTTCAATCACAAACATACACAACACGCGCATTTTCAAAAAAATAATTAATTTATTCAATAATAACTTCCCCCAACAGATATGACAATTTAAATGCAGGACTATTGGAGCACAAACAAAACTTCAACAACATACATATAAAAACGAATCCATTTAGGAAAACATAACGGAAATCTATTGACCAGCAAAGGTCTAGTCTCAACGCCAGACCCATGACAGTTCTTTCGCCGATACCCTACATAAGCTACGCTAACTACGTAAGCTACGCTAACTACGTTACTGCATGCTGCAGATTCTCTCTATGGGTCTGGGACAATTCATGCAAAAATCTGGTGTTCAAATCCAGGCAATTCATTGGTAGCGGTGGAATCCCAGTGACACCAATCAGTAACGACTTTCACGATCAGGCGTTCCCACCCATAGATATGCCCCGCCCATCTAACCTGGGCTAGCATCTCTCATTTGCTGCTACGACCTGTCACTCTTTCAATTTTGACCCTTCGATATGCCCTCAGAACTGGGTGGCAAAGTGGCAGAGACTCCATTATGTAGTATGCAGAGTCTGGAGAGAGACTAGCAAAGGTTTAACTTGTGGAATAACAGGTAAGGAATTTACACACCAAAAACATTAGTTTACAAGACTTTTGATTACATTTCGGCCCGTTGAACTGAATCAGGCTCAAAATGTGTGGCCCCCAATATCCTTACTGATAACTTAGCAGTGGAAATAATATTAGGCTGAACAGCATTGGTGCAAGTCAGGGGGAAGCTTCAGAAAATCCTCAATGTTCAGAACAGGAGAACAAAAGAGTTAAGGTAGGGATTGCAGGTAGGAAACAGTCTTTAGTGAAGAAATCCTCCCGTTTGTTGCTGGAACACATCAATTGTGTCTTCATCCTCCATTTCTAACTGCAATAAAGAAAGCCTAAGGTCAGATGTGTGGTGGTAGCTTCACTTGCAACTGGTTCACTTTTGCCCTTGGGTGAACTGTTTTTTTTTTTTTTCTTCCCTCTGGAATATGTAGGGGTACGAACTATGTACACCCCCCATTGCTCTCTGTAAAGCGCATTGTGTTGCGCTATACAAATAAAGCTTGATTTGGTTAATGCGTGACATAGTGGTCTTTCTTTAGAAAGCTAAATCAAGACAACTTAACATGTAGAAATGGGGCAATCAACATTAAAAAGATGTAACATACATAATCACCACTTACAAATTGAAAGAGCAACTGCCTCATTTTGTCAACTTACCTGTGATGGCGTGTCTGTCTCATTGATGGGTTGGCCATCAAATCTAAAGCGTATTTGTGTCATTGTCAGACCCTGTGGATAGAGATGATATTGGCAACAGCAATAGAAAATGTACACTAAATGGTTCAAGTCACATACGGGCTAATGCAATGCGATCTAACTTTACCTGTCTGTCACAATATGCCTTCATGAGTTTGCTGAGAGGAGTGTATCTTTTGATCTTGAACTGCACCACTGAGCCGTCCTGCCCCGCCACCTTCAGGTTGATGTGTTCATTGTTCTCCGTCTTCACTCCCTCCTACACAAAAAGGAAACAACGCAGAAGCCGCATCTATCATGGTTCAGCATAATCATACGAAAATCTCGAGTACATTGCGATTTGCAATGGGTAGCTACATCATCCATATAAGTACCTATCAATAACTGTAGCTATGTTAGCAAGAGAAACTTGTCTCTCTAACGTCAGACAGCCTAGCAATGCTGCTGGCTGACGTTAGCTAGCTAACTAGCTAGCCCATACCGGTAACTTGCTAGGTAGCTAGTGCTAGCTAGCTAACGCCAATCTAACCAGATAATAATTCTAATGATTAGCAGCTGGTTGAATTGATAACGAGTGTTAACTGGCTCGCTAACCAAGGAGAAGCTATCTAGCGAGCCAGTTAACACTTTAGTAGAACCTTAATGATCAGCTAGCTAGCTAACGTTAGCCAGCAGCTAGCTTAGTGCTGCTAGCAAGCTAAGCTACTAACGTTAGCTATGTTGACTTTCTTTACACAGCTACGAATTTGATCTTTAAAAGGAAAACCTTACAAGCATGTCACAAGACCAGTGATTTGAGAAATAAATACGTTCCGTTTCCCACCTTGGGTTTCTCGTCTGCCATGGCTGCTGTGTGCTAGCTGCTGCTAACGTGACGCCAGAACGCAGAGTTCCAATACTGCTACGCTAGCTGGACCATCCTGATCTCGCGAGATCACATTATGTTCAGTTACATCTCTACCAGCGCCCAAGTCTAAAGTTGAATGATGGTACCAAAAAAAAAACACAGCTAAATACCACAGAACAACACTGAAATACGAGTAATTCTTTAAAATGAATTTCTTTATTCTTCATGCGGAGAACATCTTTGAAAATATATTAACACATATTTCAATAAAGAGCATAAGTTCATTTCTAACAGACAGAGTTCAGTAATAATTTATGAAAAACCCTTCAAAAATTCTGGATAACTCCATGACACTAGTAGCCCCAGAACTCGGACATATTGCAGATCAGACAATCACACGGCAGTAGCTATACCCTGCTTGCAAGGGCTTTCAAACATTGCACATATAATAATGTCGTCTATATAATTGCCAAGAATACAATTTAAAAATGATTGTAATTGTGTTTTGTTCAGGCAAAAAAAGTGAACCCTGAATGGTCAGTAACACTGTAGCCTTCTGAAAAAAACGAGTTTCTCACTGCTCACCGAATATGATGAGAGAGAAAAAATATGGGGAGTATTCAGCAGCACACTGTGATGCCAGAACAGCACACAAAGCTGGTTACCACCACCTTACAAAACCATTAAAACAATACATTCATGACATCACTCAAACAGAAATTAGTTCTCGTCAGGCCATTGCCTCCCTTAGTGTCATAATAGCAATAGAAATTAAGAATAAATCCCACATCATAGCCAAACATTATAACCCAATTACATAAATGTGTAGATGTCATATAAATATGGCTCAATACCTTAAATAATGTTTAGAGACTCCAGGTAGGTTCATAAACCGCTTCTAAAACAACAGTAGAAGGTCAACACTGTAGTCAAGTCACTAATGCTCTGCCATCTGTAGCTCAATAGTTACTGTATATCACGTACAGTAGAAATGTCTTTTTCAGATGGCCGCAACAGCACAGGAGAGTAATTGTTAACTGAAATGAAAAGGACAGGAACGCGGTAAATCTTAAACAGAAACATCATGTAACAACTTTCACTACTGTCCCGTTATCGATTGACATCTTCAGGACAGAGTCAAAGGATTTTCCAAGTGTTTGCAGTTCTGCAACTGAACATTGTAAGACTCAATGGCATTCTAAAGTGCAGTAATTCTTTAACTTGTCAGTTTGGAGTAGTCCGAGTGGGAACTGCCAGTTGCAATGAAATCTGCAATTTACATTGTTCTGAACAATAACAAATTGCATAATAATAATCGTCAAAAAAAAAACTGACTAGGATGAAACATTCACAAATACATTGATTTCCTCCCCCAAAAAATACAGTCTCTGTAGAACATAGACTCCATGTGTTGCTGGCTACACGATCCTGGCATCGTTTTTGGGGTTGGAAAGGGGGGCTATAGATCCCCCCATCTCTCTGTGGGGGGGAACTGGTCCACCTCCCCCGTTTCCGTGCACTGCTGCTCTCCCAGCGTGAACGTCAGCTTGTATCTCATCCGGACCTTCTCCTGAAACAGACACAGACTCTCAGCTAACATTCCAGATTAGCCTGCTGGTTAACATCATAGCAGCTCCCGCAAATCCTCTTCACCAGGGGAGAGAGCTCGGAATAATAGGAGATGAGGAAAATCACCTTGTCAGGGGAAACTCGAACACAGACAATGCACAGGCGGCCATTTTCATGACACAAAGTTAGCCCTAGCACTCCATGGTTTATTCTGCACGGCGACAGGACTCGTACCTGGAGCGGATTGGCCAGCAGCATGACCTGAGTGATGGAGGCGGGGGGCTGGATGGGACTGAAGGGTGCCAGTTCTGTCCCCGAGGGAGGCTGGAGTCTCACCTTCATAGACTGATAACAGGAGGAGGGTGGGGGGGGGTAAGAGGTATTGTGTTAGTTAAGGGACAGGAACATCAATCATCTTTATTACTGTACTGTGCCGTGTCAAAGAGAACCTGTTTTGACAGTGAGTGTCACTGTGTGTGTGTGTGTGTGTTAGAGATGCGAATATTGCGTGTATATCCGCGACATCCACGTGGGTGGGCCATCAACATTGTGATTAATTTCGGGTGGATTTGTCAGTTATATTCGTATTTAATAACTACTATAATTATATATATATATTATATTATAACAACTGCGAGAAAGCGCAAGACCTGCCAGCAGCTCACTCAAATACCCTCGACTACTTCGTCAACCCAGATCCTGCGAAAGCGAGCCTATAATCTTTAAATTGTTTAAGTCAAGACAATGCGCCTGTATGAAAAGCGAATGAGCACGAACAGCTGGACATAATTTAAATGTAAATACAATAACTTCATGTTTGGCGGGTTGGGTGCGGGTCTCTAAATTTTAGAAGATAATGACGTCAGGTGGGTGGCGGGTGGATGATTGATGAGTGCACGCGGATTTGGGTGCGCTCAAACTCCATCCGCGCATCTCTAGTGTGTGTGTGTGTGTGTGTGTGTGTGTGTGTGTAGTGTTTATTTGGATCTCCATTACTGGTTACCAAGGCAAAAGATTCTTCCTGGGGTCCATATTAAAAACATCTGTGTATACACACGCTTTCACCTACATGAATACAAAAATATATGCAATTACATCACTAACCTCACCCCCCACACACACACACACACACTCCACCACAATTTAAACAGTTTTAAACATTGCAGAAAATCAAATACAATTACACATACACAGACACACACACAGTAGCACCAGGCCATTTTTACCAACTGCTTTGAACTATATATTTCACTTAACTTTTGCTCTTTGGTTATTTTTTTTGATATTTTGAAGGCCTCTTAAGCTGCTTTAAAAAAAATCTTTTGTACTTGTTTGAGTAAAAAATATGGTAAACTATTCCACTGCGATAAAAATAGAGCTGGCACACTGACATGAGACAAAGGGAGTGTCTACACTGAGGTTGAGGATGCAAAAGTATATTCTCAATCTTTCAAAATATGGTGCTGTACAAAAAAAAAAAGAGTGCTACTCCAATGTTTTTTGAACCATCTCCTGCGACCTCAAGTGGGAGCCGACCATCAGCTCCCTCACAGCAGAGGATGGAATTCCTGAGGCAGCTGAAGAAATTCAACGTGCCAAAGGCAATGATGGTACTCTTCTACACCTCCATCATCAAGTCCATCCTCACCTCCTCCATTACCATCTGGTTCGTTGTATTTTTTTCTCCTATTTTTGCATCCTTACCCTCAGTGTGGACATTCCCTTTGTCTTATGTCAGTGTGTGAGCTCCTTCCATTTCTATCTCATGTGTTTCTGGCTCACACAGCTGATGAACATATCTTTTTGGGACTAGTTGAAAAGAGGGCCAACTGTTTTTCCACTTTTTGAAACTCTTCCACTGCGAAATGGCTGTATACATGACAGTTTGTAACGTGACCCCTCCTAACTTGTCTTGTTTCATGTTCATGTCTGTTCTGTGAAAATGTTCTAGGATACCGGCGGTAGGGTGGTCTTGACACATATTCCTGAATAAAATTAGAACACATAAATAATAAAAAATAAAAAATAAATTTAATTATAATAAAATTCCACACTCAGCCAGGCAAGATCGTGTGCGCGTGTGAGTGTGAGTGTGAGTGTGTGAGTGTGTGAGTGTGTGAGTGTGTGAGTGTGTGAGTGAGTGAGTGAGTGAGTGTGTGAGTGAGTGAGTGAGTGAGAGAGAGAGAGAGTTCCTCACCTTGGGAACAGCGGCCTGCAGGACTATGCTCCTGACGGGCAGCGGGGCTGTGTTCAGCATGGACACCACTATCACCAGCACGTCAGGCCTGCCTGGGGGGCAGTCGCTGGCGAAGAGCAGGAGAACGCGGACGCCGTCTTTATCGTACGCCGTCACCGGACACACTTTGCCTTCGCAGTCACACACGGAGAGAGAGAGGGCAGAGAGAGAGAGAAAGAGAGAGAGAGAGAGAGCAGAGAGAGAGGGCAGAGAGAGAGAGAGAGAGAGAGGGCAGAGAGAGAGAGAGAGAGAGGGCAGAGATAGAGAGAGAAAGGGCAGAGAGAGAAAGAGAAAGGGCAGAGAGAGAGAGAGAAAGGGCAGAGAGAGAGAGAGAGAGAGAACAGAGGGTTACGGCTACTGCGCTGAGCCGTAACACTAAACCCAGACACACGCCAAATCTACAATACCCAGAATCCACCACTTCCTCGGTACTCACTCGGCCTGATGGAGTCCAGGGGGACGTGGACGCTGGCCAGGGAGATCTCCGGGGCCCTGGCCGGGCTGGTCTTCCCCAGGGGCGGCGTAGGGGACAGGGAGCGGAGCAGGGGGCTGTCGTCCGCCTGGGGCTTGGCAGAGGGCGGGTGAGGGAGGGGGGCTCCGGGAGCTGCTGTGCCAAGGGGGAGAGGGCTGGACCTGGAGGGGGCAGCGGCGCCCGCGGCATCACCCCCCATCCCAAACAAGCTGTCCGAGCCCAACAGACCGGGCATGCTGTTGACATGGCGACAGACACACAAGTAAACAAGAACGAGTAAACAAACACTCATATTCAAAAGAGCAGAGAGACAACTAATTGAAACCCAACCACGTCACATAGGCTAGAACGGGCTGGTCATGCTCAGGGCTATGTTGACTGCACAGACACTGAAGCTGGCGACAACCAAGACGACCACGCAGACACTGCGTCTTTGTCAACTCGTCGCACATCAGCTTGGTTGAGAACGTGTGCATTCCAGCCCGCGCCAAGATTAAATGCGACGACGACAAGCCCGGGTTCACAGCCAGACTGACTCAGGCAGTTAAGGCTGGAGAATGAGGAAGTACATAAGAGGTAAGGGCCAAAGAGGCCAAGTACAGGTTCAGCAAGATAGTGAGGGAGGTTAAACAATGCCACTCTCTTCTCAGACGGTTATGATCACAAACTACAAACCGAGATCCCCCCCAGGCCACTGACGACTCGAGTTCCACTGCAGGTTTGAAAAACAACAGGCCCCCCCAGCACCCCAATCCCATCAGCCACATCAACCCGGCCCCACCCCCAGCAGGGATGCCGACCTCTCCACAGACAGGAAGCAGCATGTGAAACTGGGCAAGCACATCTCTGATAATGATTTTGTACAATGCACTGTTTTGTTTGCACTGTATGTGTATCTGCACTATCATGTCTTTGCGCTGTCCTGTACCCTGTACTATGTCGTCTGTATCAGCGTACGCCATTACTAGGGCTGAGTATCGAGTCGAATGGTCCAAGGTTGGGAATCGATTATCACGATTCAATTCGATTCAATATCGATTCAGTTAGTGTTACTAAAACCTGTTCGATTTTGGGATTCATGAATCGATTCTGAATCATTTGATTCAGAATCGATTAATCGATTTTTTAAACCCAGCCCTAGCCATAACCCTAGACAAATTCCTAGTATGTGGCCTTGGGTGAACTGGTTCTTTGCTTCCCTCTGGACAATGTAGGGGCGGATCTATGTCCACCACCCCATTGCTCTCTGTAAAGCACACTGTGTATAAAATGTGCTATACAAATAAAGTTTGATTTGATTTATGTACCTTATATTGTACATGGCCAATAAATGAAATCTTGAAGAGATTTCACGTCAAGCAATATGACATCAGACACAGTTAGTTAGGGGAAATGTACAAGATCATTCTCGACAAAAGACATCCACATGGAACTGTAAGCAGACAGGAAGGCAGCAGGCGCGTGGGTACCTCCTGGGGTTCCCCAGGTCCAGCATGGCCAGGTCCTGCAGACTGCTGCTGTGGTCCAGGGAGGCCGAGGCAGACAGGGCGCCGCCGGGGACGGAGGTCGCACCGGACGCCTGCAGGCAGACGACGGGGTCGGCGACAGTAAAGACCGGCGACGCGGCCGGCGGAGCCGCGGCGAACGTGGGCGGGGCGAAAGGGAAGGACTCCACACCCGAGGATTGTGGGTAGCAGGCCGAGGCGGCGGCTGTCTTCGAATGGGAGTTTGCGGAATCCGGTGAGGAGAACGGCGCCGAGGAGTAGAATGGCGCCGGGATCGGGGCGCCATAGAGGAGGTCCGAGACTGGGTTGGGCGCCTGAGAGAGAGAGAGAGACAGAGACAGAGCGAGAGAGACAGAGAGAGAGGGAGGGAGGGAGGGAGGGAGGGAGGGAGGGAGGGAGGGAGGGAGGGAGGGAGGGAGGGAGGGAGGGAGGGAGAGGGAGGGAGGGAGGGAGAGAGAGAGAGGGAGGGAGGGAGAGGGAGACAGAGAGAGAGACAGAGAGAGAGAGACAGAGAGACAGAGACAGAGAGAGAGAGAGAGAGAGAGAGAGAGCACCGCCGTCACCCTCCGTTTAGATTAGAACCTGAGGAGACGACGTAGCCTGGCAAAGCGCATGCGGTATTATAACCCAATTTGCCTGAAGAACAACCAGTGTGTTTGAAACGTTGCTCAAATAAAGTGTTGGGAGCTACAGAAATCCTTTTCCTCATATTATAACCCAACCCCTTGAAATATTGACCTGGCGCACGCTGAAAAAATGCGCCTACCTCTAACGACACCAACGTACAGTTGAAAAAGTGGTCTTTTGGCACGTCTGCAGTCGCTCCGCTCAGAGCGGGGGGCGCGGGGTCGTCCAGGCCTGGAAAACAAAACGAACAGTACGTACGCGGTCAACGTCCGTGCCTCCGGTCACCCGCTCGGCTGAGTGACCACTGTCTGACCGGTCCCGCGGGCTCACCTAAAGAGACGAGCTCCTCGTCGAGCAGGCACAGCGCCGCGGAGGGCTCCCTGGGGCGGCGGCGCTCGGCCGAGGGGGGCGGCGGTGGCGGTGCAGAGGCGGAGCCGTAGAGCAGGTCGGCCGGGATGGGCAGGCTAGGCTCCGGGGTCGACCGCTGCCACGTCGGGGGCGGACTCTGCAGGTCCAGGCCAGCCAGGTCGATCAGAATCTCCGAGCGGCCGCCTGTCCGGTCGGAAGGAAGAGGCGAGAATCGATGGAATAAATCGAATAACGTACGTAGGTATGATTCACTTCCAGGCGTATTAGTGACACGTGATTTATGCTGCGTTCCATTCGTCTGGGAAACAGGGAGGTGGGAGAGACGGAGAACGACGTCACCCATGAGGTAACCGCGTTACAGTAGACAACAACAACAGCTCGGAACAAAGATGGACGTTAGCTAGCTTTGTTTGCCAAACCAGTAGATGACAACGCACTACGCGGTATTTTGCGCATACAAAAGAGGTTGCAGACATGTCCTCAGATAACAGTTACATAACATACTGTGTGTACGACTGATTTAATGAGACACAAATAAGACAGAAATGCTAATGAAACTGTATTACTAAAGTTTCACTTAGTTACACAGGGAGCTGCCATCTTGTTCACAACTTCCAGAGCTAACTGGGGTAGGGGCGAGTGGTATGAGTTCACGAGCCGAGAAAACAAGTCTGGTTAAAACTGCCGGTGGTGAGGCACCTGGGTAGCTTACCAGGTAAGGCGCGCACCATATGAAGGCTAGTCCTTCGCGCGGCGGACCCAGGTTCGATTCCCGGCTCGGGTCCTGTGCCGCATGTCATCCCCTCTCTCTCTCCCACATTTCCTGTCTCTCTACACTGTCCTATAACATTAAAGCCCTAAAAAATATCTTTAAAAAAACAAACAAACTGCGAGTGGTATCGCGTGAATCATGACTTCACGAGCCAAATGGAACGCATGCAATAGATCAGAATGGGATTAATCTGTGGATGGCACACTGACAACATTAATTTAATTAAATATACAGCGTGCAGACATCTGAGAACGACCGTGTTTACTTTGTGAGGTCGCCAGTCCGAGTGGCTCCGTCTCCCCATTGATAGTCTGACCCTCCACGGTGCTCTTATAAGCGTTGATGACGCGGGAGAGGTCATCGCTGGCCTGCAGGATGTCTCCTGGAGGGGAGACAAGAATCTTAAAGGTCAGACAGGGAGGAGTCCAATCGATTTGCCCAATGACATCAAGGCAGAGGGGCGCTGGGGGCGGGGCTTCTTACCCAAGCTGCTGTCGTTATCCTCAGTCTCAGTGGCCAGCTTGAATACTGTCTGTCTGAGTTTGTCACAGTCGCCATATAGCTCCTGTGTAAACAACACAAATAAACAGAAGTAGTAGTCGCATTTGTATTCATAGCACGTCGAGACGAGGAGCTGTACGTGGAAATAATCAAAAGCAATAGAGGAGTCACTGTTACTCTATGATAAGTCATTAACTCAACTACGGACCCACTGAATATAAAAAGGGTCGGGTCCTCGGGTGTGAGAAAAAAAACAACGAGTCGACATAAAACGGAGACCGACCCTGATGAGCTCCTTGTCTCCGTCGGTGGACTCCTCTCTGCTGAAGTGACTCAGCATCTCGCCGAGGAGCTTGACGCTGTTGGTGACCTCCTCCAGGGTGCTGTAGCGCTTTGAGGCCCTCTGATTCCTCACCTCGTCCTGAGTTAACCACCACAACAACAACAGCAGCCTTAAAGGACAATGCTCGTTTTTTACAACCTGGACCTTATTTACGATATATTATAAGACGTTTCACTCACCGAGATCACTTTGGTGTAGTTCGGAGGCCTGTAGAAGAAATTTAAAATCCAGCGCGAGCCAGTATATCCATGTAATGGCGGTGGTGGGGGCAACGAGAATGCAGCTTCTAAAAATCTATTTTCTGCCGCGAAACGGTTGTTTTCATCAATCTGTCTTGATGAATCGCTAGTTGTGCTTAAATAGAGCATAACTGTTGTGGTTTTCACATGCCATGATCTTTAGAAACGTCTTTCGAAACGAAATAGCTTCCTCACTTGCTCCAGCACTAATGCGCACAGCGCGCAATCGTTGCTCCAGCACACTGTGCGCATGCGTGCTGGAGCAAGTGAGGAAGCTATTTCGTGTCTAAAGACGTTTCTAAAGATCATATTACAGAGGCATGTGAAATACCACAACAGGCCTATGCTCTCTATGTAAGCACAACTAGCGATTCATCAAGACAGATTGATGAAAACAACCGTTTCGCGGCAGAAAATAGATTTTTAGAAGCTGCATTCTCGTTGCCCCCACCACCACCATTACATGGATATACTGGCTCGCGCTGGATTTTAAATTTCTTCTACAGGCCTCCGAACTACACCAAAGTGATCTCAGTGAGTCAAACGTCTTATAATATGTCGTAAATAAGGTCCAGGTTGTCAAACTAGCATTGTCCTTTAAACCCTGCCTGGGGCACACTGCGTGAGCTAACATTTAGTATGTGAGCTAGTAAAAACTAACATTTACACAGGAGGTTTGTTTAGACAAGGAAATAGCTATCTGAACACTTCTGAAAAGGAGCTAGTGGCTGGTAGGTGGGTGAGGGGAATGTACTGTTTTAAAATATAACTACTGCTATTGAGTTTTGGTTGTGAACTTGTGATGTGATTGTGTGTGTGTGTGTGTGTGTGTGTGTGTGTGTGTGTGTGTGTGTGTGTTGATGCTCAGCCTCACTTCCTTGACCATGTTCTTGATGAGACGATTGGCCTCCTGCAGATCTTCAGGCTTTTTGCTCTTCAGCAGCTCGGCTAGTTGCTGCAGAGAAGGAGGTGGAGAGGGTTCCGTCAGTGTCCCACAGTCCAGTCCAGTGTCCCACAGTCCAGTCCAGTGTCCCAGAGTCCAGTCCAGTGTCCCACTGTCCAGTCCAGTTTCCCACAGTCCAGTCTAGTTTCCCACAGTTCAGTCCAGTGTCCCACAGTCCAGTCCAGTTTCCCACAGTCCAGTCCAGTTTCCTACAGTCCAGTGTCCCACAGTCCAGTCCAGTTTCCCACAGTCCAGTCTAGTTTCCCACAGTCCAGTCCAGTTTCCCAGAGTCCAGTCCAGTTTCCCACAGTCCAGTCTAGTTTCCCACAGTCCAGTCCAGTTTCCCACAGTCCAGTCCAGTTTCCCATAGTCCAGTCCAGTGTCCCACAGTCCAGTCCAGTTCCCACAGCATGAGACCCAGCCACAGCGGGCAATTCCGTGATCCCGGGCCTTGAGAAAACAGCTTGAATCATAGATGAACTCTGGGAGCTCAGTAAAGCAAACACACCCCGACCCCCATTTGTCCCGGTGTCTCTGTGAGCCAAGGGCGCGGACAGAAAATACAGCGTTGCATCTGTTATTCTCCGGACATCGTCAGTGTTCAGCTTACAAACGCACCTCTACTAGGACAAGGTCTTTTAAGTGTTTCTGAATGGGAATACAGAACTGCCATGTCCATGAAGGGTGTCTCTAGACTGTCCATGCATGATCACACACGAAAAAACTCCCTCGCTCTCCTCTGCATTCACACTTTTACCTTGCTCTTCTCCTCGTTGTCAAATACTGGGTTCTTGGGGCGTGTGGGAGGCGACGGCATCAGGGTTTTATCAGGAGAGATCTCCGGGTCTACTGTGACAACGCCTGAGAGGGGGAAGAAAAAAAATCTTCAAACGTTTATGGAAATTTCCACCATTGACTGAATTTGATTTTTTTTTTTTTTTTTACTGTTACAACTCACCCTGCCTCTTCAGCATCTGGTAAGCTTCGCTGATCTTCACCTCGTCTGGTAGAGAGACTGTCCAGCTAAAGATCATCTCTACCACTTTCGCCTTCACTCCCTCAGACACTCTGTCACCTAGGTACTGGGTGAGGCAAAAGGGTTGGGTGGAATTTAACAGGGGGAAGAGAAACATCTAACCGAAATGGAGGCCGAAATGTTCTCGGGCCATAACGAGTTTCTGATGTCGACTTACTTTAGGCGAAACGACTTTGATAAGTTCGTTCAAAAAGCGAAATTTCCCCACTTCGTTATGAAACCTTCTCCCGCAGTTCTTCATGCAAGCTTCTAGAACCTGCAACCGAAGGGTCAAAGTTCAAGACGAGCTCCGTGAATCAAGTGACAAGAGTTAAGCATCATGTTCTCTCTTTTGAGCTGCCTTGAGGGGGAACAGCAGGTTCCATACCGTCAACGCCTGCATCGCCTCCCATTCTTGCGGGGACTGGATCTTATGAGCTAACAATCTCACGGAGATCTGTGGGCTGAGAATGAAGAAAAAACAACAAACCTTGGAATTAGAGGGCCACATTTTAAGCCCGTCCCATCGATCAGAATTAGATCACTAGCAGTCCAATAACACAGAGGAAACGGAACCAGTCTGACATCTGATCCTTGATGACATGCAGAGATTAAGGCAGAACAACATAAATATCCATTGTCTGGTCCATACCCTTCCAGCTCTTTATTGATTTGGTCACAGAATCCGATTATATACTCCCAGTCCTCCTGTCTGTTGGAGGGATTCGTGGCTTTATCTGTGAAAGGAGGAGTACATGTCTACCTGTGAGTTGGTAGTTGCAGGTTGCAAGTTTAGTGCGTACTTGACAAATGTTTGATATCTATTCAAGTAAGAAACCAAACATAAAAATATAAATAGTGTTTTTTTGTTTAATCAAACCATGATTATTAGATCTGGCTACAGAAACGGGTGTGTCATCTTTATACCAAATCTAACGTTAACGGAACATCAAGCCAAAAAAGCATGGACTTTTATTTTTCTAAACGCTATGCCGGTGAACGTGTGCAGGTGAACCACCTAAATAGAAAGTTGTCACTTTCTATTTACTTGCACAAATAAGATAGCTTGCTTGTTAGCCAGCTGCAGCTGTATCATAATTAGCTAGGTTTACCATTAGCTAGCTGGCTAACTGTTAGCTAAAAAGGCTATCAACATTGGGAAATACAGACAACTGCACATGAACATTTGTGGTAATTGTCACATATTATATTCAACACGTTCCCAGCAGTAAGCACGTGCAATGCCAATCTGTTAAACTGTGTCCAAATATAAATAGCAAGTTTAATAGCGTGTACTTACTGAGCCACGACTCCAGCGACTCTCCTTCCGTATCCGCCATGATCGCTGTGCTGCACAGACAAGAGAAGCACCGCATGACTCTGACGCCGGTAACGTCCTGACATCCAAAACAAACTCCTCTCACGCCCCCGTAACCTACATCATGTTTTGTCAACAAAGGGAAATGTTTGCTGAGATGTTTTGTTTTATTATTGTTTTATTCGTCACGTGTACGGTGTACAGTCACAGTGAAATGTTTCTGCCAATATTATGTTACAGATTAACAATAATAGACTACTGAAGTTACAATTTACAAAATTAAAAAATTAAAAATAGCTGGGAAGGGATAGAATCTGGATAGATGCACATGCTGTGTGGATTCAAATAAATAAATTGCCCGGAGGTGTGCGGGCATTAAGTTACATGCTAAATATATACCCGGTTGTGGTGGGTTACGTAGTCATACATGCAGGAGCCGTTTTGAAAAGTTGGCCAACCTCTCACGATGACCTACCACCATATTATGTTTAATTCATGTGTAGCGCATCCTGTCAGGTAGGAAATGTCTATCAGAATCTCCTACGACCCATTTTATTGTGCTTAATTCATGGATAGTGCATCCTGTCAGGAAATGTTGATACCTCACAGGATGCGCGGGTTATGTATTCTGATAGACATTTCCTAACTGACAGGATGTGCTAGCCATGAATTAAACATAATGTAGCCTAATGGGTGGTATAGGTCATCCCGAGGAGGTAGGCCAACTTTTCAGAACACCGGATGGCTTGGGAAGCCCTCAGCTCTTCCTGAGCCTCTCCGTGCTCGCCATGTGAGTGCGGTATCTCTTCCCTGACTGTAACAGAGAGAACCCATTTCCTGGGTGGCTGGGGTCTTTCAGGATACTGTTGGCCTTAGTCTTGCATATTCTGGTGTGGGTTCTATTAATACATCCATGGTTCAGACCGTACCACTCTCAGTAGGGCCTGCGGTCCTGAGAGCTGCTGTCCCCGTCCCGGAAAGTGACGGAAGCCTCTGGAAACTCAAATCCACAAAAGTCTTCTAACTCTGTAATTTAGAGTATTGTATACATAATAAACAACATGTAAAAGCAATTATCTGTCACTGCATGGTGAGTGAATGTATGACATTAAACTTAATTCAGCTAATTTATTGTCTGACAGCTAAAGTTAGCATCCATAGTCAATGAATTACTCTGCGCAATGTATTGCACAAGCCTAACGAATATCAAAATGCATTATTTTGCTCGTCGATGAGACGATCCCGAGGCTGTACATTACATTACTGTACCTTTTTCTTATTCCGTTATAAGGCCAGCAGATGGCGCTAATAGCTCATTGCAGTATCGCAATGAGCTAATATGATGGGGAAAGGTGGAGGACCTTCGTGCTTTCATCTATGATTTGAACCTAATCACAAGAGGGCGCGTGAAACCAAATGAACTGCGGCAGACACCGATGAAACCTGCAGATTAGAGTGCGCGGGGCTTCTGAGCGACAAAGATATGTCCATGTAGCCGGTGGATGGCTGGACTTTGCATGTGTTGCAGCCAGGAAGTTCATGCAGGGGTCAAGGGAGAAGGATCCCACTCACTTTCAGGGATGAGTCATGATATATAAGGCGGTGGAAAGCCAATCTACAGACTAAACCTGATTATTCTAATCAAGTAGTAATCAAGTAAATCCATCTTGATAAACTATCGGTTCTTTATCCCCATTGACTTAGGCCTACTGGTAGAGACTGGTTCAGATTGTAAATGATTTGGACTGCACTTATATAGTGCTTTTATCCAAAGAGCTTTACAATTGCCTCACACACATTCACACACCAATGGCGGCAGCTGCCATGCAAAGTGCTACACTGCTCATTGGGAGCAATTTGGGGTTCAGTGTCTTGCCCAAGGACACTTCAGACATGTGGACAGGAGTCGGGATTCAAACCACCGACCCAAGACCATTGGATGACCCGCTCTGCCTCCTGAGCCACAGCTGCCCCGTTACGTAGGCTGTTAATGAATGTCCAAAGATGTTTAATGCGATTGCCAAGCGATCATGTGTACACCCTCACTGGAGTGTTGACCCTTGATCAGAGACCACACCCACTTTATTACCCGTCTCTGTGAACCATTGGAACTTTCGGTCACTAGGGCAACAATGTCTTTGTCCAAGTATACTGCAGTATAAACTGTGGTGTTATTGTTTTGACTATGAACATTCCATGAAATGGCCAATATACAATATAGTTCTCAAGCCCATGTCACAACCTGCACACACACTACTATTTAAAGGGACTGGGTTGGCGTGCAGATTACAGACTCATCATGAGAAAACACAAACAAGACAGCAACACACGCTTGTTAAGCATTGATTGGTACTGCATTTCTTTATTCTGTTGTCTACATATCTACTTCAGAGAAAATCACCCCGTTTGGACCCCCCCATTCTCTCTTTCCAGGTACACACAGATCATATCAGTACAAAAACTCCAGCATAATGTAAACAATTACATTGTATTGGGGGGTGCCAGTTATAACGTAGGCTCCTGGAATGATGGCACTCAGACCGTTTTGCTACAACGGCCAACAGGCCAAGGACTTAATCAAACCGTAGTGAAGAGTTAAACACTCCCTAAACCCTACAGCTCAGTCATAACGGTGCACTGCGATGTACAGTATGCATCTTCTTAAAATAGAAAATAAAAAATAAAAAGAGCCTCCTCATGCAGTTTCGAAACCACAGCCCCTAACCATAGGCATGTGAACTGGGTTTGTTTCATCAACACATGTACAGTAAAGGGGAACAGAAAAGCAAGATGACTGTAGGAGCCTAAATCAGAATACCGTCCTTTGTGCATTTTTTACACTAAAAGTCCTCTCCCGACTCTCTCAAAGGAGACACGTGAGGAAGGTTAACAGCCCATTGTGCTCACTATGCTGTTTACGTCATGTCTTTATCAAAACGGATGACTTCTGTTGCATCTCCATAAAAAGACAAGAGACGAAGGCAAAGAGTGGCGTCTTAACACACCTCGCCTCCCACGGCCGCACACACACGCACGCACACACACAAACACGGCCGCACATTACATGTGAACCCTCTTAGAAATGCAAAACGGTCCCCTCATTGCACGACACACAGAACAAACGGCACCCGCATAATGTCCTTGTATCCATTCTTAAAAATGAGGAAGCCCTTTTGATATATTCAGTAATCAAGCCAACCTTCACATGTGCATGTGGTGCAGCGTAAAACGGACATTTTGAGAACAAGACAAAAGATGCTGCAAAGATGAGATGGTTTGTAATTCATTCAAAGAGTTATGTCATCAATGTTCGTGACCTACCTACACCCAGACCGATCAACTGTGTATCTGGTCTTCAGTTTCACACTAAACTGACTGTACTATACCTAGTACTACAGGTATAAATGTTTCAACGTGTAGTAGAACAACTATTCTGACAAGTCCATAGTAGTACTCCCTGATGTTTACATTTGGAGTAAGATGACTGTGTTAATGATCCTAAATGACTTGAATAAATATGACATCTTTAAGAAGTCTCAAAGCCTTAAAGTCACACTCCGCAATATTTACAGATCGCCAAAGAGTTGGCCACCATTAGCAGTGTAAACAATAGATTTCATGCAACCCCATGACAGTTCACATGCAGATCTGTAGAGAACAGGGAATGACATTCCATGAGGAACACAACTGGTGAAACATAACAGTTCAAACTATAATATTTGAATTAATACACAAGTCTCTTATGACGACACTGACACCTAACCAGTGGACTGGTATATCCTATTTCTTTACAGTTGGAAGAGAGTTAGATCCAAATCATATCTTAAAAATAGATGTGCATTTTTAATGTTGCAAAATCCTTGAAAATGTTGCTGTGGCTTAGAAACACCCTTAATGACTCCGACTCCCAACTACGTCTAATCGTAGTCCTGAAAAACCACAAACCATAATTTATGCGGAGAGGAAAACAAAAAAATCATTAAGAAAAACAGCGAAACAGGCCGATCTTCCACATATTCATAGATATACATAATCCTCATTAAAAATAATCCAATTCTCTCAGGTGTCCCCAAAGCTAGGTCAAAAATAAAAACGCACTAGTCTTTGGTCATTAGAGGCTTCTTGCAACAAACTGACATCTTTTCAACCGTCTTCTTTTTTTTTTTTACCCATCGTATTGACAGTACAGGTGTCGGTTTCACAGTAAAGACAGAACACAGAAGAACAGCAACAGCCGAGAGGAAGAAGAGGGCAGACGTCATTGTGGGAAAACACAACGACAACATCGTTACGCCAGCCGTCCGACCGACCGACCTCGTCTTCTTTGGAGACTCCCCCCAAAAAGTCGCAGTGCATGAAGTCTTTCGGTCTCTGTGTCTGCAAGACCCCCCCCCCCCCAACCACCCCACTTCCATCCCCCCACCCCCCCCTCCAGTCTCATACCGCCGATCGCTTCTTCGGCGGGGGCGACGGCCCGACGTGTCAGACGTTGGGGGCGACCGGCGTGACGTAGTTGCGTGGGAACGTGCCCACCTGGCCGTGGCACATGCCCGTCCACCAGTTGGCGTCAGTGTTCTCTATGACCTTGATGAGGTCGCCGCGCCTGAAGCCCAGCTCGCCCGCCTCCTGAGGGTCGAAGTCGAACAGCGCCTGCATGTACACCTGGCGGGACACCACGCACAGAGCACAGAGAAGGACGGGTGAGTTACATCTGATCATAACACTGAGCATTCCCCTCATTTAACGGTCTCTCTCTGTCCATGCCTGTGTGTGTGTGTGTGTGTGTGTGTGCCCGTGTCACCTCTGTGTCTGTGACTGCCTCCATGTCCTTGAGGTAAATGGTTTGGCTCCGGGACACTGACGCCATGCGGTGGTAGTCCACCAGCTCGTTGAGCGAGTTGAACTTGACTACCCAAAGGAAGTACTTTCCTGCCCCGTCACGGAGGATTTTGAAGTGCTGGACGTCATTACCCAACCTGCAGGGAGTCAAATACAATTAACTTCATTTGGCAACAGTCATCAAAACGTAGCGAAAACTGCCGTCGTGCAGAACGGAGGTGTTTTTTTTTGTGTGGCTCCGTTGATCTAAGCTGTGTCGCCCCAGCTCCTCTCCGCCTCTCTCGCACGTGAAATGTGAGTTTTCGATTTTGCCCCGATTCAAATGCAGATAGCTGTCGATTTCATTGCGTACGCGGAGACACAAATGCAGTACAGAGCGCTTCAATAGCGAGGCGGGGAGCCTGTTAACCTTTAACCTTTCTCCCGGTTATGCAGGAAGCGTCTGATCCCAGAGTTTTGGGTAACACCCCACAGCTATTTGACGCCGACGTAAGTGCTGTCACATGCAGATAACTCTTTGATGACACAGGTAATTGACCAGATAACGATCGGCAGACAAGGCTTTACATAAAGACGAGAATAGGAACAGGTTTGTCCACGCAACCTCTGAACCAGGTACATGGTGGTGAGGTGTACCACTACCCACATCAATATTTCAGCACTCCCTTTAAAGATGCAGTCTGCCCTCAGCCTAACCCCAACCCTTTTAAAGATGCCTGTTAAATGGCCACTGGGATGAATGGATTGAGTTAATAAAACGTGTGTGTGTGTGTGTGTGTGTGTGTGTTAGTAGCCGACAGTCTTGCCCTTGTGGGTACCAGTGGGGGGCCGTACCTGACAGACAGAGAGAAGTCCCCCGGGGTGCTCTCACTCTCGCGGATGAGAAAGGCCCCGTCGATCCTCTGCTTGGAGAGCACTTCCTCCGCCTTGGCCCTGGAGATCTTCCCGTGAAACCAGCTGTCCACAACAACGCTCGTCAATCATTACAAAAAAACACTTCCGGTCACGCTCCACAACATTGCTAGTCAAAGTGCCGCTTTAATGCAAAGCTGACCCAGAACGACAATAAATAAATAAGTGCTCCTAAAAACCATATATGGCCCTGGACCATCATAAACTACTTGTGAAACCTTGAAACACTGAATTGTTCCATAATTACTGCAAAAACAAAGAAAATCAATCTTAAAATAGTGTCATATGTCTGTTAACCTAAACAGGACTCAGAGTTGTAGGATCATATATACCAGGGGTTCTCAACCGTTTGTAACTTAAGGCCAACTTGTGATTGTTAAAATGATTCCGAGGACAACCTTCCCAAATACGAGATCTGTGGGAATGTTCACTAGCTACGTTAGCAGAACACATGTCTCAACACCAACGGATGTGATTGGCATGGTGATATTCAAACATAACTGGTCACTGAAATTATACATTTTAACTTCACATTTAATGTATATGTGAATTCTCAAGTACATTTAGATACAAAAATAACTAGCTTTGTAAACTACCAAAATTGATTTTATTTTGTTGTAACCATTCGGCAGTAGGCTACCACTGCCTTCGCAGCCCACTTACTGGCGCTCTGCGGACCACCACTTGAGAATGGCTAATATAGACCAATATAGACCAATATAGACCAATAGACCAATATAGCCCAAAAGGAATGTCTCTTTGCATTTGTCCTGGCCCTAATAACACGGACGAATGGTTTGCTAACCACTGTTGAACCCTGTTCTCAGGTGTCTCCAGGCTGGTTGAGGAACCCAGACAGTCTGACAGGCCACACGTCATAAGCCCAGGCTGACATTGTTAAGCCCTTTGAGGGCTCACAGCCAGTCTTCTCTGATCTCCCCGAGGTGACCGATGCACAGATAACGTGGATATCCTCCTATTCTCCGCAGTCCTTTCCTGCTCCGTGCTGGGAGAGGCCTCTCTTTGATGTGGTCCCAGTGACATTAACAGTTTTGAAAAAATCACAAGAATTCCCAATAGTATGATTTGGGGTTGATTCTTCTTCAAGAACGTCTATTGGGAATAGAAGGATTTCTTGAAGTGAATTAAAATTTTCAGTTAAATAATTGAAAAGACAAATCTATCATATAGGCTCTCTCTTGAGGCTGACCAATTCATTGTTTTGTTTTTTTCCCTCTGACCAGACCAATCAGTCAAACCCTTCGAAGCGAACGCATGTGTGGGTTCCCGAGTGGCCCTCTGACCACTGTGACGGAGGCTCGGTGTCTCTGATTGGCTCAGAGGCGGGGGGTTTCCTGTGGGAGAGCCCCTAGGAGCAGGTGGCAGTGTCGGGAGGAAAACGTTCTCCTAATCCAGCTGGCTGCCGTAGGACAAAACACCCCTTAGCCCCCGGCACCTGGAGGAAAAGCTAATTTGTGAAAGCTAGGCGGCTCTTCAGTTTCCTGAACTGGTAGACTTGTTGACTGGAGAGACGAGAGGTACCGTTTAAAGGCGACATTTTGGCTTTGTTGTGCTCTGTGGACCAGAGGCCAGTTTCTCACGTACCCGTGCTCTTTAAGCTCGATGTAGTTCTTGGGGACGAGGCCGTCCTTTCCATTCTGTTCAGCCTTGTACCAGTTCTGGTCGCAGTCGTCATTCAAAACCTGCAGGAGAAAACAAACTGAAAAGTCAGAAGACTCGAAAGACGAGTCCAAAAACAATAACAAAGAAAACGTTGGCAACGAGCTGAGCTCGCAAGAAACGGAACCAACATGTCGGCACAGAGAAATTGGATATCGCTCAGGAATGCCATTTCCAGTATGACTTCCGCACACTTCCATATGGCGCCCAGTTAGAGCCCCTAGCAAGATGAGGGTGACGGAGTCAGGCCCAGACACGCCCCTGTGAGCCGGCCGTGAGACTCAGTCAACCCGATCGCCCGTCATCTGCCGTCTCCCCGGTGGTGACCAGACGGCCAGCATCACAACACCGCCATCTGTCCCCGTCACCACAGCCCACAATGCAGCAGTGAAACCGATGCCACCCCCCCCTCCCTCCCTCCCTCCCCAGGACCATGGCTCTGTCCAGAAGCACAAGACAATGATATGACGCAATACCGTGAAATATTTCTATATGCATTCACTTTCTTACTGCCATAGATATCGTGTTTGGAATACAGTGTTACAGTAGATGCTGTATGTAAGGCATTATCCAAACACAAGGAGAAGAACTGGAGTCAGATGTGTTGGGGAATTTTGTTGATACTGGAGAATATCACGAGTCAAACAATAAATTAAGGGATATGATACCAGAAGGGGAATGAAAACTCTTGTGACAGCAGAGAAAACAAAGAACACAGTTGCTGTCAACAGCTTCGTACCGAGACTTCCCTCCGGTGCAGTCTGTTGATAAACCAAACCCGACAAAGCTCTGGTCGACCACAGTGGTGAGAGTGGAGAAACAGCCTTGTCCCTCCCTCACAACGGGAGATGGGAGACAACCGCTCATCCCAGGGGACAAAATGTCCGCCCGTGTCTCTTGGCTGGTCTCAGTAAACACACAACCTCACCCCTACTCTGCCATTAAGCTGTGGAGCCACTCTTCCCTGGGCACAAGCGAAAGCAAGTGCAACTGTAAACAGCAGCGGTTGGGGAAAAAAAAACAATGCACATTTAGCAGCAAAAAAAAAAAAAAAAAACGCAAGGCATGCTGGGCTTTATTTTCGGTCCATTGACTTCAATAACTGGAGGGTTGCGATGAGCCGTGGTTCTGATGTATAGCGCGCCGCAATGGCATTTCCGGCATGCTTATTGCCAAGCTGCCATCTTCACCACTAATTTATTCCGAAAGATATTTTCTCCAGAAACCAAAATAACCCAGAGCCAAGTGTTTCAGCTTTTTCTTACGGAGGAAGATCCAAATATGCAAAATCTGCCCCAATTCGGTTATTTCCCTGTAGCTAAGACGGAAGGTTTTGGGGGGGGGGATAAGCAGGCAAAGACACACACACACACACACGGATGTTAGAATATGCACGTGTATTTCTGTGTACTCTCCTCTCTCATTAATCTCTATGTAATGTCTGCATGTGTGCACATGCATGTCCATGCGTGTGTGTGTGTGTGTGTGTGTGTGTACGGGATGACCTACCCTGAATGGACTCATCTACTGTTTGTAATGGTGATGATTGGGTGACAGATGACAGGGGTCTCTTCCTGCTGTTCCCCGACAGCTGTTCACCGTGTGCCCCCCCCCCCCCCTTTTCCTGCCCCCCAATCTACCGTGACCACACACTCATCCACCAGCTGTCCCCTCTGCACCATTCACAGCACAGCTACAAAACCCTGTCTGTGTGTGTGTGTGTGTGTGTGAGCGCGTACGTGTATCAATGGCCAACTCAACCGAACTGACCTCGGAGTGACCTCACACTCCAAACCCTCACGAGTAAACAAAAACAGTTCGAACGCAGAACGTTCTCCCGACAAGAAACGGAGAAGTATGGACGCACACACAGACACACACACACACACACACACACCGTTCACTACACTATGAGAGAGATGGACAAACGCCGACCTCAAATGGCCGCGTGCTTGCGAGTGACTCACTCCGGGCTCGGCCATAGGCGGTCTAGAGATGACGCGAGCATGGCGCTGCAGTGGCGCGAGATAAGAGATGGCGCGCTCTGACAACGCGCACGGCACAGGTTAGTCTTTGAAATGACCGTGCGACGCGCGTCCGTGTGTGTGTCTACGTAGGAAAGTGGCTTAGTGAGATTGAGGATGAGTTATCGTCCATGTGTGTTTCTGTGTGTGTGTGTGTGTGTGTGTGCCTGTGTTTACGTAGGAGTTGATTAGTGAGATTAAGAATGAGTTCTCATCCGCCTGTGTTAGTGTGTGTGTGTGTCTGTGTGTTTCTGTGTATGTTTGTGTATGAGTTTCAGTGTGCGAGTGTTTCTGTGTGCAAGTGTGTGTGCGAGTGTTTCTGTGTGTGTGCGTTTCTGTGTGTGTGTGTTTCTGTGTGTGTGTGCGAGTGTTTCTGTGTGTGTGTGTGTGCGCGCGTGTTTCTGTGTGTGTGTGTGTTTCTGTGTGTGTGTGTGTTTCTGTGTGTGTGTGTGTGTGTGTGTGTGCGCTGGTGATGAAAGGTGAGGAGGAAATGAGGTGGATGATGAGTGTGTGCGAGGCAGGAGCTCCAGCTGATAAAAGTCATTACGCTAATGCCAGGAAACCAGGAGCTGCCTGGCGGCACACAGCGCCCCGGAGAAAAGAGAACGAGAGAGGGAGGAGGGAGAGCAAGAGAGAGAGAGAGAGAGAGAGAGAGAGAAAGAGAGAGAGACAAAGAGAGCTTGTGTTGGGGAGGAAGAAAACTTCCACAGAGGTAGAGATAACAGGCCCTATCAAGAACCTGGACCCCGTATCTTTATGCGCTTGTCCGTGCCCGGCAACAGGCGCTGGGCGTCCATCTTATCACGCCCTATTATCACGTCCGGACTCCATTCAAATCCAGATGGACAGTAGGCAAAAAGAGCCATCTTCTCCCCACCGACGTAAGAGACGTTCTCTTCATTCCGTGGACCGGCTCTCTGAAAGGAGGACGGGGGTGGGGGGACAGGTAGAAGGGGGAGGGGAGAAGAGCTGCCTCGTGGTCCAAGGGGTGGGGGGGTGGAGGTAGAAAACCTCTGGGTTATACCCATGCCGGTTGTGTGAATTCAGACTCAGCAGGCTGAGGTTCTTCTATAAACACAGCCACGGGGGGGGGGGGGGCGCTGTCAACACACTAATTGCCCCGCCGCCAAAGTAGCACAAAATGTTTTTATGCACTTTTCAGCCAGATAAGGCGGTTTTCCGGTGATACTAGCAAGACCTGAATATAGATGAGAAGAGACGGGGGTTAATGATGAGAGAACGGGGTCAGCGAAGAGAGACGGAGAGAGAGACCTTGTTGTTGTTGTTGTTGTAGGTGGAGGCTTTTCTTTTTTTTTCTTCTTCTTCGACAGAACGCATCCAAAGATGTCGGCGGAGGTGCGCTGAGAGACGGGCGATACCTAGCGGAAACCTAATGAGCTGTGTGAGGTGACGAGAGAGGAAGTGTGTGGGTGTGTGTGTGTGTGTGTAACACAGCCAGAGGAGGAACTACAGGGGGGATGACACTATGGAAATACACTTAAAAGACGGCGTATGGTATGTCACGGAAAACACGCCTCTCGTTGGCGCCAAAGCGGCGAGGCGGTTGGTTTACGGCCGTATGCTTCCGTCGTGAGGTAAAGGACAGGAGCTGAGGCGCGCTACATCCGGGGGCCCAGATGTCCTTGAGGGCAGGGTGTTGACGGGTCCCCGTCTGACCCTGCTTCTGTCCCGCTGTGCCGTCTCTCTCATCCCCGGGGGGCCAGCGGTGGAGATAAAGGCCATCGAGAAAGCTAATCGCTAATCCAGCTACAGCTGGGGGACTTCCGACGAGCTTGGAGACCTGACCGGTAGGGTTAGCAAGAGAGGGAGGGAGGGAGGGAGGGAAAGGTCAGAGGAAGACGGCGCTAGAGAGGATGGAGAGGATGAAGAGTGAGAGAAAGCGACGCCGACATGGCGTGAGGTCGGCTCGGGGCCACAGCCAGGAAGAGGTGGCTGGTGAGTCACTCCGTTCCAGCGCCAGTCAACCCCTCCCCCGGGGCGCCACGCCATGGGCTCAGGCGCTCACCTCCGAACGTCAGGGCCGTTAGCCAACGCTAGCCGACACTAACCGAGTCGCCCGCCCACCAAGCCGAGGCTGCAGAGTGCGGAGGAGGCGTACGACTCGGCTTGAGGCACACGGCGCCGTCACCCTCGGGTTCTCTGTGGCGTCAAGTGCCACAAAAATGACACGTTCTGTGTGGTTTTCTTGTGGAAATGAAAGTCACCAGTGTGTTTTTCAGCAGGAAAATGAAGTTGCACGACCGAAGAGTTGGATGGAACCAGAGAAGTCGGACCGGAGAGATTCCTGGGAAAAAAGAGCTTGTTCCGCCTTGAGTAGATATGATGAAAGGAGTCATTTAATTCAAGGGAGGGATCATTTCATTTGTCCCTCATGTCCCCCTGAACTACTGAAGAGGCAGAATGATCAATATCAGGCCAATAAACTACTGTATAGAGGCAGAATGATCAATGTCAGGCCAATAACTGTAGCTGTGCTGACATTTCAATGAGATAAATGAGGTAGGAGAATTGTAGCCAAAGAATGAACACAAGCTTATGGATGCTCATATGGAGACATTGTTTTGTGGAGCACTTGGAGGAAGGTGGTTCATTCAGTTGGTTGAAAGTATCCTATTTGACTGGGCTGAGACAGAGAGCGCTCTTTGAAGCGAGAAGTCTGAGGGTCGGAATGTATTTGCATTGAGAGAGAACGTCATGTCGAAGAGCCAAAGCTAGTTCTAGGCTAGGATTATAGCCTATCTGTGACAGAGTGAAATGGAGATATCCTGTGTGTGTGTGTGTGGATGGTGATGTGTCTGTGTGGTTTAGTGCAGTGTGGGTGTGTTAGAGAGATAGAGAGAGAGTGTGCATTAGAGTGTGCATTAGTGTGTGTATGAGGAAGCATTGGCCGAGACAGGAAGCCATGTCTCAGTTTCGCCTCCCTGTTGGGAACTCAAACACGCTCTCGGCTGAACAGCTGTTCGATATACAATAGAGTCAGGAGGAAGGAGCGCGTGTATCGAGGGTGTGACTCCACTACTGTTACCCTGGGGGCAAAGTGAATACGATGGTGGTGTCTCGCGCCTACAGCCTCGGGAAACGTAATGCTCCCTGGCAAGCTGTGAGCTAAACACTAAGGCCCTGTCCACACATAAAAACAGACTTCTTTGTGTTTTGGCCTCCCGTCCACAGAGTTCTTAGTCACTGAAAACAGATCTTTTTGAGGACGCCTTCCAAGGTGGAGATCTGTAAAAACTCTGGTTTAAGTGGATTCGTGGGGAAGGGTAAAACTGAGCTTTCGGGTCTCCTTTGCGCGCCATTCTTTATTGCGCATGCGCCAGGAACAGTCTAGAACAATGCCGGCTATATACAGGATTCTTTATATTTGGTCCATGTCGCCAGGCTTGATTAATGCATTAGAAATCAACCCGGCTTTACTCCACCACTACACCGCCTAGAGGAGGCGAATGAATATACCGCGGCAAATGGTTTTTATTCCACCTCTACGTAATGTTGCGAGATCCAAAGTAGGACTACGTCGCTTCTGGACCTGGCCCGGCAGATGCAAGCCTTAAAGCCTTTTTATCTCTGTCCTTTTCCTTGTCATGTGGACGGTGATATTTTCCAAAAATCTGTTGGTGTGGACGCAATTTTAATTTTTAACCGGAGGGGGGGGGGGGGGGGGAAATGCGTTTTTAGAAATATCCGTGTTCGTGTGGATGTGGCCTAAGTCCACTTTGTCTATTCGCCTTATTTCCTTTTCACTCAAGAGTTGGTGAAATCCCAGGATGTTGACAGGAGAAAGAACACACGAAGGAGGGGTAAAGCAGGCAAACAGGAGCGTCGGCTGCGACGTGGCTTCAGAAAGACATCTATGAACCGGCTACGCTAATAGGAAGAGCCCTCTGGCATTCTTACAGGAGTCTCGAAAGGCAGAGCTAGCTAGAGAGCGGTGTTGAGTGCGGGGGGGGGGGGCTCATCCGCCATCCTGACGATCCCATAATTAGGTCAGATTCATTTTCAAGGGTAATAAGCATCACCTGATGCCCTAATGTATTTGGGGGAGGGGGCAACAACGTAGGCTACTACACACTGTTGGAACACCTCCAACGAAAGACTACTTGTTTTTTAGCCAGTTCTGGAATGTAGAGTTAAGTAGTTCATTTCTTTGTTATAAAGCTGGAATGTCTGTACAAATCTGCCATAACACAAACCCCATCGAATGTTGGGAGATTTCATCACTAATCGTCCCTAGCTGCTCTCACACAACATTAGTCTTCTTCTGTAGCCTCCATTCCTGCCAACTGCCTGTCACGTCTGTTTTCCTGCCCCATAATTCAAAACTGAATAAAAAACCCTCACGCGCCCGAGCGCGGCAAACCCGCGGTCACCGCGGCGACGACCTTTACAACCCAAACCGCCGCGTCGAATATACACCGCGCCGGTGGTGACGGGCGAACGCCCGATATGAGAGCGTGTGTTTACTTTTGTCCCTCCTTTAGTTCAGAGGGCGAGAGAGATGTCAGACAGAGAGAGAAGGAGCCGTCGGATGCCGAGCGCGAGGCCCGCTGGTTGGCTCGTCTCTTCTTCGACCCTCCCTCCATCCATCTGCCAGGCAGCGGGGAGGGAAAATAAATAAACAGGGTCGTGTCTCCAGAGCTTCACACTTCCTGCCTCCCTCCTTCCCCCCTCCCTCTCGTCTTTTTCTGTGGCAGAAGGTGGACGGAGGTGAACACAGGAGGAGCGAGCGGGGAGGGCAGCGGAGGAGAGCAGCCTCTCGCCACCGTCTCTCCAGCTGGACGACGATACAGACGGTGGAAAGGACAGATAATCGCGTCCGGTAGTTTCTCTATAAATGGCCGCGATCAATCTGAGGGCGTTTCCTCTCTACATCCTCTCACCTTCCTGTCGGTTGGTGTTTGGCTAGGTTCAACTCGTAACGGAAGATTTAATAAATCCGCCCGGCAACCGGGTCACGTGTAATAAATAAGCAATGCCAAAACGCGACGCGCATACATTCTTTATAGAAGTAGGCCTAAAAAACGCTTGGATGACAAGAAATCTAGCATGTATGCTGACAGCCTGTTGCAGGTAACCCGTAGGTACAAGACAGGTTGTGACAGCTGTGGCCACTAAGCTAAGAGCAGCTTGATCTTGCTTGACAGCTCCCCTCTAGACAGCTCCTCTCTGGAGACATTCGCAGTCATCCATTTAGCTAGGTGAGCGTCCGCCAGGGGAAATCGCAGCTCACTAGCTGTGGCAGAAGCTACGTGTCCTCCACAGTTAAGAGCAGCTATAGGCTACATCTCACTTTTAGCTCCAGCCCTGGGCGGTTTGGAGAAAATGCTGTTGCTGCCGCCTGCGCTGACGAAGAGGAGCTTCTGGTGTCTGGGAACGCGCAGAAAGCACCACCGGTCGTTGCCTTGCTGCAACGTTCTTGCCTCTCTTTGTTTAGCCAGAGCGGATGCTCTTTTGTGGGCCAACCTCTCGTACACAGCACTCAACCAGGTTCCTGTCAGGTCGTCCCCTTTCCACTGCCTGGAGGCTAAATTTAGACTGGACATTGACTGGCCGGAGTGCTGGTGTATTCAGTGGCTGGGTTCATTCTTGTCTTTAGCAAAATGTCTTGAGGGAGAAGTGGTATTTTTTAATGCTGACCCGATTCTTGCAATACCCAGAAGTCTGCTTAACTTCTTCCTTAAATGCTTGGCCCTGAGAAATTATTGTGCTTCTGTAGCAGCAGAAGAACACAGCTGGCATCGTTTTACCAGAGAAGCCGTTTTTGTGCATGGCTGTAAGCCAGCGCACCCTGTATAGCAAATGTCGGGTTGTCCCTCCCTGGCTCCCTTCCCTTGTTGACCTGCAGTTCTATGTTGCTACCACAAGAGCATTTACCGTTTCCGGCCACAGGAGGGCAGCAACAGGCTTAGATAGACAGTGGCCGTGTCCAAAATGCCTGCTACCTGCTATATAGCAGGCGAGAAGTAGCATGCTACTTCAAAACTATGCCTGCTACCTCTCGCCTGCTATTCAGGCCTGCTACCTTGCCTGCTATATTGGTGAAAAAAAAAGGCGAAAAACGTAGCATAGTTCAGAGCATGCCATTCCGGATGCTACGTCACTGTTCAGCAAAATTTTAAGGACAGCTGTCATGGCCGACGCCGGTGACTGTCAGGCGGGGCAGAGCAAAGGAGTTTTTAAATGTAAGTATTTGTCGATGAATTTTTTTCGTCAGATATCTTAGTTATAACGACACGGAGCTACAAATGCAGTTTTGTGTATATATGTGGGGTAGAAATTAGATTTCGAGAACTCACGATGTCGTAGCTAACTAGTAGCCCTGTAGCCATGGAAACGCAACGTTACCGGCTAAGTTAGCCAGACAGTGGAGCGGTCATGTACGTAACAACATAACCCACGCATTCCCGTCACCTGACTCGAGTAGCATGCTACTTCTCGCCTGCTATATAGCAGGTAGCAGGCAATTCGGACACGGCCAGTGGTTCCAGAACCTGCAGTTCTATGTTGCTACCACAAGAGCATTTACCGTTTTCGGCCACAGGAGGGCAGCAACAGGCTTAGATAGACTGTGGCTGCGTTCCGAATCGCATACTTCTACTTCTTACTACTAGTACCTACTACAGCTGCCCTTAGAAAGTACGCACTTTGCAAGCAGTAGGCATCCAATTAGGACATACTACCTTGTCATAACATTGCGCCTTGAAATTTGCCCACATCCGTCGCTGTCCATAACGCAACATTTGTCTACAGCTGTCACGACCATGTAGGTATAAACGGTCACGACTCGCACATGTGACGCACATTTCCGCTGCGCACAGGATTGTGGGTCAGAATAGCCAGAAAAGCCTGCTGGCTTGCATACTGCAAAATATGGCCGGGTGTAGTAGGACATCCTGGTATTTTTGCCATACTGCATGTGGCATACTATGTATTGGGACATACTACATCCTGTTTTGGCATACTATATAGTAGGGTAGTATGCGATTCAGAACGCAGGCTGTGTTCCTTGTTCAGTGGGCAGCAACAGGCTTAGATAGACTGTTCCTTGTTCAGTTTTAGCAATTCAATAAGTATTTGAGTTAGGCTATTTAGTTTATTTGTGTAAGTATTTCTGTTAATTATACATTATATTTCTTTATTATTTCAGAGACCACACACTCACTGTCTGTTTATGTAAGTGAAGAGAATTGAAAGTTCAAATAATGTGTATAAAGGGTTTAAAAAGTAGTAATACTGTCACAATACTGAGGAAAGCGTGCATGCTCCTCTCACTTAAGAAACTGGGCTCCACTGCCCCCGACCCAATATGACACGAGGGGGTGGAGTCTCGCCACCACACCACGTACCCCACAACTCAGACCTCGAGTGGGCTAGAGACACAGGGTCTTCACTGGTGGGGGCAGGTGGGTGGCCCGGAGAGAGGTATACTGTCCATGACCAGCTCTGACCCGAGGGGGCGGAGTCTCGCCATCACGCCACTATCCACGCCACGGATCCCACAACTCAGCCCGAGTGGGCTAGAGATGCACGGTCTTCGCCAGTGGGTGCAAGGAGATTGCCCAGATGTCACTGTACTGCGCTCAATCAGCTCTGACCCAAGCGGGCAGTCTCGCCACCACACCACTATCCATGCCATGAACTCCACAACTCAGCCCCTGAGCAGGCTAGACACACGGTTTTCACCAGTGGGTGTATGGAGATTGCCCGGAAGTAACTGCACTACACCCGAACCGCTCTGACGCGAGGGGCGGAGTCTCGCTGTAGGTCCACTAGCCTTGTGTTATATTCCGCCGGAGGTCCGCCAACTCGTCCATCGGGGACCCGCTGTAGGTCCACTAGCCTTGTGTTATCTGGGTTTATCCCTTACCTTTGTCCAGAAACAGAAGTTGAACCAATTGCAGCAAAATAGCTAACGTTACAGGAATCATCAGTGTAACTGCTTTAGCCACTGACCGCTACCATTAATGTTATGGAAGCTGCTACTAGTTGTTGTGAGCTCATGAGCTAACTGGCTATCTTGCTCTTATTGTGCAGAATTAGCATTGGAACTGATGTGTCCAGGCGACAAGATCCATCTTAATTTATCATTATTTCATGTCATTTCAATTCAGTTATTTCAGTGGCATGACTAGCTTCCATCCTACCAGTCCTGAACAGAAACAAGCCAGCCACGCACACAAGGCAGGCTGGACCTGACCTGGTTTTTTCTTAAAGCCTTGCTCTGTTTCCAAGAGACAGTTACAATTGATGGGAACTAGTCTCATGTCAACATAAGATAACAGAATAAAAAAATAAATGAATACTGTATTTGATTTAATTGTGTGTCTTATTGACATCTGGAGTGAGCCAAACTCGGCTAATCTAATCACAGGTGAAGAACCTGTGTCACGCGTTGGGACATACTCTGGAGCAACGTTTCAGCAGGAGAGCGTTTCATGAGGGCATCTGACTTGGAACAACATGGGCGGTTGACAGCAGGGTTCTGAGGGACGGACGTGTCGTCAGGCCAAACGCTTTGAAGCACGCGGTCAGAGAGGGGAGGGAGACGCCATCTTCTGTGGTCGAAATTCAATTAGGAACAAGGGGTGGCTCATGTTTCCGAAATTCACTCCAGATCTCCCTCTCGCTCGCTCTCTCCTGCTTCGACTCGCTCTCGCTCCGTTTCTACTCTCCCCACCTCAGGAACGGCAGCTCGCCTTGCAACAGAGCAGACCTGGTAAGTTACGGGAACGTTTGCACAATTCAGCCAAGCCGTTGCCACACACACACACACCCGTCTCTCAGCCTCGGCCGATTAATATTTAAATGTTGCCGAGCGCTGACGACCCCTCAGGCCTGCTGCAGATTCAGAGTGATTTTCCTTTGTGAATAGCGGGAACATGGCTTGGCTCCGCTGTAGGGATCTACAGGAGTCTTGATTTTGTGGTCTGTCTCATGTCTTGATAGGCTTCACTGCAGGGCCCGATGACAATTTGAGTTTCTAGTGGTTGAGATTTGATCTAGGTCACGGCCTTGTGCGTTCCAGTCTTTTTGGACTCAATTCCTGCTTTACCATCGGGCCAAAGGGACACTAGCCTACTAGTGTAGCCTACCGCGTATGTTATGTATCCCAGCTTTGAGTGTGTTTCATGGCGCAATCACATGCCTCCTCCTGCCCACAGAGGACTGCCAGTAACTCCCTGAGAAAACGCCAGACTTGGGAGATGTAGAGACACATACAGCACCACATGACTTAAACCACACGTCATCTTTGAGCCATCAGTGCTGCCTGCGTTCTGTCTTAAGTACGGAAGGGCTGGGTGGCATGGCAACATCAGTGACACACACAGAAGTTCTCATTATTCATATTCCATTCTAAAACCAATGCTAATTAGTTACTGGCTGCAAGACAGGCAGTCACTGGCACAGAGGCACCAACAGTTGTAACAGAGTGAGCCTTTTGAGGGCTACAGTAGGCCTACAGCGACCATACAAAGTTGTAGTTCACATAAATTATGTGAGCCAAACAAAACTATATACACTTTATAAAACTCTGCACCTTTTCCTAACATAAATATGCCCATCCCATATGCTTATCATTGTGCGGTTCTATAACTCCTACAACAGGAATGTTCTCAATGGCCCAATATCACCACACGCCAGCTGTCTGACTATACTTGACCACCTTCCAATATTGCAATAGTTCTCAGCTCCCACAAAAGATGGAGATCATTTCATTGAAATGCATGTTGGATAATTTGCAATCCTGTCTCTAATAACATCCTTTGGGAGCTAATCAATGCTAGCTCCTACTTAATGTTAAGTACGGCTCTGCTACCAAGGATAGATAGACTACTAGCTAGCTCCCCTCCCAAATATTCCTTCTCTAGAGATCTGATTCAGGTCTTGCGTCTTTACTGGGTGAGAAGTTTTTTGTCATCCTTTTGGTGGAGGCAGAATTGGCAGAGAAATTGATGTAAATTGTATTTCTCATCATAATATTATATTCAATTTATTGTAGCGTTCTTAATTCTATTAAAATGACACAAAAGCAATTTGCGTGATGAAATCCCTGTGCACCCAGACTCTTGAATCACAACCCTTTTCTCCCCATGCCCTCAACTAAAAAGCCAGCTAACCTACAGCAATCTACAATAAAACCAACAAGATACAATTTTCAATGTGCTCATTATGCCAATTTTCTATGATGAATGAATGATAATAGATACTTCCACATGGTCACTCTCCTTGGCAGCCCAGCTGGTACTACCTCTACAGGCCGCAACGTTCTTTTGGGACGAGGTTATGATCTCCTGAGAGTTCAGTTCATGAAAGACCCTGAAATTACAGATCAAGGTTCCGGGGGGGTTATATCATTCTGGAAGCTCATCTCTCTCTCTCTCGGATTGTGTAGACTTCCTGTTGAAGCATGATCACACACACAAAGTAATATCATTGCTTGTGGGCTTTTAACTCCACAAACTGAAGATTTATAGTCTACACCTCTCTTTGGCTATGATTGTCACGTAGCACCAAATACCGTTTTCTTTGAAACGTTACCCCCATTTCATATGGCGTAAGATGTAGCCTACTTGTGCTGGGTACGATAGTGGCCAGCATACGCCCACAATCTGTAGCCAAGAGAATAATTACCACACACAAAAACATGAAAAAATACCTTGACGTGAAAAAACAATGAGTTTTTCTATTTAGCCTACTTGCCTTCAGTACGCTTCCACGTTTAAAACTTAGTTCATCATCTGCTGTGGCTTGAAAATCGAATTTGGCGATGGCCTCCATGGTTTTGGTGTTCCAGCACCTTTCGGTTGTTGATCCAATGACAAGAACCCGTTTGAAGTTTGTCAAAGGAGTTTAGTCATCCAAGAAAAGATGTAGGAAATTATAAAACCAAGTCGGAAACAAAGTCCAAACCTGCGAGTTCTGTTTTCCTTTAAGAACGAGAAAAAATACTCAGTCTACGCCGCCGCAGTCTTTTGCCAAAGAAATGTTGGCACTAATCTGTGGGGTGCAATGTTCATCTAACAGTGCGCAACACTGACTGAATATAAGCGTTTGATGTGATGCCGCGCCCACTAGGAAAGGAAATGAATCGTGTGAGTGGCGTTTATTCCAGCCAACCGGAGCCTCACCATCAAAATGATTAGCCAATGGGCTATGAGGAAATAGGTCTAATCTAATTGGTCCAATGTAGATGTGGAGGACAATTTGACAGATGTTGCAGATGTCAGGTCGAGATGACAGCCAGTCAGCGAATGATGTTCGTGGTGGATAACATTTTACTGCAAATTGTTTCATTAACCATGTTTATGCAAAAAATAATCCTACATAAGAAAAGATGAATAAAGACGAAAATGCCAAATCAAAAACATTTGATATCTAGGCTACCTGGCGACCTCTATCCTAGCCTTCCTTGAAGAATTGACAACGGCAACCAACTCATCATCAGCTAGGCCTAGTTTACCTCGGAATTTGACCAAATCCCTTCTCCTATCCAGGTCCTTTTGTCGAAATGTCAAGTTTGAACGACCCCCCCCCCCCCCCTCCCCCTCTCTATAACACACACACACACACACACACACACCTGTGCTTAAGATTGTAGACCTACAATTTTTATGTATAATTATTAAACGACTAAATGTTCGAGGAGTAGTCCCTACGAGGAAGCAAAGTAGGGACTATAAGGCCATCTAGTGGTTCAATGGTGAATTTTGAAGAACCAGGCCAGGTCTAGCCTGGCTTATGTGTGTTGGCTGGCTTGTTTCTGTGCGGGACTGGTAGGACGGTAATGTCTGATAAATAAAGATGGGTCTTGTCACCTGGATACATCAGTTCCAATGCTTCCAATGCTAATCCAGCACAATGAGAGCGGGATAGCCAGTTAGCTCATGAGCTCACAACATCTAGTAGCAGCTACCATAACATTAATGGTACCGGTCAGTGGCTAAAGCAGTTACACTGATGATTCCTGTAATGTTAGCTATTTTGCTGCAATGGGTTCAACTTTTGTTTCTGGATAAAGGTGACTTGCTGTTTTGCACTTCCCTTTAGGTGGTGAATAAGTAGACCCAGGACACAGTGGGTTATTTGGACATCTACTAGGATCTTGATATTATATTGATATGAAGATATGAAAGTAAAGTATTTGCCCTTAGAAGTAAATTGTAATTAAAATGGTTCTTAGCTAAGTAACCTAAGTGTAGGCAGACTTGATAGGTAAATTGTAATAATATCATGAATGAACAATTGTAAACAAAGTACTCAACAGAATAGGTAATAGAATCAGAATCCACTTTATTGTCTCACAATGTGAGAAATTTGTCTTGGGCACACATGCTGTAGTAGACAGTCAACACACAGTTGTTAGTGAGGAGCCACATAGCACCAACAAATAACAATAACAATAAATATGCGATAAAAACAATAAACACAAACACATCATAGAGCAGAAGATGCATATCACTTGGAGTCCCTACTGTCTCAGCCTGCTCGCTATTTATCACTGTTGAGGATTTTAATTGAGACGGGGATAAACGACTTGTGAAACCGGTTTAACCTGCACCGGGGGGCTCTAAACCTCCTCCCAGAGGGTAGGAGCTCATACTCCTCATGCAGTACATGAGATGGGTCAGCGACTATCTTACAGGCTAGTCTTCGGTTGGCCAGTTCGTAGATAGATTGTAGTGTCGGATAATCTCTAACTCCTATGACCTTCCATGCAGTCTGCATCAATCTAAGCAGCTTGGATTTTAGTTTCACAGAAAGATTCCCAAACCAAGCCGTGATGCCGTATCTCACAAGACTCTCTACAACTGCCCGGTAGAAGACAATCATGTACTTTTGGTCAACACCATGCACTCTGAGGCGTCGCAGAAAATGTAGTCTCTGCTGTTGCCTACTAGAGACACTGTCTACATGGGTACTCCAGCATAGTGAATTGTCAATAAAGACACCAAGATATTTAAATGAGGAGACCTGTTAGATGGTTTTATCATGGATAACCACAGGCCTGTGGTCACCCACTCCCTTGGGGTCAAACACCAAGGGAGTGGGTGACCACAGGCTTGTGGTTATACTGAAGTCTTGATTGAAACTTTTCCTAAATGCTTTATTAAACATACAGACATGCACATTAAACATAGCCATACGTTGTTATTTTGCATGTGCTCTCAGGACATGTTGTGGTTGTGACCATCTTTGTAAAGAAGAGAGGCATGTAATGCACATGTATACAGTAGTACAGAGTCAGTTGTCTATTGTATAGACAAGGTGTTCAATTGCTCAAGTGTTGTCAGGTGTTGGTTTGAGTGTACAGTGATGCATAGTCAGTTGTCTATTGTATAGACGTAGGGTGTCACGTGTTCACTTGTTGGTGCAGGGGGTGGCATGTGTGACATTGTTATAATTAGAGTGAGGGCCTATGCATAGTACAACCAGAGTACTATAAACAACTGACTCTGCACCACTGTACACTCGACACAACACCTGACAACACTTGAGCAATTGAACACCTCGTCTATACAATAGACAACTGACTGCACTACTGTATACTATCACTTGAATCAACACCTCACAACACTTGAGAAATTGAACACCTTGTCTATACAATAGAGAACTTACTCTGCACTACTGTATACTACTGTACAGTATACTTGACATGTTATGTAATTGCACTGCCTGTATCATGGACACAGTCACAGCCATCCATGATCAGATACTGCTATCTGGCCATGTCCTGTCTGGGTGGGGCTTGCACCTGAAGACCAGTTGTTAAATGTATTTCACAACACTGGCTATTCTACTCACGAGACAGTCCCAGTCAGCTGACTGTTGCTTGCTGTGTGAATAGTTTAGCTAAGTACATTGTGAGGCAAGTGTTGGTGACAAGGAATAGCTAGCTTGTAGTAGCTAACCTTAGCTAAAGCACTTTGAGAGAATGTGCACAGTATCTCCAACTCCTCGGGCCTTGAGTTAGGTAGCTAACACTAGCTAGTGTGCTAGTTAGTTATCCAAAGCACTTTACAATGAAGGCCTCTCATTAACCCATTCACACACAGGCCCAATCTCAAACCACCCCCTAAGCCCTCGCCCTATCCACTCCCCCTCCGTTTGCGCGTTCACGCCGAGCTTCGCCATATTAAGGGCCGTCCCAAACCAATTAGCGCGGAGTGCGCTTGGAGTGCGAGTGGGCTGTCAACCCCTTAAATAGCAAGCCTGCATCGATAGCATGGATGTATTAATTAAACTGGATACAGCCACTCCATTCACTGGCCGCTATCAACAATGAAGCCCTATTGAACCGCGCCATCTTGGCAAATTTGTAGTCATTTGACTATTTCCGGTGACTTTTGACTTGCGCAGTTGTGCTTTTCTGGCCTTCCGGTGACTTTTGACTTGCGCAGTTGAGCTTCTCTGGCCGACGCGCGTCCACGAAAAAGTTCACATTTATCTGAAATGTAGACGCACGTTCCCGGCTCTCTCGGCTCTCCCCGCTTTGATTTAGCAATGAAAACCGGCTTGCATATTAACCTGTTTTTGTCAAATATATCAATTGGAGAAATTATTTTTTCATCCAGGCATCTTAGTTTTAACAGGTTAAATATAATTGAACATGTTTTGTTTGCTAGTAGATGGTATTCATTCCGTTCGCGATAACGTTATTGCAGCCAGGCTAAATTCCTCCAGGGAGCCAGTGACCGGCGAGTTGAAGAGCTTCACTCCCCGCCAGCAGGAGCTCTGGCCGCGGCTACCGCATCTCGGAAAACCCGCTGAGTTCCTGGCTGCTATTTCACACTCGCCCTTGATCAATCCCAATACCGATCCATGGTAATAATGAATCAATCGTTCAGATCAGATCGGCAGTGCTGCATGCATGTTACAACATCATTGTTAGCTTTATTAACATAACCATAGCCTACATTTATCTCTCTAACGTTAGGCTATCCATCTTACACCAGTCGGCCATTCGATAGCTGGAAGCGGTCAACGCCAACGTTGACTGAAAACACCCAAACTCAGTGTATCGTTTCATCTTCATGCTACACATCAACTCCTTTACATTGTATGTGAATAAATTCCTGTTATTCTAAAAATATCCCATTTCTGTCCATTCCTGGAAAAGGCTAATAATTGCTGTCAAATGATCACTCCAGTTTATCAACGTATCCCACTACCATTTCAACTATGCACAGGAGATTGTCTTATATATATATGTGTGTGTATGGAGCAATTGTTTTTAATGTCCGACTTTTGTCTGTGCTGTTCAGTAAATGTGCATCTGTCCTAATTTATTGTAGCCTATCTACTACACAACCTAGTTCAAATTTATGAATCTTCCGCGGCGTGATCATTTCCAAACCAAATTGCGGGGGGGGGGGGGGGGCATTAAAAGCATTACAAATTAGACATTAAAAGCATTAAAACGAAATGTGAAACAGCATGACAACATACATATTCCTTGATTATTTGTATGCTGTGTTGTCCCGTCTGAGTTTGTCCTGTTCGTGATTGGTCTTGTGTTCCCACTCGATAGGCTTGCACCTTGACGTTGGTGAGTGGGCTTTAAACCAAGACGGGCTGTATGTGTATGTGTGTATGTATGTGGTTTGTGTGTCATATTCTATTATTGAAATGTAATAACAGAAACAGTGTGCCTCCTCTTATCCTCACAGCTCAAGCCATTTTTAGGAGACCAGTTCACACCTCAACCAGACCTGCTGCTGTTTAGGACCTGCTTTAAGCCCTTTTTTGTGGTGTCCGTTTTCTGTGTTCTGTGTCAAGTAAGCCAACCCACCTTCAATGCAGTGTAGCCTCCACATTTGAATGGTTACAGCAGTCTTGTCGTCTACAAGCAACAGTCTCTGGCTTTGCATGGCAATTTATGTAGTATCATCCGAGTTCTACAAATGCTGTACTTTTTTGTACTGTAAGTAACCCCTCAATTATTCAATTTTACTGGGGAGCAGTGACCATAGCCTACTTGCCAACCCTCCTGACTTCCGCGGGAGATTCATAAATTTGAACTAGGTTGTGTAGTAGATAGGCTACAATAAATTAGGACAGATGCACATTTACTGAACAGCACAGACAAAAGTCGGACATTAAAAACAATTGCTCCATACACACATATATATATATATATAATGTTTCACATTTCGTTTTAATGCTTTTAATGTCTAATTTGTAATGCTTTTAATGCCCCCCCCCCCCCCCCCCCCCCCCCCGCAATTTGGTTTGGAAATGCTCCCTATTTCTGAGGTCCCAAGGTTGGTGAGTATGGCAAGCTATAAGCTATTAATACAAGCATACCGCTCAAAAAGGGCTTAATACATACAACAAACTGATCAGGCTAATCATTTTTTAATGAAAATGACCACAAGACAACCTCCTGTGCATAGTTGAAATGGTAGTGGGATACGGTGATAAACTGGAGTGATCATTTGACAGCAATTATTAGCCTTTTCCAGGAATGGACAGAAATGGGATATTTTTAGAATAACAGGAATTTATTCACATACAATGTAAAGGAGTTGATGTGTAGCATGAAGATGAAACGATACACTGAGTTTGGGTGTTTTCAGTCAACGTTGGCGTTGACCGCTTCCAGCTATCGAATGGCCGACTGGTGTAAGATGGATAGCCTAACGTTAGAGAGATAAATGTAGGCTATGGTTATGTTAATAAAGCTAACAATGATGTTGTAACATGCATGCAGCACTGCCGATCTGATCTGAACGATTGATTCATTATTACCATGGATCGGTATTGGGATTGATCAAGGGCGAGTGTGAAATAGCAGCCAGGAACTCAGCGGGTTTTCCGAGATGCGGTAGCCGCGGCCAGAGCTCCTGCTGGCGGGGAGTGAAGCTCTTCAACTCGCTGGTCACTGGCTCCCTGGAGGAATTTAGCCTGGCTGCAATAACGTTATCGCGAACGGAATGAATACCATCTACTAGCAAACAAAACATGTTCAATTATATTTAACCTGTTAAAACTAAGATGCCAGGATCAAAAAATAATTTCTCCAATTGATATATTTGACAAAAACAGGTTAATATGCAAGCCGGTTTTCATTGCTAAATCAAAGCGGGGAGAGCCGAGAGAGCCGGGAACGCGCGTCTACATTTCAGATAAATGTGAACTTTTTCGTGGACGCGCGTCGGCCAGAGAAGCTCAACTGCGCAAGTCAAAAGTCACCGGAAATAGCCAAGTGACTACAAATCTAGCCAAGATGGCGCGGTTCAATAGGCCTTCACTTTAGATTTCGAATCCTGGGGGCTTGATCGATAGCCCGATAGCCGAAGCAGGAAGTGCACGTGCCAAAGAGATGCCTCAGGAAACCGCATATAAATAACGTTCCGTCTTCCTACACTGTCAATTATTGCAGATTAATTTACAGCACTCAAACATTTGTTTTTCCCACACTGATTTCATTGCCTCAAACAAAATCGAAGACAAAAATAGGAGAACATCACTTTATCCCTATATCACTTGACTTGTAATAAACTCTTAAAAGCCTGTATTCATAGCCGACATAAAATAAATCTAAATAGGCCTAGGTCTACGTCAAATGTAGCCTACATCATATATTCCTTTCCATTAGGCTGCGATATGCAAATTGAGCTTCACAAAAGAAGGAATGCTGCCAAAGAGGCATAGGAGTAAGTTATTAATTGATTTATGTATTTGTCTCGGGACAGTGTTATAGTATTAATTTAGTTAGAGTTCATTTGAAAAAACATATTTCCGTTTGGACTTTTGACCATTTCTCATCATACATGGATTTAATTATAGTGATTTATATTTGTATTATAAATCCTAAACATTTTTCCCATAAATCACCTAAACATGCCATGGTGACGGCCCTGTCCCTGTCGGTTCCGGTGGAGTGGGGAGTCCATCCCACATTTGGCTTTCCATTTATATACCCTCCCCTTCGATTGAGAGTGCCCTCCACAGCTGCGAGTGACACTTCATTTGGAGGGACACTCGGTGGTGGAGTGGGAGTGGGTAGGGGGTGGTTTGGGATTGGGCCACACATTCACACACCAATGGCGGCAGCTGTCATGCAAGGTGCCAGCCTGCTCATTGGGAGCAATTTGGGGTTCAGGTGTCTTTCCCAAGGACACTTCGACATGTCACCAGGAGCCGGGATTCGAACCATCGACCCTACGATCATTGGACGACCCACTCTACCTCCTGAGCCGTATGATTAAACATTTTGCAGTAGGGCCTAGGCCTTGGCCTATTATGACAGCTTTGTGGTTCAATTTCTCCAGCTATACTTTCAGCTAGACAATATCAACCAGTATTCTGTTTAATAAAATTAAATATTATCATAATCAATATTGATGGTATGATTATTAATACCATACCAAATCAGCCTCTGGATAGTTGGCGAACGAGAAACTGAAAGCTTCAGCCTCTGATCCATGCTCTTTCACATCAGATTAATTCCTCCGTGACAATTGAGAAATTTCGGTGGCAGACGGTGCTGTTGGCTTTGTACACATTATTATTTCACACGTATTCCAGCCATGCTTGTTCCTTTTCCCATTAGGTTCTATATTTCTGTAATAGTTTCTTCTTTTTTTGCCACCGGACTTCAGGGTAGCCTAGCGTCAGCCATGTTTGTGAAACTCAGGCGGATCGTAGCAACACTGACAGCGCTCTGATTGGTGAACGAGAAGCTCATTCCAGGCAGGCAGAGGCTGGCTGCACGGTTTCATTATGGTCCGTGTAGGCGCTTGATTGATTCCATTGACGTGGGTTTGATTTAATAAAAAGAAAAAGCAATCAAGCAGTAGGCTAATAGGCTGCACCTTTCAGAAAAGGAAACGAAAGCCAATCAAGCATAGCTATCGCTCTTCATGAAAGCAAAAACGGTTACAGGATCAAACGGAATGAATTCAAGCAGTGAGGAGGAAAGGGTTACACGACAATATGAGAAAACAATCAAGCATCCTATTCTGTCATGAAAGCAAAAAGGAAATAACGGTAAAAGGATAAAACAACCGAGCATCCTATTCTCTTGTCATGAAAGCAAAAAAGGAAACAACGGTAAAGGATAAAACGGATTATCACGTGTTCAGTTTACCCATTTTAACCGTAAGAAGAGAAAGCGAAAAAGCAGTAAATTTGCGTTTCCTTTTTACTGAGTCAAAAGAAATAACGATTGGACGGAGGGTACACGGACCTACACGGACCCATTATAGCTAATACAATCACTCTGACATTGATATTCAAAAATACGGAAGAAAGTTCGTCCCTTATCAGTTCAATAAGGGACATTTCTTTTACTTTCCAAAAACGGAGCGATTCGGGATTTTAAAGGACGGTGCTGCTCCTACCAGAAGATGGCGATATAACATAAGAAAAGTAATGTTCAACACAGAACTAATCTGTGCTACACCCTCTCTACCAGCCAGCTGGTACCTAATCAGAAAAAACAGTTGCATTAAAATCTATACATGTACCTAAATTATTGTGTAAATTGAGCCCAATGCAGCAAGACCTCATATTCTTTATCAAAAAACCTCAAGAAGGGGTTAGGGTTTTGAGAAAGAATCTCAAGTGTGCAGCACTTACAGTAAAGGCCATGGTCCCTATCTCTCCCACGCTCTCTCAAGGATTGCCTTCTTGAAGAAGACTAAGATCTGCATTTCATTTCAGAAGACAAAGCATGTGTGTGTGTAGGTGTGTGTGGATGTGTGTGCGCGTGTTCTTGAGGAAAATCTTCAAGTGCACAGTGAATCTGTCGTCCCCCACCCTGATTAATTGTTTCAAACTGATCTCAGATCCAACTGTTCCTTAGTAATCACTACGGCTTTACGCAGGGTGGCCTGTTTAGCCACCAGTGGGCCCACACTCTGGCATCATTTAGTCTGCTAATGTATCGGCCTCTATCCAACCCTCTTCCTGTGCTTCGAAAGAAAGGGTAATTTGCACTGTACATAATTTGATTCAGTTCCTTACTATTGACTACGCCTGCTCATGGTCCAGAATGAGTCATAACATAGGCTAGCAGAAAGATTCAGTCCACGTCACTGTCATTCTGATAGACGTTGAAGGGGGGGGGTGGGGGGGGTTACAGCTGCATGTTTTCTCATATCCACCCCAGGGGCCTCATTTATCAAAGAGCGTGTAAATTCAGGTGTAAAAGAGGGCGTACGACGAAAACGCGGAAAATGCGAAATGTAGCGTACGACGAGAATATTTACACGCTTTTCGGATCTATCAAAAATGTCGTACACGCTGCTGCGCCATTTCCTCCACGAAAAATCCGACGGTGGCGTAGAGGAGAGCGGACGCGCACGCGCCCCGCCCTCGCCACGCCCAAATCCAACCATATATGGTCAAAACTATGACAGCGCACAACGTGGATACCCCGGAAGGAACCGACATAATATAGCGTGGAGCATAGGACAGACAAAGACGTTTATGGAAAAACGCGGAAAGAAGAGAAACTTTTCGGAGACGGAGGTGCATGTGCTTGTTGGTGAGGTCCACGCGAGGAAAGAAAATCATCTTCGGAAGGTAAGCTATTTGTACGAGCCTACATTTGTCTGATTGCTCCTACAGTTTAGGTAGCCTACTGTACGTTTCGTGCATCCTGTATTTGGCGTAGGCTACACGGACATTCTGTATTATGTGGCTGTGAGGAAAGCAAACATTCCACACATTCTGTGGTAGGCTATGATTGATTTAGGACCAAAAACAGGGAACGATAACACAGATGACCACTTCATAATGTTAGACCACATTAAACATTTTCCCCTCTGGGAAATTAAGACTCTCATCTAAATCACCCGGTAAATCACACTTAAGCATTTATTTGGCTGCCAACAGAAAAACATATCAATTGAATATGGCTACACAATGAAATGTTTAATGCATAATCAAGTTAACAGACAAACTCAAAGAAAATGACTGAAATTGTTTCTCCAGACTCTGACGTGGGGTGGGACTCAGAGGAGGGGGAGTCTGCAGTGGTCCTTGACCTGACGGTCGTGCCCCCGCCGGTTGCAGCCTCTACCTCCAGCGCCACGACCTCCAGTGCCTCCACCTCCAGCGCACCGGCCTCCACCTCCAGTGCCATCTCCAGCGCCTCCGTCTCCACCGCCCACGCCTCCACCTCCGGCTGCCAGCGTCCCTGCCTCAAGGGTCCCTGAGGGCTGGGCTTCCTCTCAGACGCTGTGCTGGAGGCTCATGACCCTAGAGGCCCAGAGGGAAATGACAGAAGGGATTGGGGCAGTTGTGGGGCAGTTGTGCAGCAGTTGGTGGAGGTCACCACACTACACCACCAGAGCCAACAGGACATCCTCACTGCACTTCATTCCCTCACACATGCTGTCACAGACCTCACACTGTCTCTCACTACCACACTCACGGACCTCACACAGTCACTCACTACCACACTCAAGGACCTCACACAGTCACTCACTACCACACTCACGGACCTCACACATTCACTCACAAACGCACTCACACACCTCACACAGTCACCCACCAACAGACAATAAAATGGTAGAAATGTGAACCTTACTTGTTTGTGTCTTCATAGCTGGCGCATGACCTCAGTGTGGGCCCTTTGGCCCCGCTGGTAAACCTCATGACGGGGAGGGGGCTGAGGGCTTGGGTCCTCATTTTGTGGTGGGGTCTTGACTGGTTCTCATTCTTATCAGCTTTGAATATACATCTTGGCAAACATAACAGACTGATGTACAAGGAGGGGACAGATACCTAGTGAAAGTACTATTGGTTGCTAGTAAAAAGACAATAATGAGGGCTTGGTATAAGGTGGAACCCCCAACCAAGGAGCAGTGGTGGGTGTTGTGGAGGAGATTTATGAGATTTATTTATGCATTGAGGATGCAGGAAGGAAAGTTTGAAGGGAGATAGGAAATGGATGGATTATAGAAGGAAGTGTGATGATACCACTAATATTAAAATTGTCATATTTGAGTAAGGAAAAAAAGCTGCATGGATGGAAGTACCCATAAGCTGTTATTGTAAGTTTTTATGTTTTATTGTATTGTCGTTGTATGGATGGAAAATGCTAATAAAGATTAAAGTACAAAAGACAAAGAATATGTATCTTGGCTATTGTGGTGGCTGGACTCGGTTGACCTATGACATTTGGACACTCACAAAGTACTATTATAACACTTCAGATTGAATTCACCAGTACCTACCACAGGGTTCTCCTCCCAAGGACCAACACAATCACCCAACCTTGTCAAATGAGGACGAGAAATACAACAGAGTAGAGTAAAAGAAACATACTTTATTACCTTACAATTGCAGCAAAGGGACGGTTACACAGAGACACAAGGGGTATCTGTGCAAGCGCGCCGACTAGTGTCGGGATGTTCTGTATATACTATTCCACACAATACATTGGCGCATGACTACATGTGTGAGTACCTGATTGGTTGAAACCTTTATCTAATGCTAGTCCTATGAGCTAACTACTTTCGTTTTCCATTCAGCCGATGTGATTAGGGTGTTCTGTTAGTTACATCTTACTGCAACACAGACAGGCTTTTCATTGTGAGGTGTCCTTGGCAGTCAACTTATCTGCTACTGGAACACAGATAATAACAACTTTTCATGCGTACTGTATTCTGGAAAAGTACAGAGTGTACAGCAGTATTGAAGCTTAACTAGGCCTAAAAAGGCAGGCCTTGTGTTTAAACAACTATAAAAGCACTTTAAAAAATACCTTCCACATTTCCCCCCTTTGATCCATAATATGGATCACTCTACTGTTAACATTACTGGTGAATGATGCTAAGCTAAGATATCAGAATGGGGAATAACAGAGTACTTGAAAACACATCTAAATAGCCCAGTGACTTTAAAACAGAGTATAAAACATAATAGAACATAGTTACTGTACTGTAACTAGTACAATCATAAAACAACAGTTTAAAATGTCAGGAATGGCATGAGTCTTTAATAGTGAAATTTACAACAGTATATTGCTTTTGGGTTGACCCTATTGGTCAGTTGCTCAGCTTCTTGGTGGTTTGGTCTTCAGGACTCCAAGAGTCCTCTCCGGTGCTCAACCTTTAGGTGACTGCCAGCTGGTCTGTCACTGTAGGGAGGTGTTTGTAGCTCGACTAGCAGGGGCCACGGCTCTCGTGTCTACCCGAGTTAGGAGGTCCCCGTGTGGGGTGTATGTCAGTTATCAGTGTCTGGAAGTGTATGTGTATGTTCAGATCTTGCCTGTTACTGGTGGATCACTCCAGGGTTAGCCTCATGGTATTTCTGGAGGTCCCAAGCCTTCTGCTGGGCTGGGGACAGGGAGGCTTCTTCATCCTGCAGCAGGACCATCTCGGTGGCGTCTCCTCCCAGGGTGGCTCTGGTTGCTTTGGTGATGAAACACTTGCAGATAGGGATGCCACAGAACACTAGTATTCCAATTAGAATCAGGACACTCACGATCATGTAGACTGCTTTCCCCGCCCAGCCAGAGAAGAACTCGGTCAGCCAATGTAGGTCTCCTCCGGTGGGGGCGGTCTGGCTCAATACTTGTTCAATCATGGTGGCGCTATGTTTGAGATAGTTAGGGACATTGTCTTTGGCGTCTGGGATAAAGAAACAACAACTTATGCCTAACATTTTGCATACTCCACCTTCCCTGGCGGTGCTTACGTCCATTCATATTGGGCTAGGTGGGCGGGTGGCCTTCGCTCTCTCTGGGGTCTCCTAAGTGGTGGGGTCGGGTCCTCCTCTTCTGGGACCTCTGGGTCCGCGGGCTCTGGGACTGGTTGTTCTTCCTTGACAGGGGAAAGACTGGGAACAGAAGGAATGTCAGTTTGTGGGGTGTCGGGTCCCCCCTTTGTTGGTGACTCTGGCTCACACGATGGGAAGTCTCTGGTGGTTTCCTCTGGGATGTCTTCCCCTCTAGGTTCCTGCTGGTCCTAGGGTGTATCTGTGTCTTTCTCCACAGACCCACCCATACGCCAGCATGCTCTTAGGAGTGGTTATAGCTCCCCAAGGACAGGTTACATTGTGTGTGACATTCCGATAGGTTACCGTGCAGTTGGGGTTGTGGGCGTCGACATGGATGTTGGCTCGTTCTGGTGCTGGAGGTGGGCTGGTTGCATTGTTCCTGATCATTTGGTCAATTGAGAGAACACTTAGAATTTTTTTTTTTTTTTTTGTGATGCCTGGGCAGTACCAGGATGGGGTAAGGATCTGACTAATCCTCCCTTTTGCTCACGTGACCACGTCCGTGAGCAACATGACAGTAATATGTGTAATGTTACAAATATGTATAATTGCCTTTGCTGCAATTGTAAGGCAATGTCTCTAACGCACACAACACAACAGTCACTTCAATCACAACTTCTTGAATAGTAGTAGTAATAGTAATAGTAATAGTAGTAGAACAGTAGTAGTAGAATGGTACCTTTAATCAGAATGGGGAACGTACTTTATGTGGAACAGCAACACTGTTTAATATCGGAGTCGTTATGGTTCTATTTCGCACCGCTCGGATAAAACACTTCACACAGTCAATGAAATTGAAAACACCAACCAAAAGAATAATTCTTCAACAACTAAAATGTTAAACACGGGCGCAGCACTTCTCTGTGAGCCTAACCGGTGTTTAGGTGTGGGAATTCTTGGTCTATGGACGGACTATGTAGTTATAATGTAGCTAGCATTAAAACCTCACCGTGGCAACCAATGTGTATATGTGGACCTTTTTAATCTCTTATATCCTATGCCGTACGTCAAGCGTAGCCCTAGGTATATACTCTCATTAAAAAGGAATTTTTAACTCTGTGAACAATTGGTGTACGTTTGGAACTTACTTAAAATGTCAGAAAAGCAACCTCCAGTTGGTGTGTTGGTTGTCCTTTTTAGGGAGGGATTCCAGGCCTCCCTGCCCCCCTGAGCGACCTGCGTCCGCCTTCCAACCTCGTCCGTCGACGGCTTGGCTATGAAGTGGATGCGTGAAGGGTGATCAGTCCAACGGAGGCTCACTCAGACGGGCAGATCAGCTGGAATCCCACTTCTGGACACCAGTGAAATGTGGTGGCTGGACTCGGTTGACCTATGACATTTGGACACTCACAAAGTACTATTATAACACTTCAGATTGAATTCACCAGTAGCCTACCACAGGGTTCTCCTCCCAAGGACCAACACAATCACACAACCTTGTCAAATGAGGACGAGAAATACAACAGAGTAGAGTAAAAGAAACATACTTTATTACCTTACAATTGCAGCAAAGGGACGGTTACACAGAGACACAAGGGGTATCTGTGCAAGCGCGCCGACTAGTGTCGGGATGTTCTGTATATACTATTCCACACAATACATTGGCGCATGACTACATGTGTGAGTACCTGATTGGTTGAAACCTTTATCTAATGCTAGTCCTATGAGCTAACTACTTTCGTTTTCCATTCAGCCGATGTGATTAGGGTGTTCTGTTAGTTACATCTTACTGCAACACAGACAGGCTTTTCATTGTGAGGTGTCCTTGGCAGTCAACTTATCTGCTACTGGAACACAGATAATAACAACTTTTCATGCGTACTGTATTCTGGAAAAGTACAGAGTGTACAGCAGTATTGAAGCTTAACTAGGCCTAAAAAGGCAGGCCTTGTGTTTAAACAACTATAAAAGCACTTTAAAAAATACCTTCCACACTATGCACACACCAACAAGCCAGCCGTCACGCGCAGCGCCTGCCTCCAGTCTCGCCCTACCCTGCTGTGCGCCAGGATGAATGAGTCATGCGTGGAGCCAGGCCACCGTGCCACTACACTTGTGATGAGCATGTCGGCGTCACATATGATTTGGGTATTTATAGTGTGCACATTTTTGCGATTCACATAGACGTATTCATTCACTGATGGTGCCCTTATGTGGGTGCAGTCGCCATCGCCGTCACCTCTTTGGAGTTCTATCTCGGCCAGTAGGCCGAGTAGCGCCGGATTCATTTAGGCTCGCATTACGCACAGGAGGACTGTCATTTATATGCTTACCAAACAGCAAACAGGTCCACATGATCACATATTAATGACAATCTAATTGGTCAATTATTGCCGTTTGATGGAGTGCCTGCATTAGGTGTGTGACATATAGCGTGGAAAGGTTTGGGACAGCGCATAGGTTCAGTTTGGGGAACAAATCCATATCGGACCATTAATGAGCCGGTTAGAGGACACGTCTAATCTTGCATTGCGATATATGTTGGTGCTCATAGGCGATTTTACCCTCTGAGAGTAGGGGGGGCAACATTTTGACGTGAGAAAAAAAAAAAACTGTTCTGCCGTCTCGTCCCATCTATTTACAAAGAATACCAGTTGTGAACAGTATGCTAATAAGAAATCCGTATGACAATTCAATATGTACAACGCATCAAACTTCATCTAGACACCACGAGCATGTCAATATGACTTTATGACCGAGCACTAGGCCATACCCAACATCACAACATCAAACTGCAACTGCCTGCTGGTGCTAGCTTCCTCGCCGATGGTGATGTTGCTAGTGCTAGTGCTAGTGTTAGCTTCGATAGCCTCTGGAGCACTTCTGCATTCGATTGCACCTGCTGCGCTGTCATTTCGAGTGGTAGCTTCTTCATTAGCATTGCCAGATTTTATTTTATTTTATGAAGAAGTGGTAAATTGTTTTTATAGCTCTTTTTGCCATTATGAGCAGGTTGGCTAGTTGTAGCTTGTTGAGCACTGAGCAGTACAGTCAGATCAAATTTTTTTCGACGGACGAGTTGTGCCATTAGTGGATTATGAATATATATATATTTTTAAAGGTAGCCTAGTTTAAGTAATAAATACACTTTTAAAATTAATGATGATCACTTTTAAAATTAATGATGATCTAACACAAACTGGTACAAACCACAATTATGTATTTAATAATTGTGTTAAGTAGTAAAAAAAAAAAAAGGTGTTTTTTTTGTGTTTTTTTAAGAATCTGAGCAGAGTTGGGCTGTCCAATCAGGGGGGGCACTTGCCCCCCTGCCCCACCTATAAAATCGCCAATGTTGGTGCTGAATTGGGCTATTAGCCTACATGATTGTGCGTTCAGAAACTGTCGCTCTTATTCTCTCCATCAAACATTGTAATTCACCGACGCACCACCTGCGTTCAAAAAGGGTGTAGAAAACCGTGTAAATCGGTACGGCTACTTGAGAGGTGTCCTACAAAAGCGCGTAGAAAGGCGACTACATTTTCGCCCTTTCGGCTTGATAGATCGCGCTGTGGGGGGGGGAAATGGCGTACGCCTGAAGAAGGCGTACCTCAATGATAAATGAGGCCCCTGGTGAAGGACAACACGCCTGTTCCACTGCGGAGGTGGGAGGTGGGGCTTTCAAGGCCAAGGTCAACTTTATTTATAAAGCACATTTAAAATCAACCGAAGTTGCACCAAAGTGCTGTACAATATATAAAATAAACTAAAACAAAAAAACAGAATAAAGTGCACATAATCACAGAATAATAAAAGGACAGGACACAAAACAGGACAAGGGATGTACTGTAGGCTATCAGGCCTCAAAAGCCAGTGAAAACAAGTGTGTTTTGAGCTGAGACTTAAAGAGCCCTAGGTTCTGTGCGTGTCTAATGTGTGGAGGGAGGCTGTTCCAGAGCTTTGGGCCAGCCACCGCAAAAGCTTGGTCACCCTTGGTCTTAAGTCTCGATCTAGGGACTGTTAAAAGAGTCTCGGAGGAGGACCTCAGGGTTCTAGATGTCGCACAAACTTGAATCAGTTCAGCCAGATATTGGGGTGCCAAACCATGTAGAGCCTTAAAAATAAACATTAAGATTTTAAAATCAATCCTGAAGCGAACAGGAAGCCAGTGGAGGGAGGCCAGCACCGGTGTGATGTGGTCCCGCTTCTTGGTTCCAGTCAGGAGGCGCGCAGCAGCATTCTGGACCAATTGCAGGCGCCTCAGTGACCGCTGGTCAAGGCCCACATACAAGGCATTACAGTAGTTAAATCTCGACGAAATAAAAGCATGGATGACTGTCTCCAGGTCCTTAGAAGAGAGGTACGGTTTCAGTTTGGATAAGAGCCTCAGCTGGAAAAAAGAGCCTTTAACCACAGAGCCGATTTGTCGCTCAAAATTAAAACCAGTATCAAAAGTGACACCAAGACTTTTAATAAAAGAGCGATTCTTGGCAGTGAGGGGCCCTAGGTTGCTAACATGGCTGTCTTTATGACCAAACAAAATAACCTCGGTTCCCATCATTCAGACTAAGGAAGTTTAAGTCCATCCAGGTCGTGATGTCATTTAGCGCAGATGTTACAGGCTTAAAGGAATCCTTACAGTTCAATTTCAGGGGGAGGTACAGTTGGACATCGTCAGCATAGCAGCGGAAAGACACATTGTGTTTCCGTAGAATGGAACCCAGGGGCAGCATATATAAAGAAAATAATAAAGGGCCTAAGATGGATCCTTGGGGGACACCGCAGGTGAGGGGGGCCACACTAGAGGAGAACTCACCCAGCTGGACAGAGAAGCTCCTATCAGTCAGGTAAGACTGAAGAAACATGAGAGCAGCACCTTTAATGCCAGCACACTGTTCAAGGCGGGTAAGAAGGGTCTTGTGGTCCACAGTGTCAAAGGCTGCGGTCTGATCTAGTGTAACCAGTATAGCAGCAAACCCAGAGTCGACAGTAAGAATAATATCATTAAAAATCCTTAAGAGAGCCGTTTCAGTGCTATGAGCAATTCTAAAACCAGACTGTAACTTCTCATACACATCATTCATCGCTAAAAAAGAGTGCAACTGAATGGAAACAATCTTTTCCAGTACTTTGGACAAAAAAGGCAATTTAGAGATGGGCCTAAAATTTGAGAGAACAGTTGGGTCAAGACTTGACTTTTTGATTAGTGGCTGCACTATAGCATGTTTAAAGAAGGCTGGAAAGACTCCAAGACTAAAACAGGCATGGACCAGAGTAAGAATAAAAGAGCCCACTGAATCAAACGCATCTTTTAAAAGGCGAGAGGGAACAAAGGGAGCAAACTGTATCTACACTACAGAGAATCTTAAAGAATATGCCCTTCAAATGCTTGTGGAGAGTACAAAACTGTTTAAACAAATCAAATAAAAAGATCTAGCTCAACATCGCCAAAAGGAGAGTATTGAGACTACTGCAATTGCAACAATGCATTAGTTGGTTAGTCCATTCAATTATACAAATGTCCACAAAAACCCAGAATAGTGATAAACAGTGTTTTATTTGTAGTATTAAAAAATAAAAAGGAATATTCATGTTTAAAGAGATATTAGGTAAATACAAACCCTTGTTGTTTAACAGTAGGCTACTGGTATAATTGGCCTCACCCTTCGTACTGAGCAGAGAACAGTTAAACAGGATAGTTGTGCGTCACACTTAGTTACCCAATAGTTCATTTAATTACCATTTTATCTAGGCCTCTACTTCTCCCTTTGTACATATATAGCTATGTATATATTCAGATATTTACAAAGACTTCATAAAATGTACATTAGAAAAGTTGCATATAAAAACATCATCCCACATTTCACAAAAGAACTGGAAACACGTCCTTCATTCATAACCTTTTTTTTTTTTTTCTTTTTAAATACAAGTGCTCAATTTGGTACAGTAAACTTTGTGACAGGTACAATATAGATAATTGTGCACATATCTAGATTAAGCTGATAAAGATTTTTTTTTTATTAGAAAACAATCTTCATGAACAGATACAGACTTTGTGTCTCATCTAAACCACAATCCTTTTTTTTCTCCTACATGATAGACATGGTGTCTTTTTGAACCAGTTCTGACGACCAAGCGCAACTATGCCATATCAAACTGCCGCTGGTGACAAACCAAACTTTCTCCATCATCCTATTAGACTGCAAAGACCAAACTACTCAACTTTCATTAACAAACAGTTAATATTTAACTTCCATTAAATGACTGTGAATCCGAGCAGTGGTCCCCTACTGTCCTGCTCAACTCCAAAGCTGTGGGTTGGAATCTATCATAAGGTCTATGATACCAGACTAGTTTGCACATGTTATTCAATCTATATGTGAAGTATTCTAGTTGTCCTGTATGATATCAATGCTTTGGTGTGCTTGGTCCTCAACACATTGCAAGTGAAACTGGCAATACTAACAAAGCATTTCTGTTAATACGCGCTCGGTTGGAAAGTGGCCACATGGTTTTTACTACCACGTCTAACCCTCGTATGGTGAACCCAGCTGGAATATCTCCATATATAATATCTCCATCTCTTACATCCAATCTTTCACGTGAACTCACCATACAGTATAAACAGCATTTCAGAAAATGTGCAAAACAGACACACGCAAGGTGACGACATTCCAGTTATTGCTTGTTCAGAACGGGGTCAGGCAATTTGATTGGTGAGTGTGTGTGTGTGTGTGTGTGGAAGGGGAGGTGTACTATGTGCTTGCATGCATATGTGTGTAATTCAACTTGTATGATGGCGGATTGAGTTGTATCTCTCATCTATGACTTCTCAATACGCCGTACTAACAAGTCGTATGTGGCGCTGCGTCAACAGAGAACACTCACACCAGCGATAGTTCAGTGTTCAGGTTTTCTGAGTGTTCAGGTTTTCTGAGTGTTCAGGGTTTCTGAGTTGGAGATAGTTCAGTGTTCAGGTTTTCTGAGTGTTCAGGGGTTCTGAGTGTTCAGGGTCTTTGAGTGTGTTCTGAGGATAGGAGCCAGGATGATAATGATGTGGAGTTACTGTATACTGAACTGGTATGAAAGAGGAAGAGAACGTCTCCACGGCTCCTCCCTCTGGTATCAGTCTCACTGCGTCTTCATTCTTCATTAGTTAGATTCAATCAATTGTCTGGAATAGTCGATTTGACAATAATGCACATTTTGAGGAAAAAAGGCAGGGAACAATCTGAATTCAAAACATTACACCCACATGTACTATCGTAAATCTACAATACATCTGGATTTGGTTAAAAACATACACTTGACAACAACAGCATACTAATACCCCAAGATAATTCTATTGAAGATTCTTCTATTAGCTAGAGGGGTGGAGTAGGGGTGGTCTCTACTGCATCCACTGTGGGACACAAAGTGCAACGACATCATAACTTTAATCTCTATAATCTATGATTTGCATGAATCACGGGTGACGTATCTAGCAGCCAGGTTGCAGTGCAATCACGCACACATACAACTGATTATAATCATTCACAGTTCGATCCAAGTCTGTGTATGAATAGACTCTTGAAGATCTCATGTTTTATGTAGGTTTTGTGTAAATGTATGTACAGTAAGAGGCCAAGGCAGAGATAGTTTCTATGGTGGTGCTTTGAAAGTGGCTTTACAAAGAAATTAAATTGCGACAGTGTTCTCTGTAGTGGCCATAATTGCTGAAAGAAACTCAAACAGAACAAGCGATTAATGGGTGCGTTAAGTAGCTGAGTGTTCAGTGAGCGAGTGCTCACTCTGAGCGCTGAGCGGTTTTTAAAACCACTTAACGGTCTGCTCTAACCGAGCGCTGCGTTGCTAGGAGATGAGAACTTTTCACCTGCAGCAGCATCCCAACGATTCCCAAGCCAAAACGCGCCCCTTGTTTTTTTTTGCTCAGGTGATGATGATTACGACGTGGTGTTTGGCTCAAACAGATCATAGTTCAAAACTGCTCACTTGTGCTCTGAGCAGATCAGTCTGAGTGTAACTGAGCAACCCGTTAAGTGAATTCTGATCACTGATCGCTGACTGAGCGCTCATCTACTTAACCCACCCAATGATTCATCGTTAAATTAACCACATTTTAAGACCCGTGTAGTGATTAGGAAAAGTGTGTGTGCGTGTATGTCTGTGTGTGTGAGTGTGTGTGCGTGTATGTCTGTGTGTGTGAGTGTGTGTGCGTGTATGTGTGTGTGAGTGTGTGTGCGTGTATGTCTGTGTGTGAGTGTGTGTGCGTGTATGTGTGTGAGTGTGTGTGTGTGCGTGTATGTCTGTGTGTGTGAGTGTGTGCTTGTATGTCTCTGTGTGAGTGTGTGTGCCTGTATGTCTGTGTGTGTGAGTGTGTGTGCGTTTATGTCTGTGTGTGAGTGTGTGTGCCTGTATGTCTGTGTGTGTGAGTGTGTGTGCGTTTATGTCTGTGTGTGAGTGTGTGTGCCTGTATGTCTGTGTCGATAAGATGTGTGCTTTCAGTGCTGAACGGCTGATCTACTAACTCATTGGTCTAAAACGGCATATTGGTTTTACTCAGGCACTTGTTGACAGTCACAATAAAAAAATAACAATATCAACAAAATAAAAACACAAGTACTAATTCATATCGATGTTGGATACACTGACAGTATGTCCCAGTTTCTCTGTTATCCTCGCAATTGTCAGTCTCCTTCACTTGCACCGCACTCCTCCCCAACACCAGGTGGCGTCACTTCATATATTTCATGTGTTTCTATAAGTTTGAAGGGCTTTCCTTCTTGCTGAGCTCTATGATTCTATTGCTTTTATCAGGGTGGCTGTGTGTGTGTGTGTGTGTGTATGTGTGCTTACGTGCGTGCGATTGTGTTAGCTTGCGATTGTGTGCGCTAGTGTCTACATATGATTGTGTTAGCTTGTGCCCCAGTGCGTATCGACGTGTGTGCGTTCATGTCAGAAGCTGGACTCGGGGACTGTCCTCTTGCGCCCCAGCGAGGTGGTGCTGTATTTTGTCCTCTGCAGGGTGCCGTAGGACGGCTTGTCCGTCGTCAAGCTCCGCGAGGCCGGGACGGCGGCCGCCAGGCCGTTGCGATGCAGGGAGGCGGTCCTGCGCACGCTCTGCTCCGCCTTGCTGGGGATGCTGGACGAGCTCTGGGAGCGCTTGATGTCGACGGGGCCCCGCCCCGCCTTCCCGTTGACCAGCTCGTCCCCGAGACGGGCCGCGCCCCCGTGGTGGGGGCGGCCGTTGGGCTTCCCCTCCGCCGCCGTCCCGCCGCCCGGCGCTCCGTTGGACAGGGAGAGCCTGGAGGAGCCGCCGCCACCCCCGCCGCTTTCCCCGCCTCTCCCCGGCTCCGCCTCCCGAGGCCTCCGCGCATCCTTCTCCCGGTCCTTCTTCCGGAAGTTCCCCTTGAGGAACGACAGCAGCCCCTCGTGGCCCTTGGCCTCCTCCCCGCCCTTCCTGGGCTTGTCCCCCTCGGGGGGCCCCGCGGCCTGGGGGCTGGATTTCTCCCCCTTCCCCCTCTGGGGGGCGCCGGCCCCGGGGCCCCTCCCGGGCTGGGCCTCCTGGTGCGGGGAGGGCTTGGCCTGGTCCTGCTGCTTGGCCTTCCTGGGGTTGCCCCTCCGCGCCGGGGTGCCGGCGCCGCTGCTGGCGGCTAGACCGGCCCCCTCCTCCCTGGGCGGGGCCCCTTTGCTGCCGCGTCGCAGGCTGCCCGTCCGGTCCGCCGCTCTCCTCTGGCCCTCTGGGACCTGCGGGGGGGGGGAAGGGGGTGCTTTCAGCGACTCATATAGTATGCGGATGGACATTTAACAATAAAAAAGAGGATGCTAGTTTAGCATCAAATGCCAGTCTATTTTGCCAAATTTCCCCCTAGAGGGATCATTAAAGCATCTCTCTCTCTTTCTCTCCCTCTCTCTCTCTCTCCCTCTCTCTCTCTTTCTCTCTCTCTCGCTCTCCCTCTCTCTCTCTCCCTCTCTCTCTCCCAATCTCTCTCTCTCTGGGATATAATATGATAGAACACAAATACACTTATAGGATGCATGGTTTATTTCTACCTGTGGAGAGTCTGGCGCCTCCCCCGTCCGGCCCACGCAGCTGAGACCACCCATACTGGAGGAGCTCGGCCCCGCCCCCTGGCCCTGCTGGCCGTCGGGGGCCTCCTTCCCACCGGGGGGCGCCGTCATCAGCGAGATGATGGAGTCCTTGGTGCAGCGGGGGCGTCGCCCCGACTCCAAGTACTCCACCAGCTCCGCGGGGGCGGCGGTGAGGGTGGGGGCGGCGGCGGCGGGCTTGGGGGGCAGGGCGGCGGAGGGCTTCCGGCGGTCCTTGGCACCGAAGGACCAGCGCAGCGGCAGGACCTTGCTGAGGGCCTCCCTGGTCTTGGCGGGGGTCCGCATGCTCGCGCTCCGCCCCTGGAGGCCCCGCACGAACGGCCTGGCGTCGAAACCGCCTGGCAGAGACCACGAGAGGACACCGGCGCCGTCAAAACTCACACCTAAAACAGACGCGGCCTACCTTCCTAGGACTCAACATAAGCTTATATAGAACTATATATTGATAGAGTAAACATTCTGTTGCGATTTTATTAATCATCGCTGCTGCCATTGAACAGAGGCGTGAATTAGTCTTAGAGCGCATGTAGCCCCCCCCTCACCTCTCTCCTCCCTGGGAGGGGGGTCGTCCAGGAAGACGGGGGACTCAGGGGAGCTGGGGAGGGAGGCGGAGGGGCAGGTGGTGGAGGAGCGCGACACCAGGCTGCAGCGCTTGCTGTCCCCCGCCAGGCGGATCAGCCAGTGGTCCGACACGGAGGAGCTGGTGGAGCCTGGAGAGAGAGGGGGGGGGGGACGGGAGGAGGGAGAGAGGGAGGGATGGAGGGAGAGAGGGAGGGAGAGAGAGAGGGAGGGGTGGAGGGAGGGAGGGAGGGAGGGAGAGGGATGGAGAGAGAGAGGAAGGGATGGAGAGAGAGAGGGAGGGAGGGAGGGAGGGAGGGAGAGAGGGATGGTGGGAGAGAGAGAGGGAGGGAGAGAGAGAGGGAGGGAGAAACAAGATGTTACGACCCAGCTCGTACAAGTCGCAACAAAAAGGGCCCAAACCATAATTAATATTTAATACAAGTTGGACACTAAACAACAACAAAAGACATAAATATGGGGTGTGAAGCATCAGTGGTCTCAGTAGTGTGGTGAGTGGATGTGTGAGTATCAGAGGTCAGTAGTGTGGTGAGTGGATGTGTGAGTATCAGAGATGTCAGTAGTGTAGTGAGTGGATGTGTGAGTATCAGAGATGTCAGTAGTGTAGTGAGTGGATGTGTGAGTATCAGAGATGTCTGTAGTGTGGTGAGTGGATGTGTGAGTCTCAGGGATGTCTGTAGTGTGGTGAGTGGATGTGTGAGTCTCAGGGATGTCTGTAGTGTGGTGAGTGGATGTGTGAGTCTCAGGGATGTCTGTAGTGTGGTGAGTGGATGTGTGAGTCTCAGGGATGTCAGTAGCGTAGTGAGTGGATGTGTGAGTAATGGATGGTGGGAGAGTTGGATGAATCTAACGAATCTAACGAGACAGAGGGAGGGAGAGGGGGATGGAGGGAGAGAGGGAGAGGGGGATGGAGGGAGAGAGGGAGAGAGGGATGGAGAGACAGAGGGAGAGAGGAAGAAAGGGAGAGGTGGATGGAGAGCCTGCGGTTACCCGCGGCGGCGACATGACGCGGCGCGTTCTGACTGAGGGAACCGGAGAACGGGCGCGGTAAGACGGCGGTACCTCGTACGGACGAGCTGGCGGACCAGGGCGGGATGACGTTCCTCCGCTGGTAGAACAGGATGTAGGCGCCGCGCGTGCACACCTCCTCCTCCGGCACCAGGTCCACGCTGCTGTCGTCGTAGCTGTACCACAGCCCGTCCACCGAGTTCCGGCAGTACGCTGGGGGAGAGAGACGCGCGGAAGAGAGACGCCATCAGCTTTGCCCTC
>NC_140240.1:27138340-27153936 GCF_949987555.1 Borostomias antarcticus
CCTCGCCGGTGGCGCTCGGTTGTGGGCGAGCGGAAAACTGGCGCGAATAAATACAACCGAACATCCATTAATAAAAAAGACTTGTGGTCTGGTCTTGTATACACATAGGCCTACTTCAACGTCCATTGAACGCACATTTGAATAGACACCCATTGACAGACTAACAAGCCACACACAGACGCGTTATAGCCCTACGCAGCCTAGGCCTTCATGCCCATGGCCATGCCTTATCACTTGTCACACGGCTTTCAATTCCCATTCAGACAGCTCTATTCTTTGTGAAAATCAATACCACTTCGTCCCTTAATTGTAGCCTTTCCTAGAGCCGCACAGAAGCATTTGAAATGGATTTTATGGGCAATGCGTGTCCCTGAGAGAGAGAGAGAGAGAGAGAGAGAGAGAGAGAGGGAGAAAGTGAAAGAACAAGATGGAAGGAGCGGAGCACGCATGCGTGCAAACCACACACACACACACACACACACATTCCCTGAGGGACAGGTGGGTGGGTGGCAGATAGCTGGCTGGTTGACCTCCCCTCCCCGTATCCCTGCCCTCTCTGGCGCCCCCAAACGGCCCTCTGTCTGTCTGTCAGTGTGACCCCATATAGGTATTATAATAGACCAGACCACCTAAAGCTGTGTGTGAACGTGTGTGTGTGTGCGTGTGTGTATGTGTGAACGTGTGTGTGTGTAGGCAGGTGGTTCACTCCTTCGGAGGGAAGGGGAGGGGCAGTTCCTGGAACTCTGACCCCAAGAGTCCTCTCCCCTCGGCACGGCGAGGAGGACTCGTCTGCTTCAGCGTGGAGGTCTCTCCTGGGCGTGAACGGAGCTGTCCGCCCACGCCACCGCACCTCGACGGAGACGGAATATGAATTGTTTATAAGCCCGCGTTTCGCCGTGCCGTCGGTTTTTGCCGTGGCCTCTGGCGGGAGAATGCATTCTCCATCTGCTGGCTGTCTGTATGGTGCTCTCGTGGCGAGAGGTTGTGACTAAAAAAAAAACTACATTTATTTAAAAATTCACAATAAGCCAGCCTGCAGTTGTGAGTTCATCTATCCGTCTGTCTCTCTCTCAATCTACAGGATACTGTACATGTGTTTCTCTCCTCCAATCTCCCCCACGCTCTCAACTAAACGTGTCACTTGTCTGTCTGTCTTACCTGTCTACCTACTGGGTACGTTTATTATGTACCTGTCTACCTACTGGGTGCGACTGACTGACCAACACAGGACTGAACCCTGTTACAGTCAGACTGACCAACACAGGACTGAACCCTGTCTACAGCAGTCAGACTGACCAAGACAGGACTGAACCCTGTCTACAGTCAGACTGACCAACGCAGGACTGAACCCTGTTACAGTCAGACTGAACACAGGACTGAACCCTGTCTACAGCAGTCAGACTGACCAACACAGGACTGAACCCTGTCTACAGTCAGACTGACCAACACAGGACTGAACCCTGTCTACAGCAGTCAGACTGTACAACACGTTACATTACATCAGTCATTTAGCTGATGCTTTTATCCAAAGCGACTTACAATAATTGCATTTAGCGTACTGTAGGAAACGTTAAGTGTACTACTACTCGCCAGAACACACAAGTGCATCTCCTTTCTAAAACAAGTGACTAAGAGTATAATCTAGTGTCGAAGGCAAAGTGAAGAATAGCAAAATAAAAATACAATAGGTGCTTAAGAGGGAGAGTCCTGGTAGAATTACTTAACTGATGGAACAGATAGTCTTTGGGCTTGAGCTGTTTGTAATTGAGTTGTTTCATGGCTTTAAAAAAATAAAAAATAAAGTGCTTTCATGTGAGGGTATGGTCATATGTGTAAATGTGTATGACTTCAAAAGCATGGGTGCATGTGTGTATAGATCATTTACATACCTTTTTATTTTTCATGATGTATAATGAAGGCCTATTACTATTCCGATTTTATTATGGATGTGAATTCACATTTTATTCAGTTGTTAACTGCAAGCATGAATGAAATAAACTCAAACAAAAAAAAAACAACAACCTCAAACTCAATCTCCTCCGAACCTGAGATGACCCAGCGGCGGTCATTAATGTCACAGGGAACATCTTGTCCAACAGCGGCCGGAGGAGGTAGAAAAAGCAATTATTTCCACGTGTAATAACGCCTGTAGGGCACATCTGTGCGTGGGAGGGGGGGGGGGGGGGGTCACTCTCCTTGAATGCGAGCGTATGGAAAAATGAATTTGGCGTAATTATTATGTTGCCGCTCGGAAGAGCGCCGTCCTTTCGAGGAGATGAGCCTTCAAAGAGGAGTGGACGGAGTGAAGCTCGTCCCGGGAGGAACGGCATAATTACAAAGAGCGTGGTTGTTAAAGGGGACGGTAGCGTGCTGTGCTTTGCTGCCTACGAGATGAGATAACACTTATCGGCAGCAACATTTCACTGTGGCTGTGCGCTGTACATTACATGTGATGAATAAAAGGAATCTTGAATCTATTAATCCCCGGGGAGGGGGGCGGGGGGGGGGGATTCGGTTGTTACAGCAGCAGTCAGTGACAGAAAAAAAGTACTGAACACAAAAGAAGCACAAAAAGCCAAATATACCTACTGTATTATACATAATGTACACAAGCGAAACATGTAAATAACTATTTTTATGTAAAGTGATGTATTAGGGGCCCCTGAGTACGAGAGTGAAAAGGGGAATTGGGGGGGGGGGGGGCGGTTCAGGCACTGTAGTACTGTTTTGATGGCCGCTGGCACAAAGGAACGCCTGAACCGCTCTGTTTTGCACCTGGCAGGGATGAGCCTGTGGCTGAAGGTGCCCCTCATCTGCCACAGCTGGTCACAGAGGGGGTGGGAGGGATTGTCCAGGATGTTCTTCGGTTTGTCCCTCATCCATCTCCACCACGACAACCAGGTTGTCCAGTTGTCGCCCCCACAACAGAGCTGGACCTCCTAACCAGCCTGTTGAGTTTGTTGGTCCCCCCAGACTTGATGCCCCCTTCCCCCTTCGGCAAACTACAACAAAGAACAGCGTGCTGGCTACCACAGCCTGGGAGAACATCAGCAGCAGCCTGCTACACACGTCGAAGGACCTGAGCCTCCTGAGGAAGAACAGTCTGCTCTGTCCTTTCCTATAGAGGGCCTTAATGTCGCCAGTTTGTAGTTGAAACGCACTCACGGGAACCTGTATGAGTCCATCATCATAATTTCCTCCCCCCTGGATGGTAATACTGTATTTACTGTAGTGCATCGGTGCTCCAGGGGTATAAATAGCTGTGCTCTGCAGAACGCACGCCGCAAGGCTAATGACTGGCCGCGCAGGACACCGTTCATCCCTTCTGGACAAATCGCGGCGAGCGAAACTGCGCGTTCCAGATATTTCAGGTCCACGGGGTTTACCTGAGCAATGCGGACGTCAGGAAATCGTCTAACGTTGAAACCTGATTGATTGATTGAAACCTTTATTTATACTCAGGTGAGCTCTGAGGTGAGGCCACCTCGTTTGCAGAGCTGCTGAGTGTACAACAAAATAGAACAACAAGACAATGTACAGTGCACTTAGTTAAAAACAGTTGTATCATAAAGAAATGAAATCAGGCATTTAAATTCCTTTAGGGAAGGAAGAACTTCCAGCTTTAACTTGGACTGAATGTCATTCCAGGACTTTTGGGCTGCATAAGTAAATGCTGTCCTGTCAAGTCCTGTACTAGTCCGTGGAACTTTAAGTGTGATCCAGTCACTAGAACGTGTTTGATGGGCTGGAGCATTCCTGTCCAACAGGGCAGCTATATACGGTGGCTGTTTGCCGGTCAACGCCTTGAAAATGAACAAGAGCCAATGGTAGTCTCGCCGAGCTGCCAGGGATGGCCAGCCAACCTTACTGTAAAGGAGACAATGGTGTGTGTCATACCCATCCCGAGTAATAAATCTAAGTGCAGAGTGGTATACAGAGTCCAATGGTTTCAGGGTGGTAGCTGAAGTGTGACGATAAATGACATCTCCATAATCAAGAACAGATAAAAATATTGACTCAACAACTTTTTTCCGACAGAATCGAGGGAATCTTGAGCGATTTCTGTACAGAAAGCCAACCTTTTGGCGCAGCTTAGAAGCAAGTTTCTCAATATGAGATTTAAAAGTTAACTGTTCATCTATCCACAAGCCCAGATATTTACATTCAGTGACTCTGCTAATTTGTGTACCATTTAGTGATGCTATCTGTAGACTATTGTAATCCACAATTTTTGCCCTGGAAAATATCATGAATTTTGTTTTATTAGAATTGAGAACAAGCTTAAGTTGATATAGGGCATCTTGCAAAGCAATAAAAGAGAGCTGCAAGTTTTCAGTAGCCAACTGCACAGAATCCGCCATACAATAGATAACCGTGTCATCAGCATATAAATGGGATCCATTCAAAGATGATAAAATATTGTTTATGTAGATTGTGAAGAGGACAGGGCCCAGCACCGAACCCTGCGGAACTCCCTTGCCTATGGACAGAAACTCAGACCGGACATGGCCAACTCTCACACACTGACGCCTGGTTATTAAATAGTCATGAAACCAGCTAAGGGCATTGTCATCCAGACCAATACTAGTCAGACTATGCAGTAGGAGGAAGTGATCGACTGTATCGAAGGCCTTCGAAAGGTCTATGAAAAGTGCTGCGCAATGCTTTTTATTATCCATGGCTGAGCTAATATCGTTCACAACCAGTGTAATAGCAGAGGTTGTACTATGCTGGGCTCTGAAACCAGACTGATGAGGACTAAGCACTGAGTTACTTGAAAGAAAATGTTTGAGCTGATTGTTTACTAGTGACTCCAATACTTTTGTCAAACAGGGCAGCCTAGAGATCGGTCTATAGTTATCTAAATTAACTCTCTCACCGCCCTTATGTAGTGGGAGTACGCTAGCCGATTTCCACTCAAGAGAAAGCTTACCAGAGGCAACAGAGATATTAAAGATGTAGGTCAACTGCTCGACCATAACTGGAGCAGCCAGGTTGATAAAGTAAGCCTCTAGGTCATCTTCACCAGTGGAACACTTATTGTCTAATGCATGATAAACCTCATCAAGTGTAAATGGGATGAGAGAAAAATTAGGATGAGGTGGAGCGTGTTTATTTACAACTGTATTAAATGAGCCTTTAAGTGAGTTCAAGGCTACCTGAACATCAGGCTCTGACATGACATGACTCCAGTCACAGTCAGTCATGTCACCCTTAAACCTCTCTGCATTAAAGTTTTTAAAAGTCCTCTTTGAGACCACCTGAGACCCTGACTTCCTTACATGCACATCCCTTAAACAAGCAATAGGACAATGATCGCTCACACCGAGCTCAAAAACACCACTAGAAGGATATTTGTCGACCAAATTAGTAAAAATAAGGTCAATCAGAGTAGACTGAGAGTGATCTTTGAGGTTTGGTCTAGTTGGCGCTACTATCAATTGGCTTAAGTTTAGGCCACACATTAAGTATTTAAGCTGCAAAGAAGCATCACTCAGCCAATTCAGATTTAGGTCACCCATTACAAGCAATTCATCAGCAGAGTATTCAGAAAGCATGTTCACTAAAGTAGCAGTAGTATCTGAATCTGCCGATGGAGGACGGTACACTCCTACCACAGTCATTGAATCAGGACCATGTTGAACCTTTAGAGCAAGAAACTCAAAGTGCGAGCCGATAAGCGAGCTGTCAAACAATTGACTTCCTGGTTATGCGCTTCCTGGTATGACGCTATCGCGGTGGACGGAAAGTGTGTCATGCAAGCGCCGACTGGCGAATACAGTCGAGCTGAAGAAGAGGTGCACTCAAAGGGTGCACATGCACCAATCGCCACTGCGGGAAGAACATCCTGGACACACACACACACACTCGCTGTGTCTCTCTTAATCTTAACCTACCAAATGACCTAATTTCCTACATTTCTTAGAGAGCGTCGGAGCCCTGGGCATGGCACACCAGCTCATTATTTAGTATGTCCCCAGTGCTGCTTTCTGCTGAGCCAAACAGGAAGCTGAGCACGTGCACTGTAGTGACATCACAGCCCGCTCTGCAGCGCAAGCGCCATGCTGTTGTAACTTTCCCTGATCCTCCCGCGACTCGCTGGCTTTTCACCGCGCGCTTTCGAATGAAAAAAAACGTAAACGGCGCATCCTCTCAGTGGGGCCTTCGTATAGAAGGGCGCCCTCGTCACGTCTCTTGGGCGTTCGTCGCTATCAGGGTCTTTGGTTTGTTTTATGATCGTCTGCGTCTTCACACATGGAGGAGTTCAGTGTTCAGATACATTAAGTGGACTGGCGTTGTGAGTGTGTGTTTGAGACAAAGAGAGAGAGTGAGAGAGAGAGAGGAAGTGTACGCGCGTCTCCCGTGTTTGTTGTCACCTGTCCACTGCGGGGTGGTGGAGTGGTCGGCCATCTTGTGGAGACAGGTAGCTGTAGGCCGCAGATCCCCCGACCACTCGAATCTTGAACAGCACCCCTGCGTTCTGTAGCGAGAGAACATGCACAAAAAACAAGGTCACATTACCAGACGGTTATATTCAACGCATCACAAAAAGAAAAACCTTACTGTACAAAGCATTTTTTGCATTTCTAGATCGCTCTATCACGGTGCTGTTCTGTGCCGTCTATCTGAAAGAACTGCTGCTGTTTCATAGAAAAACACAGGCCTCAGACATCGTTTACACTTCCTTCTCTCTTTGTCCAGTACTGTGCTGTTAAGGCACCTTTCTTTAGTCGGGGACGCAGCTAAGAAATAAGTTTGAAGGTTTTCCGAAGACACGGCGAGACAGATTTATTAGAGAGCAGAACCACATTCCTAATGGACTCATTTGGAACAGGGCCGTCGGAGAAAGGAGCAGCAGCCAAGCATAAAGAGAAATAAATTAAGCAGCTAATAGCGCCTCGCTGCCAAATGAAAACGGCAAAGTCTTTTGTTTGGGCACTCGGTATTCGGCGTTTTCCTGAATCTTATCTCTGGTGGGGCCGTAATGAACTGGCGAGTGAAGCGCCGCTAATTGTCACTTGAATGCTTGAGAGGTTTCCGAGAGAAACTTTTGAGGCCTCAACTTCCTCTTTAGCTCCTGGTTACGTTGACGAGAAGGCGAGTTGAAGAGGTGATATTTCATGTGGGGGTCATGACCCACGACACAGATGTCCTCCATATTGTCATTGAATTTGGTGTTTTGGTCGAGAAAAGAGTCGAGACTAAATAGCTGTGAGACTTTGACCAAGTGACCGCTCAAGTTAGCAAAATGGCTGCTGCAACGGCTGCATGCAAAACACTACCACGGGTTCCGTTTCAAAGGGACACCGATATCACTCCCCACCAATTATTCTCAACAACAGTACTGTTACTTGTCTCTGTATTGAGTCTGAACCGTCTGTTGAAACGGTCTATGAACCCCGGGGGCGAACGCGCGCAGAGAACCGCTCGTGAGGGTGAGGAGAATTCCCTTTATCTACAGAGAGACATCTGCCCAGAGCGTGAGCTTTCTCATCAACATATGGGCCCCGTCATGACCCCCGGCGCCGGAGCCTGGCGGCAGATGCTGACGGGCGTGTCCGGTCGCGATGATCAAACCAACAAGGAGCTCTGCTCTGCCCCCCCGGACCCCCCCCCCCCTCCCCCCCCGCGCGCCAGGCGTCCGTTGCTAGGAGCTACAGCTTGTTATCTCGGCTTCCTGTTTGGCCACTGTGAGACGTGAATAGTGATGGAGGGGTCCGCGGGGAGTTTGCTAAATATGGAGCAGGCATGTATATTCAGTCAAGACTTAGCATGCGGATAGATAGCGTCTGTTTAACATGAGTGGGTGTGAAACATTCAGTGGGGTCAGGCCAAGATTCAGCACAGCTTTGCATCAGGAGGAGAGTTCGACTACGGCGTCTAGGATTCTGTTGTGGAGTCTGGGGGATTCTGACTCTCCGAGAATCCGCGGTCTTCTTTTCGATCATCCCTCCGATTTCAGCGCTGTCAACTCAGAAAAGAATCTGCCGTGTGTTTGAGAAGCCTGCAGGGGGCGCCACGGCATCTCAGTTACCTCACTGACAGCACTAGTGGATCTCTCCAACCCTACATCACTAGGGTTGGGACGCAAAAAACGAACACTGGCACGCCTACGATCAATCTTGAGGGGACAGAGCGGTTTTGCTATGTTTGCATTTCAACTTTACTTCAAATTCGCTCCAGGTAAAAGCTGCCCACCCACTGCATGGAGGGTGGAGGGAAATCCAACCGAATCGTGACAAATTGAACCAGGTCTTGTCTACGAGATACAGATCAGACGACAGCAGGACTGGGAAGCCTTCGCCCAGGGACTTAGCGGGACTTAGCCCCACCTGAGACTTTGAGCCCCATAGCCTGTTTACGCTGGATAAAGCCCTGTCGAGCACCGCGCCGTCTCCCATAGGGTACACTGTATTGTGTGTGTGTGCGCGCGCGTGTGGGTCTCAGTGGCACTGTGGCTTCCTCTTGTCCATGGAGGAATCACTCGTATGTACGGTACTGTACAGCGAAAGAACAAGAAGGCGTCAGCGTCGTCGCCGAGGTGCAGTCCGTGCGTACGGAGGAGGCGAGCGGGGGGCTCAGGTGCGCTACGGCCGGCCGACGCGTCTTCGTCTTCTGTGGGGCCGCCGCTTTCTCCCGCCGCCCCCCCCGGTACGCCTCAACCCTGCGCCCCCCCCCCCGGTATACCTCGTCCCTGCGATCCGAGCTGCCGGCGGTGCGGAAAGCCAGGTGGCGGAGCTAGCCAGGCCAACTGAGGTTCCCCCCCTCGCTCCGCAGAATTAGAATGAGGACCCAGCGCACGTAGATAATTACTCCACAGAGAGAGAGAGAGAGAGAGAGAGAGAGACAGAGAGACAGAGAGGGGAGACAGAGAGAGAGAGAGAGAGAGAGGGAAAGAGAGAGAGAGAGAGAGAGAGGGAAGAGAGAGAGAGAGAGAGAGAGAGAGAGAGAGAGAGAGAGAGAGAGAGAGAAAGTTCCCTCGCCTTTTTACTGGGCTTCACTGGCAGCCATATAATCAGCTGTGTCACTCTGGCTGGGCACATACAGCAGCAGCAGTTCCACACTAACTGTGTGTGAATACATTAAGACAAGCCCCCCCCCTCTCCCCCCCCTCCGGTTAATTGATTGTCTCCCGTTAATTATAAGGTAATTAGGTCTCGGAGCTCCTCGAGATGACTCGTCTCTTCAAGAAGTTGCTGAGGAGTGGACACGCACACACACACAAACACACACACAAACACCGCGGCACACATCACCGCAAGGTCGCGACTCACAGTGGCTATGTGTCTGTGGACGTCCTCATAGGTTCGGAGAGGTGTGCTGAAAGGTGTGTGTGTGTGTGTGTGTGTGAGAGGAGAGAGAGAGAGAGAGAGAGAGAGAGAGAGAGAGATATACTGTATAGAGAGAGAGGTGGGAGTGCAGACCCACCTGTGCCTGGGAGCCATTGAGCATCAGGTAGTAGAGTTTGCTGAGGATGCTTTGCTGTAGCTGGTCCCAGGAGAGGGTCCTGTCCTCACGCATCAGGAAGGGAGGCCCAAACCTGAGGACGGGGGGAGAGAGAGAGAGAGAGAGAGAGAGAGACAGAGAGAGAGAGAGAGAGAGAGAGAGGGGAGACAGAGAGAGAGAGAGAGAGAGAGAGAGGGAGACAGAGAGAGAGAGACAGAGAGAGAGAGAGAGAGGGGCGAAGAGAGGGGAGACAGAGAGAGAGAGAGAGAGAGAGAGAGAGACAGAGAGAGAGAGACAGAGAGAGAGAGAGAGGGGAGACAGAGAGAGAGAGACAGTGACAGAGACAGAGAGACAGAGAGAGAGAGAGAGGGGAGACAGAGAGAGAGAGAGAGAGAGAGAGAGAGAGAGAGAGAGAGGGGAGACAGAGAGAGAGAGAGAAGAGGGAGAGAAAGAGAGATTATTTATTAGAACCTCTTTAAGCCAATGGCTACTCTTCCAGAGTCCTGAACATTAAAGCATATCAATATAAATATAAAACATAACAGTAATACATATCAATACATATATCAATATAACAAGACATTAAAACATATTATTTGTAAATCATGTTGATATTCCACAGCAATGCAAAACGTACTGTATCTAGACAAACCAGTAGGGTTATGCCTACATATTAAAATATACACCTTATACTTGCTTACTTGGCCTACGTACTACATCTAAAATAAAATATTAAAAACAAACAAACACAATGCACATTTAGAGTATAAAAGTTCAAACCTAGGATGAACACATTCTCTAAATGCCCTTCTGATAATAAAAGCTATCCTATCACAGCCACTACCCAACACTACACAAATTAGTCCCAATGACCGTCTAAAATAGTATTAATAGTCTCTTCTAGATACAATTCTGATGGTGTAGATGCAGTTAGCCTATCCATAAAATTATTACTCGATGGGAGAATTTACGCTTACCAATTAAGCATTTAAAATTTACAATTTACAATTAAGTAACAATCAGATGTCAGTGCAGTTGAATGGGTGTCTATTCCTCACCAAGTGGAACCTGGAATTGATCGATTTATTTTAGTATGATTCTAGCTGCCTTGTTGTGTGCCATCTGCAGCATCTTAATTTCACCCTTCCCAGCACTTCCCCAAACCTCTGCACAGTGAGACATTTTACTCCATTAAATAAATAAATAAAATAAATACATTTTATTTGTAGTGCGCTTTACATTCTGAGAAATCTCAAAGTGCATAGGTAATACAATAATAAAAATATACAATAATAATACAATAATAATAATTTTAAAAAATAATAATAATAATAATAATAATTAGTGATTAGTGCTTGGGCTACTATATTTTGAGACTCTACTGTACGTAACATACATGCGGTTCCAGTTATTTTCTGGCATAAATAAGAGACATGAGATGTCCAAGACAAACATTCATCCAGCTTCATTCCCAGTAGTTTGTTCTTCTTCAACTGTTCTCTCATTACTCCACTTGCACTGAGTTGTAGAGGGAATTCAAGTAGCCTATTCCTCCTAGAACCATCACTTTAGTTTTCCTTATTTCAAGCACGTTAATTAGATCTGACCCACTCTGAGTTTCTCGAAATCCAGCTTCAATGCTTCCTCTATTTCACAGTTTGTGTTTCCTGCAGCATACACGTATGCAGATATGGTAGTTTCAGATTTAGATAGTACATGACATACATCATTGATGTATAATGTGTACAACAAAGGACCAGAACAGCTGCCCTGAGATACTCCCATTGAAGAATTACATTAGTATAGATGGTCTGTGTTCTCTCAGACAGATAGGATCTCATCCACGTCATGGCTTTCAGATCAAAATTATATTGAAGAAGTTTCAATAATAGTATCTCATGATCTACTAGGACAAATTCGGCACTCAAGTCTAGAAATAACACACAACAGCTTTACTAATATAATCCTGCCAGTTCATCTCCATGAAAGCAGTTGTCGTGGAGTGGTCTTCACGATAAGCATGTTGGTTTGGAGACATGAGGTCTGTACAATAAAAGTTATACAATAAAAGTTAGACAAATACAGTTTGATTTGATTTGATGAGGTCATAGTCCCATATCTGATTACTCACTATGCTTCCTAAAACTCTACTGAGGGACAGTGGAACACTGGCAATTGACAATTGTTTTGGTTGTTTTGGTTTTCTTTGGGTACTGGACACAACTTGGCTTGCTTCCATACCTTTGGGAAATGCCGTGACACTAATGACCAACAAAGCAAGTATGTAAGGGGACACGCAATCTGGGAAGCAGTATCTCTGAGCAGGGTCTTGTCGATAAAGTCGTAGCCTGCAGATTTTACATTAGGCGGTGACTAAAGGAGTTTGACAACTTCATTGGTCGTCACCGATGTAGGAGTAAATGAACAAGGTTTGTCACACAATGTTTTCCTTTATCAATTGTACAGAGTTGTGCTCGGATGCGGTATCCAGCTAACTTTCAATCTTAGATCGTTGATTTTGTTAATATAAAACTAGCAAAGTGACTAAAAGTGTGTTTTGGTTTTGTCAATGTATCCCCATTGAGTTCTATATGATGAAGATGTCCCTAGCAAACCCTTAGCATTGTTCCACCACGTCGCTTTTGAGTCCAATTTACTGCACACTTCGAAAAAGCACTTTCCTAAAATAAGGTATTTTTCCTACGATTTATATTCAGGGCATAGTTGCAGAACTTTGTGTAATTTTGTCTATCTTATTCCGGCTTTGTCTGAGAGACAACCACTTTAGCTTTGTTTCACTTAATATCATCGAGTTCGTCCTCTATCCAGGGAGAGGAACGTGCTTTAATTGTTCGCTTCCTCACTGGGGCATGATGGTCCATTACATCAGCTAAAAATGTTGTGAAGCATTCAGTTGCATGATCTGAAGATTGTACTCTAGATATTTTAACTCCCGTGGTGTAGCAGACAAATTGCTTTCAACTACTTCCTTATTAAAATGTTTGAAGCACCTTTTTATTGTGATGTGGCAGTTTTCTAGGGACTTAAGTCGATTTTGTGATTTGTTACTGGAACAGGAAAGAGAGAGAGAGAGGAGGAGAGAGAGACAGAGAGGAGGAGAGAGAGACAGAGAGGAGGAGAGAGACAGAGAGGAGGAGAGAGAGACAGAGAGGAGGAGAGAGAGACAGAGGAGGAGAGAGAGACAGAGAGATACAGACAAAGAGCAAAGACAGAGCGAGAGAGTGAAGAAGACAGAGAGAAGGGAGAGAGGGAGCAAGAGAGATAGATATGTTATTATGTAGTTTGAGCCAGGGACAACACTTTTAGATTAGCCTAAAGCACAGCACACCCCTGTGGCCTTTTAGAGTGTAAAAACCGACTCCAACATGTACACAATGAAGAATAAGAAGACTAGGGACAGACAAAATGGCATCATTAGGCTGTAGGCCTACTGTAGCTTTATAAACATATTTCAGTACATTTTGGCTCATCGGGGCTGGAATGATGAATTTCCATTTCCAAAAGCGCTGTGTGGGTTTAAGTACCGGTCCGTGATCCAAATGAGAAAACCGCGACTCGGGGGGGGGGGGGGGGAGAAAACAAAAACATTTCCATCCTGTGAATCGCAAGTGTTTACGGTTAATCCCGCGCTCGGGCCACCTTTAAATAAGTGGGAAGCCGTAAGCCTCTTAGCTCATTCAGCGCATCGTTGAGGCTCTCTCCTTTAATTGGCCGGGCGCGTTTGAGGCTGCGCGGCGTGTGGGATGAGGGGGCCGACGCCGAAAATAGACGCGCGGTAGCCAGGTCTGAACATCGATCCGGTCTGTGGGTCTGTGACAAACGCCGTCGGCGTGAGAGAGGAAAGACGGAAGTGACGGCCGGAGGGATGGCGAACGGTTTCTAACGACACCTGTTCGGCTGAACCGGGACCCAGCCAGTCACAGGAGGCTTCGGTCTGAGCTGAAGGCCCAAGTCCCAGCTGCTCAAAATAGCCCCGACTGCATCGACAACACCCATAGAACGAGCTTCAGCACAGCGGTGAGGTGGAGCTGTGCTACAGTGTTTGCTCGAAAAAGAGCTCTGTGGGCTCGAGCTTCTTTTACCTGGTTAAATAAAGGTTAAATAAAAGTATGGGTAGGATTCTCTGCTGCAGAGAGAGAGGGAGAGAGTGATATAGAGGGAAGGAGAGAGAGAGGGAGAGAGTGATATAGAGGGAAGGAGAGAGAGATGAGAGAGTGATATAGAGGGAGGAGAGAGAGAGGGAGAGAGCGATATAGAGGGAAAGAGAGAGAGAGGGAGAGAGTGATATAGAGGGAAGGAGAGAGAGATGAGAGAGTGATATAGAGGGAGGAGAGAGAGATGGAGAGAGCGATATAGAGGGAAGGAGAGAGAGAGGGAGAGAGTGATATGACGGAAGGAGAGAGAGAGGGAGAGAGTGATATAGAGGGAAGGAGAGAGAGAGAGGGAGAGAGTGATATAGAGGGAAGGAGAGAGAGAGGGAGAGAGTGATATAGAGGGAAGGAAAGAGAGAGGGAGAGAGTGATATAGAGGGAAGGAAAGAGAGAGAGAGTGATATAGAGGGAAGGAGAGAGAGAGGGAGAGAGTGATATAGAGGGAAGGAGAGAGAGAGGGAGAGGGAGGGAGGAATGGAGAGAGGGGTGAGAGAGTGAGGGAGGGATAGAGGGGAGGGATAGAAGGTGGGATAGTGAGAGAGAGAGAGAGAGAGAGAGAGAGAGAGAGAGAGAGAGAGAGAGAGAGGGGGGGGGGTAGAAAAAGGGATAGAGAGAGGAGTAGAGGACGGGATAGATGGGAGGTATAGAGAGAGTGGGAAAAATAGAGAGAGAGAGGGGGTGAGGGACGATAGAGGCAGAGGGGTAGAGAGAGAGAGAGAGAGAGAGGGAGGGAGGGAGGGAGAGAGAGAGGGATAGAGAGAGAGGGAGAGGACGGGATAGATGGGAGGTATAGAGAGAGTGGGAAAAAGGGAGAGAGAGAGAGAGGGAGTGAGTGAGTGGGAGGGAGAGGGGTTAGAGAGAGAGAGAAAGAGAGAGAGGGAGGGAGTGCGTGGGAGGGAGGGAGGGAGGGAGGGAGGGAGGAACGTGGGTGTTAGATGAGTGATTTGGGCCCAACCACAGTTGACATCTGCCCGTCAGCCGGCACAAACAAACAGGGTGTCTCTGTGGAGCCTGACTGGGGGCCCGTCGGGGACGCAAATGTCATCCTGGCATTAAGAGGCCTTTCACAGGAACACCCGTCATCTGCTCCCCCACAAAAACAACACGCACACACACACACACACATACTGTATGCAGCAGAGACACACTGTACATACACACACACTACACATTACATACACACATGGCACACGCACACACACATACATACTACACACACACCGGAAATTTCCAACCTTTCCTACAGTACTCTACCTCTTCCGCATTGCTGACCTTATTTCTGACTACCTCTGGGAAACACATACACACACAAACACATGGGTTGGTATGTGTGTGTGTGTGTGTGTGTGTGTATGCAGGGAGGGGATTGTAATGTATACGACAGGGCACAGAACTCAAGAGGACTTGTGATTGACGTGTGTGTGGACTCGGTCTGACACGGGGCTAGGGCGTGTCACCACCGCTGACTTTCGCTGTCTTCCCTAATCCCGTACCATCAAGCGTGACGCAATCCTCCCCACCAATCACAATCGAGCACAACCCTATGGCCCCCGCCCCGAACTCGGGCTGAATCTCCACTCTCAAGGTCCATGCAGTATAAGTGAGTGGGACATTGAATGATTCAGGGCTATTTACTGAGCTTATTGTGGTTTTCCCTGGAGCTCGTTCCCGTGGTGGTCAGTGGAAAAAAAGGGGGCTTCAGAGAAAGGCTTTTCTGGATAGAAAGAAACGCTGACCCCTCAGAAGTCTACAGAATGTGACGCGACGAAGTAGAACTTCAGACTGGGGTTGTTGATGCGAGAGAGAGAGAGAGAGAGAGAGAGAGAGAGAGAAAGAGAGAGAGAGCACGAGAGAGCATCTCACTGAAATACAATACTGTCACAAGGACATGAGCTCGAATGTTTGCCGCGCCACAGAAGGTCAGAGACAGACTCAATGGCGTTGGGACGGAACACACAAAAAAAGCATGTTGCGTTC